>NC_139510.1:19935488-20350457 GCF_008360975.1 Lichenostomus cassidix
AATCACAGTATGGTGTAATACAGTGAGGTCCAACCCCTTAAAGGTACCATTCACTATAGTGGGGTCCAACCCCAGGGTCCAACCCTTTAAAAGTACCTTTTCTTGACAGCGGGGTCCAACGCCTTGCCCGGGACTAATTTTGGGAGACCCAGTCTCAACCCACCCTCGGGGACTAGCACCCCGGACCTGCAGGCATTTATTTTAAAAGTAGCAAATACCTTAATTTGGTGAAGATGGTCCTTAGTCTACTCCCGCCATGAGCCAAAGGACAGCTGAGCTCCCCCTGAAAATTCAGGGTCGCAACTGGGAGGTCTGCTTACCCCTGGATCTGGCAGCCGAGCAGAGTCAGGGTCCCATCTGGGTAGCCAATTTGATTCGCTCCAATCGAGCTCAGAGACACTTCAGAGACCAAGTCAGAGAAGTGGGTATTTGCTTTATTCGGTGCACTGGATGTGTGGGAATTGTTTCCACCAAACACACATACCTCAGTACCCCAAAGACACAGAGTTATAAGTAAAATCATGAATATTAATTACATTCTTCAGGATAGGAGTGGTTATACAAATCATTTCTCAGAAGTCAGTAATATCATTAGCATGTGCACCATGCATTCTCTGTATGTCCTGGTGGTCTTTGGAGACCCCCAAAGCCCCTTCCAAGGTGAAGGTCCTTCATGGGATGATTCAGCGGTTTCTGTGCTGGTTTCAAATGCATGCTTAGCCAATAAGCCATCAGGCCAGAGCTGTTACCTACAATTTGAATTTGAATTAAGAGTTCAGCCTCCAGCCCTGGAAGCCACAGACAGGTGCCTGTGCTGGTGGAAGGGGGGCAAAAGCTCAGAGAATCTTTCTCAGTAGAGACGCTCTAGGGTCAGGTCTGCTATAACATCCTCTAAACCACAACAAATGGCACTCAAACATGGGGCAGAAGCCGCCCTGGAAAGCGTCCCCCTGCAGCAGCAACTGCAGCAGGGGAGAAGTCACTTTTGGGAAGCCATTTCCCCAACGAGAAGCTTGCATTCAGCGAGAAGACCGAAGGGGCGACCGGTAGCCTCTGGAAAAAAAGTCGTGCTTTTCAAGGAGGTCAGCCGAATGGCGGTGGACCATCCTGAGTGCTTTATTTTTGATTCTCCGTGCTTGGTAAGCCCTCTGGAAAGCCCCTTGGGAGGGGAGCCGGTGGAGGCCTGGTCGGCTTGGTACGGGGGTCCCTTTTTTCTTTTTAGTTTATTCTTTTTGCCTCGGTGTAGGTGGAAGGTTAGGGGTGGCGTCTTGTCGAGGTGAAGGGAGTCGCGCTCCATGCGAAATCTCGACAAGAAAAAACCCACTTCTAACAAGGGGAGACCTATGTTTTGTGCCCCCATTTTGGGAGAAGTTTTTCTTTTAAAGTTAGCCATATTTTATAAGGAGTGGGGAATCAGCAGTTGTGTGAGAAGCTTTTGCGCGCCAGAGAGAAAAGGAACTAATCTGTGTTTTGTTTTATTTAGTTATCTAGCAGTAAAAAACCCTTGTTCTCTCCCTATTAACCACCTTCCCCCGCATGTATCCCCCAACACGGCGTTGGCCACGTGTTGGCAGCATCCCTCCCCCTACCAGCTAGTGTTCCCCCTCTGTCCCTCAGGAGAGAGCTGATCGTATGTTTTTCAGTCTCTCCTGTCCCTTTCCCGGGTTGGAACTGATCACTCTAGCTCGAGATCCCTGCTAACCTCCTTTCCTGTGCCCCAAACCTCAGCCGAGCTGACTCCACGTGTTTTCCAGTATGGCGCCAGCCGCATGGTCAGGCATGCCATATTGTCTTCTTCCCATTGAAACTTTCCCGGGCTTGCCCAATCCTCGCCCCCCGTGTCCCTCGTGTTCCATCGTAGCCCTCCCCCCGCGTTGGTGGGCGTTCCCTTCGGTTGCGGATCCCTCCCCCTCTGAGTGTTTCCCTTGGGGTGCGGGCCCCTCTCCTTTGGGGTGTTCCCTTCGGCATCGGGTTCCCGCCCCTCCTCCCATCCTCTCAGGTGTTCCCTCTCAGCCTGAAGCAGCTATGGCCCGGCCAGGAGCGGAGCTGCACCTCCAGTTGCCCGCGGCAGGCTCGGACAAGCCAGCGAGGCCGCACCTCTGGCTCCCCGCGGCAGACACTGCCCCCAGAGCCTGGTGGAGCTGCGCCAGAGCAGTCCCTGAAGCTGTGCTGCCGTCTGGCCGTGCTGGGGCCTAGTGGAACTGTTCCAGACCCGGCAGAGCCACAGCAGGCAAGAGCTGTGTATCACCCAGCGGAGCTGCGCTGCGTCCAAAGTCTTCTCCCTCTCCTAAGCTGAGAAAGACTTCAGCGACAACCCCGTTGCTGCTGCAAACCCTGCCTTCATCTTAGCAGCCCCAGCAAAAGAAAAACAGACTACAAACATGACTGCAATCCGAAAATTCAGCCTGCACTGAACTCCAACATCAAAATCAGCCAGCTGCATCGTTTTCCCCATACTCACAGCAAAACTAATTTTGTTATTGCTTTACATTATGTTGTTGTTTTACAATTTTCTGTTATTTAAAAATTTGCCATGAGTTTTTAAAAAAGCCTTTCCCTCTTTAATTTAGTAAAAAATGGGGAAATATTGTGATAATAGCTGCAAGTTCCCCACACCCCTTTCTTAATGACTGTACTTGTCACCTATTGTCCTGCCTCCCCCACCCCACGTGGCCCTGGCCACTCCCTCGGGTTTCCCCTATTGGTTCCTGTACTCCTAACTCCTCTCCTGTACCTCCCCTGTACCCAGAAGTCACTGGGCCTGTGTGCTGTCCCTGCCCCTCTCTGTTTCCCTATAAAACCCCTCACCCTCCGCCATCTTGTTGTCTATGCTCCACATGTGGCTGTGCATGTGAGGCCTTCGCCCTCGAGGCATCTCTGCCTCTGGGAAGTCATTGGCCTCTGCTGCACCATGCAAATAAACACCTTCCATGGACACAAGGCATAGACCCTCCTCGCTTCCTTTATCACTGCTGGTTGTGGAAGCAGACGAAGCAGAGCTAGCCTTATGGCTCCCCAGCCGGTGAGAGCGCAGTCTCCAACCCTGGGACATAGGGTTTAGAGCTCTGAGGCACTGAACCAGGCTGGGTAGAGACGCTCTAGGGTCAGGTCTGCTATAACATCCTCTAAACCGCAACAATTAACCACTGTCCCCTGTCCTTTCACAGATAGTTGTGAAAAACAAGGTTCACTCTCCTGTTAGGATTTAAAAGTTTAATAAAAGACAATAGGGGACAGATATAAGCAGAAGTACAGCACTGGGTGCTTGGCATTCAGCCGAAAAGCACACCTGGTATGGACAGAAAAACCCTTTACATACCCTTCAGCCTAATGTATATTCATAAACAAGTATGCATATTCAAACTTTTCTCCAAACTAGTTTGCATGTTGCAGGAACTTCTTAGCCTAGCTCCTCCTTAGATCCGCCTCCTCAGAGCATGCGCAGTCCTCTTTAATTGATTCTGTTATCACTCCCAGATTGTAGTTTCTGCAGACGACAGGTGCTGATAGTTGGAATGTCAGTGGCAGGGTCTGTTTGTTGGATGTTATCCAGTTCAAAAACTAACAGCTATTTCACTACTACGTCTAAGCTTAGCTAGCACCAAAAAGAAAGACATTAGTCATCATTACACAGCTATTTTTCACAGCAAGGCTACCTTTGTAAAAAAAGAATTAAAATTATACACATAGTATCCATTGTAATATTTGCGAAAAGCCAACATTATGATATGTATTTATCACAGTTATTATTTTCCCATTTCATGGGCTTCCTCCACTCCTACAGATGTTCAAAAACAGGCCGCAACTTGGGCTCCATTCCATCAAGATGGGTCCTCAGGACAGGAGAAGCAGCACACTCAATTGTTGGGCCCCAACACCGGCCCTGTCTGGGTCATCGTCGCACTCTCCTCTCTCCTCGTAAAATTGACTCTCTGTCAGTTCATGTCACTCCCGCTACTTTACTTCCTGCAACATACAATTTACACACAGATTATTTTTCATGCAAGGTTAAATCTCCTTGAGGCACACACTGGGTCTCCCCACACTTCTGCATTACCCAAGTACACCCGGCTCCTTGAGCAAAGACAATCCTACAAATGGGTTTGCCTTTTCCCATGAGAGAAGAAAACCACACCTACTTGCCCAGCCACTTCACTGTGTATAGTAGAGGGAGCTTATCTCCTCCCACAGTAGTAGGGGTTTTGCTTGGGCAGGAGCAAGGTAGTTAGCAGATCCTCTGGTGTTAACCCACCAAGTGCCTTCTGCTAAATTTGCATCCCAATGCTTCCATGCCCCATTCCCTAATGCTCTTAAAATAGTCTTTAGCAGTCCATTATAACTCTCAATCTTTCCAGAGGCTTGTGGGAGACATGGGATGTGATATGTCCACTCAATGCCATGTTTCTTTGCCCAATACTTTAAGAAATTATTTAAAAAATGAGACTCTTGGTCTGATTCAATTTTTTTCTGGGGTACCATGTCACCACAAATTGTGCCTATCAAGGTCAGATGCTGTTTTGAGCAGTGGCATGGTGTACAGGGCATCTTTCCAATCAACCAGTAGTTGCTTCCACCATGATAAGGATGTAGCTCCAGGCTTTGGCGTGTTCATGGCAGTGATCCAATATAGTCAATTTGCCAGGCCTCAACATATCGGAAACCCAGCCACGGCCCTCTATTCCAAGGAGATTTTACTCACGCGGCTCGCTTGACTGCAGCACATTTCACATTCATGCGTGACCTCTGTGACAGCCTCCACAGTCAGTTCCACCCCTTGATCATTAGTGTAGTGAGCTGTCTGATCCTTGATAACCCCGGTTCCCAAAACCCTAATGGTCGACCTTGGGTTTCTCCTGATGTTCTTGGCCAGAGGCTCCAAGTGAGACCATGTGACCCAGCTGCAGTGTAGAGTATATTTTACAGGGCTGGTCCAGTCTGAACAGGCCGAAGAGCTACTGCAAAAGCTATTTCCTATTTGATCCACAGAGAGGCCTCTTGTTGCTCAAGGCCCCACTCAAAATGGTTCTTCTTCTGGGTCACTTGATAGAGGGGGCTCACAAAGAGACTATAACCTGGAATATGTATTATCAAGAACCCCAGAAGGCCTACA
Source organism: Lichenostomus cassidix (assembly GCF_008360975.1). NCBI lineage: Eukaryota > Metazoa > Chordata > Aves > Passeriformes > Meliphagidae > Lichenostomus > Lichenostomus cassidix. The sequence goes on from NC_139510.1 coordinate 19,940,599, forward strand.
AAAGCTTGTATTTCCTTTTTGTCAGCTGCTGGAGACATAGTTGCTACCTTGTTAACCACATCCATAGGCACATGATGGCATCCATCCTGCCATTTGGCACCCAAGAACTGGATCTCCCATGAGGGTCCCTGCCACAGTCCACTTATAAGCAGACGCATGATGGTTCGTACCAGCTATGATCTCAGAGTGCAAGAAGAAAAGAAAGCACAAAATCCAACAAGTCAAGGGAGTTAAATTTCAATCCAAAGGGGAACTTTATTAATTTAGCCCGTAAAGCAGCCTGCGATAGAGAGAGAAAGAGAGAGAGAATTGGGAAAAGATGGGGAGGAAAGGGAAGGAAAGGGGGCTATAGCTACCACCACGGGTCCACAGACGTCTGTCGTCTCTGGGGTCCCGGTCAGTAGGCGTTCCTTGGCCTCTGCAAAGATCGATGTGATCTTTCGGTGGGGAAGATCTTCGGAGTTCAGTCACTCCAAAGCTGTCTTTTATGCTTAGTCCATACACCTGGTCCCTCCTCGGAACACGTCTTTGCTCCCCCTTAATTCTTGTGGAGACATGCCAAACTCCACTTGACAGGGCCAAGGGAGGAGTGTCCGAGGCATGGTCGGCAGGTTTTTCACAATGGGTGTCAGGGCTATGGGTGCAAAGCCTTCACCATGTACCAGCTTTGGCAGGCACAAGGCCTTTGTTCTGTACCAACTCAGGCAGGTGCAAAGTATTCGCTCCATACCAGCTTTGGGTAGGTACAAAGCATTCTCTGCGTAAGTCCTGCACCTGTAGTTTCTGATAAGAAATGTTGAGACAGAACTCAACTCTTTGATCAACCCTTACAGTCCCTTGACCTTGCTTTTCTTTATGACAAACCCAACTTTCAGAACATTCTGAACTATTCTTTTTCCCTTCTCAAACACTTCTTCCGCCTTATTGCCCCACACAATGATGTCATCAATGTATTGTAGATGTTCAGGGGCATCACCCATTTCCAGTACACTTTGGATCAGTCCATGACAGATGGTGGGGCTGTGTTTCCACCCCCGGGGCAGTCGATTCCAGGTGTATTGGATACCCCTCCACCTAAAAGAAAACTGTGGTCTGCACTCTGCTGCCAGAGGAATTAAGAAAAATGCATTGACAATGCCAAGTGCAGCAAAGTGAACTTTGACTCCAGTTCATATCGGAGCTCTAACATATCCGGTACAGCAGCACTCAGTGGGGGCGTTACTTCATTCAGGCCACAATGGTCTACTGTTAAACTCCACCCTCCACCAGACTTTTGCACTGGCCATATGGGACTATTAAAAGGAGTCTAGCTGTTCACTCCTTGACTCTCCTTATCCACCTTTTCTTTGTCACTACTGGGGGCAATTACTGTAGTTGTTGTTTGGGTCCCTATCTCAGCCATAGTGTCCTCAAATGCAGTTAGGGTCGCTGCCTCAGCCACAGTCCTCTGAAAGTACTGAACTGTGGCTCGATAGGCTCAGGTCAGGCCCCAGTACAGGGTGAGAAGCTGCTGGGTTTCATCAGGGTAGGCAAGGCACCCTTCTATCAGGTGACGCGCCAGTTTGCCAGGGTTCATTGCCTGTTCAGGTGTAAAGTCCCAGGCAATGGGACGTGATAAGCACTCTAGGAACCTGCACAAATCCTTCCACACACACTGCCACCCAGGGACCAGCCGCTTCAGGACACATTTCAGTATCTCCTCACCTGCAGTTTGTTTTGTCTTACACCAGGATGGCACCAGATTCCACAAACCCCATAGTGTGCCAACAGTATTAGTTAATAGCATTAATGGTATTCAACAGCTTACATAGGGATGAACAAGGAACGTGGAAGCCTGCATTCTAAAACCATCCACATCAATCCCGGGTAGGGAGAGGGAGATGAATTCCCTCATTGTCCCCAGAAAATGGATTCCCTAGCACAACAAAGCCATCGATGCCATCAATGTCACAGCAAAGCACAGAGCCATTGTTTGTATTAACAGGTTCCCAAACTCAATAAAACAAAGAGATAAGCAGTGCACCTAACAAACTCCATGTCCCGCACAGGAGCTTGCTACTAAATAACTACTATTACTATACCATGCAAGATATATAACTGCCATTGTCTCAGCCCACAGTGGGCAATAAAAATTACTCCAGTGGGTTGACCTTGGGTGGATGCCAGGTGCCCACTAAGCCTCTCTATCACTCCCCCCTTCTCAGCTGAAGAGAGGAGAGAAAATAAGATGGAAAACAAATTGTAGGTTGAGATAAGGCAGTTTACTAAAGTAAAAGCAAAAGTTTGCACACAAAAAAGTGAAGAGGTGAAAGGACAAAAAACTTTTTTCTTTAATAATTCTTCCCATCAGCAAGCACTTTCTGGCCACTTTCTGGGAAGTGGGGTTGCTCTGGAAGGCAAACACCGTAAATAAGAAATGCCCCCTTTTCCTCCTCCTTTTCTTAGCTTTTATATCTGACCTGATGTCATACGGTATGGAATATCCCTGTGGACAGTTTGGGACACCTGTCCTGGTTGTGTCTTCTCTCAAGACCTTGCCCACCCACAGTCTACTGATGAGGGGGCCGAATCTTGGAGAGACAGTGCTGATGCTGTGCCAACACTACTCAGCAGTAGCCAAAACACTGGTGTGTTATCAATACCTTTCTAGCTACCAATGCAAAGCAAAGCACTGTGAGAGCTCCTATGGGGAAATGAATTTCATCTCAGCCACACCCAGTGCAGCATCATTGGTGCCTGATTCTCAGCTTTGGGTGTCCTTTGCTGCTGAAATTGCAGTTCTAGAAGACGGATTGGTGCCTGCACTTCAGTTAAATCAACAATCCGTCCGAATCCTTCTCAAACAAAAGGGTTGGGAATGACATTGCCAGCCTTACTTATTGTCCTTTTACCCTGCATATCCTATATCCTCAAAGCATTGCCTTCCCTAAGGCCCTGTCTTAATCAAGGTTAGCCAGACCACCCTCACATATCCTTCATGGCCTCTTTATAGCTGGTCCTGGGGTTTCAAACACACACACACAAAGAGCACCAAATGGGATCTGCTCAGTGGCGTCTCTTTCAATGCAGGAGTTCCAATTCTTTGCCGCTTGTATCACCAAGTGAGAAAAAAATGGAGACTAGATCCTTTTTCTCACAAGAACCTCTTATTGCTCAGAAAGGAGGCTTTTTCCATTGAAACTTTCTCCCCCCCTCAAAGGGACTGGAACCCCAGATATTGATGGACTTTGCTACTTCCAAAACGTCCTGTTCCTACCCCAGTCACTATCAGTCTCAAAACAATAAACCCCTTTCTACTTCTACATGGAAGCCTCTGCCTTTTAGGCTTTCTGATGCCAGATCTTGGCTGTCTGCCGGGGCCCAACCAGCTGTACTCTCACAGCCCCTCCTCAACAAGACAGGGGAAGAAAATAGGATGAAAAAAATCCTTCATGACATAGCCACCTGCCAGATCTAAGGGCAGCAGGGAAGTACCTGCCCTGGACAGCGTTTTGCCCTTTCTCAAATATGCTTACACAGGGATGCCACCAGCTCTACTGAGTTGCTCAGCTTTGGCCCTCAGGGAATCCGCTGTCTAGCTGGCAGGAACTAGCTGTGTCCTTCACAGGGCAGACCCTGGCCTCTTCTCACAGAGGTCACCCCTGCAGGCTGCATCAGGAGTGCTGTGTCCAGTTCTGGTCCCTACAATTCAGAAAAAGACACACACAAACTGGAGAGGGTCCCAAGGAGGGCCATGAAGATGATCAAAGGGCTGGAGAACCTGCCCTATGAGGAAAGCCTGAAGGAGTTGAGTCTTTTCTCCCTTGAAAGTGAGAATGTTCAGGAGGAATGTCATGACAGTATTCTGGCTCTCAAAAGGCAGCTACAAAGAGGACAAAGGCTCTTTGTTAACAGGGAGCCACACGGAGAAGACTGAGCGGGAGGGTATTCCTTATTAATTTTTATCCTTACCCTTTCCTCCCTCCCCCCAAACCAGCAGCCACATAGATAATTTTTGAGTTGATTTTGGTTTTAGATTGACTGATTTTAGTTTACTTTTTCTCTGTGTATCTTAACCATTTAGTAGTAGTAAAATGAACCTTGCATACAAACTTTGTTGCGCTTTCACTTTTATATGAAACCTGCTTTGGCCGATACCTTTGCCAGTGATTCTTTATGCAACCTAAAACACCCATTTGCACAAATTGGCATAGTTGGCAGGAAGACAAGCGGTAACACTGACTACTTACAGCAGCATGGAATAAGCCCAAGTCCTAAGTTCTCGGACAAATGGCCTCAGCATGATCTGAAAGCTGTGGAGGAACATCTAAAAGCACCTAGGGGCTGCATGAAGGCTAGCAAAGAGAAAGGAATTATTTTCGAAACATTAGGCACCTGCCTAGGCTCAGGGGGAATCTCCTCACAGTATTCCAGGACTTAAAGGAGGCTACAAAGAGGAGAGGCTCTCTCTTCTCAAGGAGCCACATGGAGAAGACAAGGGACAATAGCACAAGTCACAGCATTCCCCATGCCAGGTTTGCAAGATGTGATTGGAAAGGGTGCTAGATAACCTCATCTAGGATCCCTTTCCAACAAAAGGCTGGACCAGATGATATTTTGAGGTCCCTTCCCACCTGGGCTTTTCTAGGATCCTACGATTCAACAGTGGATCTTGGTTTCATAACTTTTGGCTCTCTCTGCCTTGGAGCAAAGTGTTGTCAACCTTGCCTGCGAGGTGAGACATAAAATTCCACCAGGCACCTCAGATTTCTAGAGCCTATAGCAATCACCCAGTCTCTTGGAATGTATAAGCCATACCTAGCTTCTCCAAAATTCCCCCACCCCTGCCAACAGTGGTAACACCTTCTCGGTACACAGACAGAACAATAGATGTTACCTACCTCAGTCATTCAGTAAACAAACACTGCACGAGTGCAGTTTCCATCTACTTCAGGTAAATCATTTCTATCTAAGCCCTGGGAGGATTAAATAAAAGTGAAGTCCTCAGGTTACTTACACGCCCACATCACCAAACTTCACACGATTACTTGGGGATATTGAAGAGATGAAGACTCCTTTCAGTGGGTGCCTCATATGCCGCAGTAACATAGCATTCAAGGGCAACAAAGGACCGCATTGTTTTGCAATGCCCATCTCCCTTTTTTTAATAGCTGTTAAAGGAAACTGAATTTTGCTGTCTCCCTGAAATGTAGTTTTGGTTTGGGTCTGGCTTGGGATAGAGGTAACTTTCCCCATAGCAGTCCTCAGTATGCTCTGCTTTGCAGTTGTAGCTAGAATGGTGTTGATAACACACCAATGTTTCAGCTACTGTGGAGCACTGCTCTGATAGCATGGAGGCTGTCACTCCAACAACCCCCACCCCCACAGTCCATTAAGCTGGGGGTGGGCAAGAAGATGGGAGGGGACCGAGCCAGGACAGCTAAACCAAATTGACAAAAGAGATTCTGCTGTGCTATGGAAGCACCACAGCTGCCAGTCAGACCCATTGTTTCCTCCTACCGTATGCCTCCTCAACAAAAAAGGGATATCAACAGGACCTTAGGACACAGCTATTCATAAAGGACTTAGATGCATCCAACACATTGCACCGTGCCAAAAAAACCCTTGGATAGCATGCCTGTAGCCTCACATACAGTATCTTCTACAGTTTTAGCAACAGCCTACACGGCTTTCTATACATTTGCGTACCACTGACAAAGAGCTAAGATTTTGCTTCCTATAAGACATGGGAGACTGCTAAGAGCTTTCAGCGTCACACTTCAAATGCACAGGCAAATCACTATCAATGGAACGCTGTTATCAGGCTGAAGCATTCCACATACTTGCACTCCAGGGAGACACCGTTCGAACTTGCAGAACTACTTCCTTCAGTAAGACGCGCAAGACCGGAGATGATATCCCCATGACAAATCTTTATTGTGCAACTGCTGCTCAAAGCTTTTATTACCTTCCACAGACGCAAGTCACAAAAAATTACACATCGACAGCGGCTAGACTGATGGGCAACAGATGAAATCCATTCAGTGGCAATTTGTACATGTGCAGCAACTCTTGCGGTGCCAATATCTTAACCAGGTGGCCAGTCCAACTGACGGCCACCCAGAATGGGTAGATGTATGTGAGAGACAGACTGCCCACCCCTGGGCCCTTCATCCACAACCATCCGGAATCCATTGGTCAGGCCCAGGTAAGCAACACACATCTTGCCAACAATCATTACATGCCCAAGAAGCTGGAGAAGGAAGTACAAACCCATAAATAAGTTTAAAAAAAAAAAAAAAAAAGGAACAAAGAGGGGAGAGGGCAGGAAGGGAAGGAACAAGAGCAGAGAACCACCCAGAGAAAGCAACTAGCTAATTCCTAGCAATTCAACCATTGCGCTTCAAATTAATGTCCGTCCGACCGCCAGCAACTGACGCTTTCCAAGCAAAGCTACAAAGACTGATTATGTACACTATAGGGGCAAAAGTGAGCTAGGTAATTTTTTTAAGCTAAACAGCAACGAGCTTCAAAACAGCCACAGAAGCTGACTTTGTCTCTGCATTAAAGCCCCCACTGTGTCTTCGTGCAGCATAAGCAATCCTGGTGGAAAATAATCTTTAGGCTGCCTTTTGTGTGGGTTTACAAAGTCTTTGAACTGGACTTTCATAGCTAAAAGCAAAGCATCCAGCACCTCTCAACAACCTTTGCCCTTCCTCACCCCTGACCTGCCAAAACCCCCAAGCCCTCTTCTCCATGTTGGTAAAAAGTAGTACTACTCTTTCTCTACACCATAACGATAGGCACCGGACTACATTCCAAAAAGCCACTGTATTTTGCACCAGAAGTACATACCAGGGATAAGCACTGCTTTATATCACTGCTCTTAGTCAAAAAGCTCAACTCCATTACAAGCTAGAGGCAAAAGATTATAGCGCCAGGAAACCCAACATAGCCTACTGTGCCCTGTCAAGAGGGAAAGGGAGGGATGGGAAAGAGTCTAGTAAATGAGAAACTAATTACAAGTACAGTTTAGCGTACAGACAGCTTCCACAGTACTTACAGATTCACCAGAATCTCCTGCTTCAGACAACCCGATAATTGGCTCCTTAAGCATGGCTAGGAAAAGCGTCTCGGCTTGCGGTGAAAGATCATGGAACACACGGCACTGGAGGAAGAATAAACAGTTAAAACATAACTGGCTTCAGAGAAAGGTAACAGTTTAGGCAAATCCATCTGCCCCACCAAAGTCCTACAGAAGCAGATTACCCGATACCCCAAACAACACAGCCCAGAACATTGCTGCTTCTTGCACGATAGCAATGCTTTCTATACCCAAAATACAACATATTTACAGAGCCCCCTGCAGTAGTAGGATACAGCATGCAAGACGATGGGTGAAGGAGATGGGCACTACTTGCCATTAACAACCTCCAGTATGTTTTAGATCGGGCTGATTGTTTCCTCAGCAGTTCTTCTATTGGATGTGCTCCACGCAGAGGCAGGAGACAAATGGTTTAACTGAATCAGCAAAGAGTTTAGTGAAGTGGAAGAGCAGCAGCCATTCACTTCCCATGGTACAGGGAGCTCAAGCATTGAACAAACGCATAATCACAGGAAGCCTGCAAGTGCATAGGACAAGTCTGTCTTCTACATTGCATGCAAACCCTACCTTTAAAAGCAGAAGGCAACCCTGTTAACCTTCAGCATTTTAATAACTACATCATACGGGATATTACCTTAAAGTTAACATCACGTAGGCAACGGCTGCATTGTTCCCCCCCCGCCCCCCCCCGGTCTAAGCAGCTCGCTCTCGTTCCCAGCACCAGCACCCGTGACCCTTGCAAGCATGCTGTTATCACGGTCCCACTTCCCCACAGAAACAAGATCTGGAAAGCTTTTGCAGCCTGCAGGATGACCACTTTCTAGATTTTTTTAGAAAAAAACAGAAGCTGTAATTCCTTGCCCTCATAATCCAGTTTGGGGGTTCAGAACCAAAGCCTTGTACAGCGCAGCTGTGAAACCTTTTCAATGTTATATAATAACACATGAAGACCTGCATTTCTCCTAAGCAGAGCCAACTCATTACGGTCACTACTCATTCACTGTTCACACACACCCACCCACGCACGCACGCACACGCGCACGCACGCACGCACACGCGCGCGCGGAGTCACCAGCAGAGTGACCGCGCGTGCCTAAAATAAGCTTTCAAAACTCTCATCTTACACGAGGTAGGACCACCACCATTCCTCGGCAGCAAACTTTGCACGAGTTGCAGTACCAAAGGGACATCACGCGGCAAACATCTGCGGCTGACACGAAACGCGTTATCGTCGGAGGCCCTTCTCTACGCGCGCACACGACACGGTGGAGGTGGGATCCGAGGCGAGTCCGGACAGCATCTGACAACCACTACGCGCCGCGGCAGCTGGAGGGGTGGGGGGCGGGCACGCAAGAAGCTTTGGGGATGGTGCAGTAGAGAGCGCCACAACCCAGAGAGGCCCCGTCCGTCCTCCGTCCCTCCACCCACCCGCAGCAGCAGCGCCGCCACCCGCCCTGACGCGCTCCCAGGTACCGAACACCGGGTCCTCGGCTCAGGGTCATGGAGAAGGAAAGAACCGCGCACAGAGCAAAGCCGCGTCTACCTCCTCGTTCTCGTCGCTGACGGCACCGCTGAACCGCCTTGCCGATGATCTTTCCGAAGACAATACTGGCGCCGCCAGACCGGACGGCTCGCACCCCGATACTCTCGTCAGACAAGGACAACGCCCATTGTCGCCCCCGCGCTTCCTCCACTCGGCCAGGCCTTCCGCGACGCCCATTGGGCGGCCGGATCGCCGCCGGCGGATACCGCGTCTGGATTGGCTGTTTCGTCTGTCGTTTTTGTTTGTCTCCGCCTCGTCTGCGGGTCCGCCCTCGTCGAGCTGGTATCCTCGGGGCGTGGAGGGATCCGACCTTGGGTCCGCGGAGGGATCTGTCCCGTGTAGTGCTGCGATCCTGAAGGCGGGCAACGAGGTCGTAGAAGTTGTTATTGCAGCTACAAGTACTATTTTTTGTAATTTGTTACTACATCAAGTCCACCCCAAAGGTGCATGTGCCTCATTGGTGCTGCTCCCTCCAGTCAAATGATTGCTTTGGCCACGGCAGGGCAGGTCTGGCCTTAACTTCTCAGGACATTTCGCAGAACCAACAGAAGTTTCTCTATGTAGTTCCCTGAAAGCCCCACTTAAATTGCAGACGTTTCTAAGCTGCACACCTCCTGAGAGAAAATACAATACAAAGTGTGCATTCGGTGCTGCTGGCTTGAGGGCTCAAGATAGTAGGATTTGGGCTAAGCTGAGTAGGAGGCTTTTAGAAAAATAGGCAGTGCTCTGATTCGCCCCAATCGAGCTCAGAGACACTTCAGAGACCAAGTCAGAGAAGTGGGTATTTGCTTTATTCAGTGCACCAAACGTGTGGGAATTGTTTCCACCAAACACACACACCAGTACCTCCAAAGGCACAGTGTTATAGGTAAAATTCATGAATATTCATTACATTCTCCAGGATAGGAGTGGTTATACAAATTACTTCTCATAAGTCATTAATATTACTAGCGATTTCTTGCACTCAATGGCAAAAGGATTCCTTTTGCCCCCTTTTATCTTGATAAGATTAAGGGAATCCACAAGGCCAGAACTGACGGGCGCCGTGCTGGTGGAAGGGCCAAAAGCTCAAAGAAACAAGAATGGTTGAAGTGCAAATAAATTTGGGTTTTCTATTTGACCACTCCTTTCTCAGCTCCCAAAGCTGCCCAAGGGTGGTCTGCGGTGCCCTGCATCCCCGGGGACAGTGAACACTTTGAATGGTCTACACAACTGTCTTGTAACATATATAAACCCTGCTTTCCTCTATATTAGGCTAAGTATTTCCTTTGCCACCTTTGCAGCAAGGGCATGTTGTCCTATTTTGCAAAGCTGCTTTCCAGCCGATGAGCCTTCAGCATATACTGGTGCATGGGGTTGTTCCTCCCCAGGTGCAGGACTGATGTATGTACAGGTTCCTCAGGTGGTCTCAAACCAGATTGTTTCCCATGATAGGAAGGACTTTGTTCCCCCAATGCCTGCTTTGAGGTTTAGGGTCTCGAGAGATGTGGGAACAGTGATTGCCAGTGAAAACAGGGAAATAAATTGCTGAGTACCACAGCTTCTCTGTGTGTCTTGTCACTAAACTTTCTGGCTTATTTATTGGCAGGGAAAGGAAGGGGGAGGTATGTGGGTGGCGTATGCTTTCTTTAGTCTTCCTTTTCTGACTAACGCACCTCTGGAATCCCATCTTATAATTCCTCACATCCCTTGCCAAATTCAGCTCCAGGTGTTCCTCAGCTTTCCTGATCCCATCCCTACAGACCCGGGCAGCATCTTTAGATTCTTCCCAGGATACGTGTCCCTGCTTCTACTACTTATGCATTTCCACCTTGCGCTTCAGCTTGACCAGAAGAGAAGGCCGTTACTCAGCTACGCTCGGCTCCTGCCTCTCTTGGCTGATTTCTCGTGTCAACCTCCTCCTCCTCTTGATCAGGCGGCCTATAGTAGACACAAACCATGAGGTTTCCTTTGTTGGCTTGTGTGGGATGATGACCACAGAGCCAGGAAAGAGTATACGGCCTACACTGTTTATCCTCCACGTTATCTTTCTGGATGGAGATCCGCATAGCTGATGTCGAAAAAGGACAAGTTGGCCGAAGGAGGGGGTCCTGGGCAGCTAGGATAGTCCTCTTTTAGCTCTGATGAACAGCACAGAATGGAACAAAATCTTATGACCAGAATTTGAAGGACACCTTGGCCAAAAAAGTAACCTTTGCCTGATTAAGGGTCATTTAAGTATCAAGATGCAGACCCCTGAGTATGCCAATAAACTTAATGAAGTACATGCTACCACATATATGATTATATTAGTCAGCTATCCTCTTAGATTGTGCTAGAGGTAAGGAGGGTAGACATTTCACCTAGTTAAGAGGAATTCCCAAAAGACCTCGGAGACAGTTAATGGGCTGCCCTCTTCTCCCTCCTCCCAAGCGGGGACACCTTTGGATGCTTCTGCATACGATTGTTGTTATTATTACCTGGGTTAGTCCAAAGGTATTAGAGCGCTATCACAGCTAGTGCCTTTCTGAAACTGCATTTCTGTAGCTTCAATACACTACACTATTGGTCAATCTATACTCGTGAAGGTTCTTTGAGAACGCCACCAGACTTAAAATGCCAAATTGGTTGTAATTGAAAATTAGGCCTAACCGCACCCAGTCTCTCTGATCTCTGAGGACCAGCTGGAACGCTATATTTTCTGCCAAATTTCTTACTCTTAACGCAACAGCTTGGCCTCTAATTTTCACCCATAAGCTCTCAACCTGTTCATCGCTGTCTTTCAAAGACAGCTCTGTGCAGTCAATCCCTCTTATTTTTGGTTTACATAGAGGGCAAACCTTGCCTCTCCTCCCTTCTGACCATTTGTGGTGGTTTTGCTTAGCCCAGAACATCAGCAAGGTATCTTTAACATCTAAGAGAGATTTAAACCCCTCAGAAGCTGTTGTAGTAGGCCTGAGGAAGTGTCTGAGGGGTGGGGAGTAGCACAAAGATGGCTCCTGTGTGTCCTGAGTGAAAGTTCTGGAAGTTTTTCACCAAGTCTAGCAGGGCCAATCTCTGATGGCTCTGAAAGTGATGGACATGCTGCTGGCCAAGTTTGGGCCAATTAGAGGTGCTAGTTACGCCGCTGTGAAAACATATTTAAGAAGAAATCAAAACAAGGTAGGCACGCGCTTCTTTTTAGCTAGAGGAGAAGGAGGAGGTAAAAATATGTGAAGGGAGAACAGCATAGCGTGGAGACACCAAGGTCAGTGGAGAAGGTGGGGCAGGAGGTGCTCCAGGTGCCAGAGCTGAAAACTCTCTGCTAGCTGTGCTGAAGACCATGGGGGGAGCAGGTGGTCCCCCTGCAACCCATGGAGTCCACAGGAGTGCAGAAATCCACCCACAGCCCACTCCAGAAGAGCAGGTGGATGCCTGGAAGAAAGCTGTGATCCAGTGGGAGTCTCATGTAAAGAGTTAAAGCTGCAAAGGCCTTGCAAGAGAAGGAAAGGCCTTGCTCCTGGCATGGAAGCAGCCTGGCCTCGGCTCGGAAGAGTCTGCACCCTATGGACAAGAGGACTCATGTTGCAGCAGAATTCGGGCGGGATGTTGCTCATGAGATTGGACCCATGCCAAAGAAGTTCACAGAGGACTGTCTCTCGTGGGAGGGACCCCGTGGCTAAGTAGAGGACCCCTCTCCCTGATGGACTGACCAGAGAAAAAACCCCTTTCCCTGCCCCCTGCCCGTGTTTGTTGTTGGGTTGGGAAGAGGGAGGGGGGTGAATGACTTCTTAAGAGGGAGGGGGTGAGAGCAGAGAAACTGTCTAGAGAGAAAGAGAGATAAGCAGAGATAAACAGCATTTGTAGTAGAAGAATTGTGGTGATGAATAGATTTATGGACTTGCTCTATGGACTAAGAAAATACCCCATACCCTGCCCCCTACCCAAGCTGTTGGTTAGAAGGAGGGAGGGGGGTGAATAGAAAAAGGATTCTTAAGAGGGAGGGGGGTGAGTGAACAAATGGTGTATGAAAAGCTTATTTTTGCCTCTCATTTATCCTCCGACTCCGTTAGGTAATTAAATCACTTTGCAACTTTAAGTTTGGAGCCTGTCTGCCCTTTTTCTGTTCTGTGCGTCCTGCCATCAGTGTCCTATCTCATTTAACTTATGAATTTGGTGTATGTTTAACAGTTTTTTTTCTTTCCCCTCTCCTGCACGTCTGCGGCAGGAGAGAGCTGGGGTGCTTGGCATTTAGTCAGGGTCAAACCCTGACATCATTTTATAGCCATCGATTCCGGAGTTGTCCCAGCATGTTTCTGCTATGGTGATTACATCGTTAGCTTTCTGGCTGCACAGTGGCTTCCAGCTCCTCCTCTTTCTTACACATATCCCGTGCATTGGTACAGAGGCACTTCTGTTGGGCTGTCGACTGCATCACTTTTTTGGCGGATCAAGCCCCAATTCCTTTGTGGCTTTTCTCGGGTATTCCTCACTTGGTTCCCAATGCATCAGCAGCACCTGGCTCTTCTCTGTTGCTCAAAACTCCATCCACTTTTCCTGCTGAGTCTCATTTAAAGCCCTCCTTGTAAGTCTGGCTGGCTTGCTGGCAAAGACCCTCTTGCCCTGCTTGGTCACGTGAATTCCATCAGCTCCCAACAGACCCAGCTTCTTAAAGGTAGATCCATGATCATAGAAGCTAAAACCTTGAGTATGGCACCAGCTACACAGCCAGGCATTCTGCTGTTCAGTTTGTCTCCTCCTTCCTGGACCCCTTGCTCTGACTGGACTCTGATAGAGGCTGTGCTCCTGATCCTTTTAACATTGCTCCAACAGACATAATAGTCCCCTGGGAGGGTTCTAAGTTGCCTTGTCAGACGCTACACAGAAGAGTAGGAGCAAATGATAATCTGTAGGGTTCACCAGACTCGGCAGCCACTCAGTGACACGACAAATGCAAGCTCCTGGTAGGCAGCAGACTTCTCTAGAGAAATCATCTGGGTGGCAAATGGGTGCCTCGGTGCCTCTCAGGAGAGAATCGCCAGTTACTAATACCTTTATGTGCTTTTCTGGTGACACTGGTTCTAATGTAGGCAGGTGGTTAGGTCAGCTTTGCATGGTTGGCTTGTCCTGGGTCCTGTCCATTACTGATGTGCTCTTCAGTCTCCAACCTTGGAGCATCCTGTCTGTTATGTAGGGGCACTTCAGGAGATGGGGGAGGGTTCTTCCTTCTATCCCGAGCACAGACAAGTGTCCGGTCTCCTTCATCTCGGGAGTTACTTGTGTCAGTCACCCCGAGGTTGGAGTCCAGCTTACCTTCCTCTTGTGCAGCCTGAAGGCAGGCCGTCAATCAGCATGGGACAACGCACAATACCATGCATCGATCTTCTGCTCGCCTTCCCAGATACTGTGCTGCCTGTTGAGCTCCTCTTGTAACAGTTACTTGTCCAAGGAGGTCTTCCCGCTGGGCACACTTGCAGCTATGGCAGCCACTGCTGCCTTTGGGCGCTAAGGGGGACTTCCAGGTCCTGGAGCTCTTGCCCTGCTCTTTGCTCATTGACCCTGTCCCTCACTCCCGCACAGGGCTGCTGGTTACTCTCTACCTCTCCCCCCTTGCACCCTCACTTATAGTTTAAAGCTCTCCTAATGAGGTCAGCTATCTTACTGGCAAAAATACCTTTGCCCTGCTTAGTGAGGTGGAACCCCTCTCTCCCAAGCAGATGCTGATGCACAAACAGGGTCCCAGTGCCCTTTCCCTTCAGCAGCCGGACTGAGGAGAACACCCCCTGGGCCCTCATGCCCTTGACTACCCCCCTCAGAGCTCATGGGTCTTTGCTAGGATAAACCTTGTGTCACAGATGCACTCCTTCTGTTAGAACTAACTGAACTTTGGTCCAGGCAGATGCTCAACAAGTAGGAGTATCCAAAGTTAATCCTACTGTGTGAGGCTATCAGTAAGAACTCAGCACAAAAGCCAACAAACTGTTTTTGCTGGATGCTGGGCTGATAAGTGGCCAAAACTGCATGAACACAGCAGAAAATCTGACTATGAATCAACCACTTGACGTTATCAATATGTGCAGCCGTCAGAGTCTGTTGAGCTCTCCCTGCATAGTAGCTGGCTGCACGGCAGTGATCTCTCCTCCAGTAGGGATGCTTCCCAATGTTACACATTGAGGCGGAGACTCCTTACCAGACACCAAACATTGATGGGTTACTGACATTTTTTTCATAAGCATAGTAACCTCACACAATAATCTTTGTATTCCATACTGACATTAAGTGTAGTAAATAGCTTACGGTTTCAGTTTGGAGACAATTCGAGAGAGGACCCTCTGGAATTAGTCATCTTCTCTAAAAGGGTTCCAACAATCCCTTTTCACCAATAGGAAATGAATACCAATAGATGAAAGTGAAAAAAACCCAGCGTTTTATTAACAAACAAAATTCCCACAAGGCAAGGGCAAAAGAGTAAATAACTTCTAGGTATTAAACTGTCTGGCCTCAAACCCCCACACCCCCCTCCACTGGAACAAAGACCCAAAGTGCCAGAGTAATACCCGCTCAAGACACGCAGTGCAAGATGGCGCCGGCTTCCCTCTCAGGCAAAACAGGAGCTATCACAGATAGGTTCTGGCAAGATGAGGGCCTGGTGGCTCATCTGGCATCAAACTCCTCCCCACGGCAGTGAACAGCAGAACGGTCATGGCAGAGGCTAAGCAGCTGGGCTGAAATCTTGGTGTGTTTTCTCTCCCAGCTCAGCTCGGCTCACAGAGACTTTGGACTGGAGTAATGGATGTGGTTTTGTTGAGGCGATGATCCTGTAGAAAGGTCTGGGTCCTTCTCTGGAGGTCCAGTGGTGCTGGTCAAGAGCTCTTGCCCTCTGGGAATCCAGTGGCAGTATCGTGGTGTCCCAAACCCCAGATTATATAAAGGCAGGAATGTTTCATAACTGCCCCAGGGCAGGAAATTTCACAATGGGGTGATGTAATTCTATAAGTCATTCTCGGGAGTCCTTGATGGCCCATTAGCAGTGATGGCCCCCTCAGGGTGGCTGCTGCTTCCCCCGAGGGAGTTATCATGGTTCAGTCTGTTAGAAATGGAGTGAGAGCTTAGAGCGTTCTTGCCTTTGACTCAGATTTCTGGCAGTAGCTCTGTTTGAGGCGGCCTGCTCCCCAAATGGTTCTCGCTCCCAAGTTCTTAAGAATGGCCGATAAGGTCTATTACAAAATGAGCTATTTATTGAATAGACACAAGATTAACAGACATAAGACTTTAAACAGACTACTTACTACACAACGTAAAACAAAATGAACTATTAGTAGATAAAAAAATACTATGCAAGATAAAAGGTATCTATATTACAGCTAGCGAATAAATAGTATTGGTTAGGAGTCAATGTAACTTACCACCAGTTGATGATGGTGTACACATAGAGTCCTTTCCCTCAATTTCCACAAAAGTAACCGAGTAATCTGCATCCAAACTCTGGGGAGAAGCCCTACATGTTTCCAGGGTGTGTGTAGGAGACCTCTAACTTTGTGAAAGTTTTGCGTAGCTTTTATAGTTTGTAAAGTGAAGTGTCTGTCAGTCATAAATTCCAGCAGCTTATCTCCCTACATCTTGTTCTCAAGGCAAAATGTTTATTGTCAACTGAGAGTTCTACTTCTGGTGCCAGATAACTCACTAGCCAGACAGGCTGGACTAGGCTATCTCATCAATTCATGTGAGGGGGAGAATGCCCAGAACTATAGCACTAGCTGATAGAACAGATAAGCTCATCTGTGGTAGGGGGAAACATCCTGCCACATTTCACCCCTTGATTGAAGGCACTGACTTTACCTCATGGAGTGGTAGCACAGGTACGTCTTGCCTCTATGCTATGAGACCCTCGTCTCTCAACCAAGGGATTTGAATTTTGTTTGTATCTTGTTATAAAAATCTTAGGTTTCCTCTGGGGAACTCTGATTTATCAATGATGTCTTTTTCTGGGACTACAGTTCCAATGATGCATATTCCTTGCCATTTAGGGGTAGAGCTTTTCTAGCTTGATTTCCACAAAGCCAATAGTATCCCATATTGTCTGAAATAGGCCACTAACATGTGTTTAAAATGCCTTTTCCAGTTGCATCCAAATTTGAGTGACATTTGGGATAGATTCCTACCATTATCCCTTGGTTACATTCAGGTAACTCCATTTTTTGGTATGAAGTCACTCCTGGTCTCTTTAGGCATCTGTGAATACAGGAGGTTTCAATGGCTACTATATATACTGTCAGGATTTGTTGGTCTATGGGGGTTTTGGCTGTGTCATGGATTTGAGACCGGACATTTGCCAGGAGGACACACGAAAAGAGGGCAACCAGGCTTCAAGCTTAAAGTTGCAAAAAGTGTTTAATTACCGAACAGAGTTGGAGGATAAATGCAAGGCAAAAATAAACTTTTCATACATTATTTTGTTCACTCCCCCCTCCCTCTTACGAACCTATAGTATTCACCCCCTTTCCTCCTTTACAATCCACAAGCCAGGTGGTGGGGGGGGCAGGGTGTGGGGTCTCTTTTCAGTCCACAGAACAGATTCTCAAATTTACTCATCATCACAATTCTTCTACTACAAATACTCTTTATCTCTACTTGTTTCTCTCTCTCTCCAGACAGTTTTCTGCTCTCACCCCCACCCTCTTAAGAAGCAGTCTCTGCACTCACCCCCCCCCTTCCCTCTTTCCAAACCAACAGCACAGGCAGGGGGCAGGTTGAAGGGTCCTCTGGTCAGTCCAATCAGGAAAAGAGGTTCTCTACTTAGCCAGGGGTCCTTCCCACGAGAGACAGTCCTTTGAGAACTTCTTTGGTGTGGGTCCAATCTCATGAGCAACATCCCGCCCGAATTCTGCTGCAACATGAGTTCTTTTGTCCATAAGGTGCTGTGCAGACTCTCCCGAGCTGAGGCCAGGCTGCTTCCATGCCAGGAGCAAGGCCTTTCTCTCCCAGTCAAGGCCTTTTGCAGTTTTAACTCTTAGATGAGACTCCCACTGGTTCACAGTCTTTTCCAGGCATCCACCTGCTCCTCTGGCGTGGGCTGTGGGTGGATTTCTGCATCCTTATGGACTCCATGGGCTGCAGGAGAAACTTCTTGCTCCCCCCATAGCTTCCACCACAGATAGCAGAAAGTTTCAGCTCCGGTGCCGGAAGCACTGGAGCACCTCTTTCTCCTCCCTTCTGCACTGACCTTGGCAATCTCCATGCCGTTCTCCCTCACATATTTTCACCTCCACCTCCTCCTCCTCCAACTACAAAGAAGTGAAAGAAGTGCGTGCCTGCTTTCTTTTGAATTTTTCTTAAATATGTTTTCACAGAGGCGTAACCAGCACCTCCAACTGGCCTAAACTTGGCCGGCAGCATGTCCATCACCTTCAGAGCCATCAGAGATTGGCTCTGCTGGACTTGATGTAAAAACTTCCAGAACTTTCACTCAGGACACACAGGAGCCATCTTTGTGCCACATCCCACCCCTCAGACACCTCTCCAGGCCTACTACAGCAGCTTCTGAGGGGTCCAAATTTCTCCCAGATGTTAAAAACACTTCACTGATGTTTTGGGCCAATCAAAACCACCACAGGCTGTCTTTCCTTCCAGAAGGATCATCACTTCAGCTGGAGGAATACCATTGGAAAATATTGTTGGTGTTGGGATTCCCATTATCTGAATAGTTTCATCTGAATGAGTGGGAAACTGAGAACAGATCCAGCAATTGGTGCAGTTTGTTATCAGTGTCACAGCTTGCATTAATTTTAGATGGGGGTTTCTCTTCCAAGGGTCACATAGCATTTGTTCTATCTGTGTTATGTTGGTGTGGCCCTTAGGAAAAGTTGCATTGCCCTCCGGTTTTCCCTTTAAAATTGTTAATCACAAGGTTTTGTCAGGATGGCTAATTAGCTATGCTGCGTTATTGAAAACATTGACCTGCAAGTATAAAAATGTAAATAATACCATAATTAACATTTTTGGTTACAGCGAATTCACTAGTTGCTGTGCAGTCCAGTTGGTTCCTCTGTGTCTGGAGCTGGTTTTATTCGCTTATAGGAGTCCAGGAGTCTCATTAGCTTTCACAGCTGTGCAGGGAGCAAAAATCCTTCCCCCTGTTCTTTGAGCGTTTCCTTGTCTCATGTCTGGGTACACATATAGTCTTCTGTCTGGTGAGGGTATTCTTAAACATTCAAGGTTATTAGAGAAACTAAAACAGCAGAACTTAAGTAATAATAGACATGTTTTCTCCACAGAGAGTTACGGCAGCAGTTTCATCTCTGTCTTCTAGTTGCAAACACATCACTATGCTCACTGCTGCCACACGGGGGTGGTGTAGGCGTGGTTTGCAAGGCTTCATTGAGAAACGTTTGTTTTGTGCAGAGCAAAACCAGACTTGTACAGAAACAAGAACAGCTTAGAATGTGGGGAATACCCTTTGGGAGCTGATCCTGTGTTTGTGGCCTTTAGAATCAATAGCCACCCAGGCCATTGGACCTCGACTGTCCGTCAAAGTCATAGGTACAATTCCAATTTGCGGTAGCTTTACCATGACTGGTTGACCCACTTTTAAGTTATCCAGAAAAGTTTCGACTTTATCATTTGGAGCTATATCAAGAGACATATGGCTCAGGAAAGCTCATGAAACAGGACTGCCCATTGGCCTATATCAGTTGTTTATCTGGTATAGCACAGAGGGTAACCTTTATCCCATCCAGATTCGTGCGGCCTAAGATAGCATTTTAGCAAACCATTGGCATGCTCCACAATCCCATTTGCTTGAGGAAAATAAGGTGTATGGAAGACCCATTTAACACCTTCTCTTTTGGCCCAATCTTGTACCATCACACTGGTGAAGTGTGATCCATTGTCACTTTGTATAGAGTCTGGGACAGGGAGACTGGAAAACCAATCACTGAGTCCAGAAATAGTAGTTTTTGCATCAGCATACCTGCTTTTAGTGGCAACTAGCAGTCCAGGTACTGTCGGTGATTGATACACAGGCTCAGCCTGGTTCATGCAAAGCCAACTTTATTGTACAAAGCACGTCTTTTTATACTGTTACCAACTAGTAGTGATGCCTGATGGGTTTTTTGTCCTTTTTCATTATACTTTTATACCCTTTTAATATACTTTTTACCTTTTCCCATTCCTGTACTTTTTACTCCCTGTATTTTAGCCCCACATGTTTATAACCCTTGTACTCTAGCCTTGTTCAGAATTCTTTGGAGAAGATTAAACAATCTCCACAATCTCAAGAACATGAGGCACCAACCTTGAAAGAGCTCCATCACTGGGACATGTTTTTGTAAACTAAGTTGTAACCTTTTTGGGGGAAGGTAATTTGACTAAGGGGGCAATTACTTCATTTGTTAGGTTTCTTATTGGGGAATTTTAGATAGGTATGCTAATCGATGAAGTCCATAAACTGTATATGCGTGATATCGTCACTCTCTTTTCGTCGTGGTGCACCTGGGATCCTATTAAACCAAGTTAATACCCTTTTTCCTATACTGCGGTGTCTGCGTCTCAATTTTTACCAGCATTTTAGGCATCAGTAGCTCAGCTGTTACAAAAACTTTGGTTTCCATGGTTACATGTTTTGCATTTCTTGAGGGCTACAGATAATCGTCTTCTTGCTTAATCTCTCCTGTTAACTACTATGTATAAGGTAAACACAGTCTTATCTTACTCTTTGTCTCGGCCCCTGCTAGGGGTGATTCAGTTTTTCTCTCTCAATGTTTCACTTTAACTAAAGATAAAAGACCTCTGCAGCTGTCTGATTCTGCAGTGCCACCCTGAACCCCCACAAGGTACCACTTCTACACCTGTTAGTATGTACTTGTAACCATTAGATGTTTACAGAGGTCCAGTCTGATCTATTTGCCAAGTCGACCAGAGTGCTTTGTTATTTTGATATGCAAAGGTGATGCTAGGTCTGGATGGTTTTGTTCAAGTCTCAGCTGGCACTGTGAAGACTGTGTGAGGATACCTGTGCACATCTTCCTGGTCAATGGCCAGCCTCTGCTTTGTGTTGCAAAAAATAGAATTTCTTGTTCAGTATGCCCTAATTTACAGTGTAACCACTCACCTAATCGATACCAATATTGTGGGTCTTTTAACTGATCAGTTTTTAGTTTCCTGATTTTTGTCAGTTGATCCACCTTGTTGTTCCAATAGGTTTGTAAAGCTTGGTTGTTGGCATGAGATTTAACCCATCCCATATGGATTTGCCGGGACTGAGCCTGAGATGACAACCATTCCCAATCTTTCCTGCCAAACCTCCTTTCCATTCACTTGCCAATCAAACGCCTCCCACTGACATAACCACTGAGTGATGTCAGCCCAGACTGCATAAGAATGAACATAGATTATCTTTGCTTTCTCTCTTACTGCCAATAACACAGCCTTTAACTCTCCCACCTGTGCACTTCCCATTCTTTCTTCTACTACTTCCACTCCTGTTTCAATGTTAAGACCAACTGCTCTATATTTCCATTTACCATCAATGCATTTGGCTGAGGTGTCAGTAAATGAAATGTCTTCAGAGTCTGAAGTAAAATCAGGGGCATCCATTATAGGACTCAGTTTAAATGGCTTTTGCAGAGTTAACATGTTTGGAGTTACAGCAATCTGTACCTTTGTAGGTTTTGTTGGTCCCTCAGTAACATGCATCTGATCTGTGACTCCTGAAATGTATGCATACCATTTGTGGACTGTGGGTCATTTTCCTATGCCCTATCAGGGAGCACCACCTTTCTTAATGCTGCCTAGCAAACTGAAAGCTCCTTGGATTTTTACAGGCTGCTGCTGTTGAATTTTTCTACTTGTTTGAGAGCTCAGGTCAGGGATAATAATCCCCTCTCCCAATCAGTGTACCTCTTTTCAGTGTCTTTCAGTGCTGTGGAACTGAATCCTAATGGCCATTTTGGTCCATGTGGCCTTTTTTGAAACAAATTACAGTAAGTTCTGTGCTCAGCAAAACCCCATTTGGCTATCATAGAATCACTGGGGTGGACTGGCCCAAGTGATTGGTATGGTTTCAATTCTATTATTAATGTTTGCAAAGCCTGTCTGTGGCTATCAAGCCACTCCCAATTTTGATTTTTTTCTCATCAGTGTGTAGAAGGGCTTTGTTATTATAAAAAACCTGGGAACAAAATTTCTCCAGTATCCCAGTGATGGGTTTCGCAACCCACTAACTCAGTTTGAGATCGGGTTGGCCGCCTTTTTGGAGCTCCGGCAGGGCAGCTCGCTCTCGGGGGGAAGCGAAGCGGCTGGGAAAAGGCAGAGCTCTCAGGAGAGCAGCGCGACCCGGAGATCAGGAGCGGAGGCAAGAGACGCAGGCAGTCGAATCGGCAGTCCGGGAGGTTTATTAAACGGTAAGGGGAGATGGAGGAGGGACGGGACGGGGCAGGATCAGCCACTTGAAAGCCCCGGACTGCCTTGTGTTGCAGCTTTTAAGGGAAGGAGGGGAAACCGCGGAGGAACCAATGGGGTTTAGAGAGTTCGGGATTGACATTTACTTAAACAAATGGGAGAACAGGGGGGAGGGTACAGAACTACATATTTTCCAATGACAGAACCCAGCAGGGACAAACAAAGGCGAATTTTCTAGAACTATACCATATTAATAACATGGAAGGAGAGAGGAGCTTGGCCAATAGACTGATATGCTGGTACATATTAATCTCCTTACTCTCAATGCCTTCTGGGAGCATACTTTCTAGTCACCCTGACCTTAGAAGCACTTTACTCCCAAGACTCGTCTCGTGGTGCTCTGCTGTAGTGTGATGAGCTGGGGGCGCTCAACTGCACCAGGGCCACAGCAACATCTCAGAGTACCCATGATTCTTTGCAGTTCCCTTTTTGTCGTGGGGGTAGGTGTAGTATCCAATTTTGTAATGGTTTCATCTGGAATCACAGCTTGGCCAGCTACGCACCAGGTGCCTAAGAATTTAACTTCCATAGAGTGCCTTGGCATTTGGTTGGAGGTACTTCTATTCCCTCTTCATTTAATCTATTCCATATGTCTTGTGCTTCGATCCTTCCTGTATCTTCCTCTTCGCCTCTGACTAACACATCATCAATGTATTGGTATATTTGCACCCCTTTCTGGATTTTTATTTGTAGAAGGAGTTCAGCTAAAGCATTGTGTGCTATGGTGGGTGAATGCTTATACCCTTGGGGCAGGCAATTGTATGTGTATTGTGTTCCTTCCAAGGTGAATGCTAATTTGGGTTTATCTTCCTCTTGAATTGGCATAATAAAAACCATATCCTTTATATCTAACACTGCCATCCACTTATGTGTTGATGCTTGCACTGTGGCAGTGAGATTTGCAATATTTGGAACAGCTGTAGTCAATGGTCCCATATTAGCATTAAGCCTCTGTCTTGGTTTGAAAGACAGGTGTCTGTTAAGGAAGGTGGGAACCTCCCTTAGAATAGAGAATATGAGCCCCCTTCCTTCCGAATTATTATAACATTGAAATCAAGGACTTTCAGGCAAAGATACGGAAATAGGAATAACAGTTCTTTGCTAGTATTTATAATGAGGCAAACAAGCAACAACAACAGTAGCAACAACAAACAAAACCAGAAACCTGGTGGCAGCCTTCTCTGGGCTGTCACACACCCTCCCGTTTGGTGCAGTTACAGTCAGAGCCAGCAAGGGCGCTGTTTGGCTCCCAGCAGGGCAGGGCAGGGTCAATGACTCCAGCGCAGCTGCAGGGGGCGCTGTGGGGCCAGGTCAGCTCCCTCTCTCATGTGGATAATGGCAGACGGGCTGGAAACAGGACGGGGTGCAGGGAGCTCAAAAGCAGCAAACTGGAATGGCAGGGCTGGCTCATCGGGTCTAGCCAGCAAAAGGTGGCAGATACTCCTCAGCTGTGGCAGGAACCGCAGTGCGCCCTGGCGGGAGGGGGGAAGGGGGGGGGCGGGGCAGCGACAGCCGGGCTCCGCAGCAGCAGCAGCTGCCGGGGAGACGCGCACTCTGGAAGGGGGTTGGGGGTCGGAATCCCATGCTTTCCCCAAAGGAAGGCTCACCCAGCAAGGAAGAAAAGACAGTGCAGAGCTGGGCTCCCATAGTCACAGTGAAAGGAAAACAGCAGCTCCTCGGTCCCCCTCCGAGGCCCCGAGAGCAAGGGAAGCTACCAGCGGCCAGGTGCTCTCCTCCTCTCATCCCTCCCTGGCTACATCTTTTGTCTCTTTTAAGTACCCGGTTGTTATTGTTCCCCAGCAACAGAATGAGGGGAAATTCCCCAAGCTCCAACAGCCTCCAATAATAAACTGCTAAGTGCCAGCTCCTGTCTGTTTTTTCACTGGCCAAACAGGGGAGTTGAACGCAGAATGTGTTCTAAATACGATGTTTCACTGCTCTAAATTTTTAATTACTTCATTTATTCCTTGTTTGGCTTCAGGAGGAATAGGATATTGTTTGATATTAGTTACAGTCGAAGCAGGCAATACTGGAGCCATTTTTAGGAGGTTGATTTTTTTATCTTTTCCAAAAAGATTACTATGGGAGGTTTTTGCTGATTGAAAGGACCACATATCCCCATTTGGTAATTGCCAAATTTTTTCCTTGAAGGATGTCATGCCCTAAAATGTTTTCTTCATGATCAGCAATTGCAAATGTATGTGAAGTTATCTGTTTTTCCCCAGGTAACCATAAACGGATTTTGGCAGTGTAACCTTTAGTACTTTTTCCAGTAAAGCCAGTCAAACGAACTTTTTCCTTTTTAAAACTTAGGTTCAATTTCTTGGTTTCTGTAAGGGTAATTAAAGAAATTTGGGCTCCAGTGTCTATTAGGAATTTCAAAGGTTGTATCTTAGTTCCCACAGGTAAATGAACATAAGTGCTAATCTCATCACGGGCCCATTGATATGCAGGAATGCACTGGGCTAGCTGCCCTAAAGGCCTCCCAGCGCTTAACAGTATTTTTCCTCCTGTGCTGAAAAAGGATTGGGAGCGATCCTTTTTTCCTGTGAGGCGCTTGGGTCATCTGCCATTTTTGCCCTCGCCCTTTTGATGGCTTGGATTAACTGCTATTACACTGTTAGATTATTTTCTTAGAGCAGACCTGGGTATCCCCAGAGCTATAGCAGTTCTCCACAATTCATCTATTTTCTCTCAGAGGGGGTGAGGTTGGCTAGGATTTTCCTTTTTCTTGGGTGAGTTGTGCTTAACGACTTCCAACCGCCTCTCAGGGGGCTTTCGTGTTTTGGAACTTGGGTCCTTTTTCTAGGTGTCCCAACCTATTTCTTTTGCATAGGTCGCTATATCATGTGAGAGATCTGCCCATGTAGGGATTGGTCTCCTTGGGGCTTGTGGGTTTTGCAAAGCTTTGTTATGTGCTACATCTCTTCTGATTTCCATTAGTCGCCCCACTAAATAACCTTTTAGTACAGCCGGAGCTCCTCTTATCAGAGGTCTCATTATATTAGGGTCTACTTCTGTGGAGATTGGAATGTCTGTGTTTGCACGATTGTGCATTGCTTGTAGGCAGGCAGTTTTTGCGACAGCAGCAGTAGCGTCATTGATCGAATGCATAGGAATCGAGGCTGGTTCCCCCTTTTCCATAATATTCATCCCTCCTGCCCAGCACGCGTCTCTGCTGGTTATGGAATGAGATTCGTTAAGGGGATGTGGTCCATGGTGCAAAAATACACCTGCACCCCAGAACCCAAAGCTCTCTGTTCCATCTAATAACATTGTGTCTCCCCCCGTGAGACAAACTATCCATAGATATGATTCGCCCCAATCGAGCTCAGAGACACTTCAGAGACCAAGTCAGAGAAGTGGGTATTTGCTTTATTCGGTGCACTGGATGTGTGGGGAATTGTTTCCACCAAACACACACACCTCAGTACCTCCAAAGGCACAGTGTTATAGGTAAAATTCATGAATATTCATTGCATTCCCCAGGATAGGAGTGGTTATACAAATTACTTCTCATAAGTCATTAATATTATTAACGATTTCTTGTGCTCAATGGCAAAAGGATTCCTTTTGCCCCCTTTTATCTTGATAAGATTAAGGGAATCCACAAGGCCAGAACTGACGGGGGCACCGTGCTGGTGGAAGGGCCAAAAGCTCAAAGAAACAAGAATGGTTGAAGTGCAAATAGATTTGGGTTTTCTATTTGACCACTCCTTTCTCAGATATTCAGTTTCAGTTTCCCTTGCCCTCCTTTTGTATTTTTCTTGGAGGTTTCCCAATTGCAGGGGATCCCAGGGACACTTTTTGACCGTGTTTCTCCTCTGACTGCCTTGGGGTCCTTCAGATGTTTTGGTCTTTATTATGGGCTTCATTTTAAATTCTGGAACTTCTGGAACTTCTTCCTCTTTTAGCAGTGGAAGTTCTGTGCTTCCATCAGAATCCAGTTCAGTGTTTTCGTTATAATTTTTGTCAGAGCTTTCCAAGTTATCCCCATCCCAATCTTCAGGTGATATTATTAATTGTTGAATTTTTTTAACATCCTAAGCTTTGGGGGTATGCAATAATGACAATTCCAATTTTTCCTCCACTGTTTTTGTTTTTCCCTTGGATTCCTTTAGTTCTTGTTTTACTTTGTCATATTGGCATGGTAGGGATAGCTGTGCAAGTTTTATTTTCTGTATTTCATTCATCAATTTATGATTCTCTTTGATCATCTGTTCCCTCCATTGCCAAGCACAGTGCAAGGGCGTGACAGATAATATTTTTTCCTTTTGTATGTTTCAGTGATCCCCACTTTTCAATTATTTTTTCTTTAATTTTTCCCCACTGAAACCAATTATCTGTTGGCCAGGGATCATCAATTTCAATATGAATACTGTTCTTCCGTAAATAGTCTGATAAGTCTTTAGTCTGTTTTTTTAAATCATTTGCCATATCCTGCCCGACTATGCCAATTTGTTATGAATGGAGACGAGAGCTTGGGCAAGTCCGGCCTTTGACTCAGATTTCTGGCAGTGGCTCTGTTTGGGGTGGCCTGCACCCCAGATTGCTCTCACTTGCAAGTTCTTAATAATGGCCGATTAGGTCAATTACAAAATGAATTATTTATTCATTATGTTGGCAAATATATCAGGTTAAAAATTTTGTATAACTTTAGTCAAAGGTTTTGTTTGTCTTTACCCCAGGAAAAGAAATTTTAGGTTTCTTTCAGGGCATTGTTCTACCAGATGAGGTCAGGTGGACTCAGCATATCAACAGATTGGGAGTGACCCCAAAGATAACCAGAAAGATAAAGGCTATTAACAAAAAATCCACGAGACATCAGTGACTATCACAAACATCTACCCCAGACCACCTCCAGCAGGGATGAAGGCATCCTGGCCCAGAAAGGACTGATAAGAAAAACTGAAGAATGAAGAATCTAATTAGCATCCGAGGCGAAGAAATTCGGATCCAATGAGAGACTGAATATCGGGGGTTTGCTCAACTTTAAACCAATGAACACTGACCCAATGCTTTCCTATGTATTTTTACTGTATAAAATATCTGAGAAATCAAGTAAAAGCTATGTGTCATGGAATGATTCTCTCAGCACACCCAGGCTATGTGTGGATGAGATGATTTCTGTGGTACATCCTGGCCAGAAAAACATCCTGGCCAGAAAAACATCCTGGCCAGAACAACATCCTGGCCAGATAATAAAGTAATGCCTTGACTCTCTAACATTAAAAATGTTGTTGGAGGGTTTTTCTTTTCCCCACAGATTCGGTGACAATTATACACAAAATTGACAGACATAAGACTTTTAACAGACAATTTACTACACAGGAATTAAAAAAAAAAGACTACTAGTGTCACCGAATCTACGGGAAAATAAGAAAAACCCTCTAACACTGTATTTGAAGTGATAGAGAATCAGGCATTACTTTATTTGCTGGCCAGGATGTGCCTAGGAAAGTATTCCAAGAACACATAACATCAGAGAATTTTCTCCCGAATTTTATACAGTCAAAACCCCCTGCTGGAGGTGGTATCTGGTGAATGTCTGTGATAACCCCATGACCTGTGGATGTTCAGTGGGTGCCACAATGTCTCACGGATGTTCTGTTAATGGTCTTTATCTTGCTGGTTATCTTCGGGGTTACTCCCAATCCGTGGTATGTTAATCCCATCTCCGTAGGGTGATACTATATCTCTTAAAAAAACTAAAGAAAGCTCCTTTTCCTAGGTAAAGTCAAGTAAAACTAGCTAGAGAGATACAATAAAATTTCTAAAGTTATATTGTTTCTGACACTAGTAGATAAAATACAGTGCACGATAATAAAGGTACCTATATTACAGCTAGAGAAGAAATTGTATAGATTAGGAGCCAATGTCACCAACGAATGATAGTGGTGTGCAGAGTCTCTTAATTCCTCTCAATCCCAGGGAAGTATCTCGAGGCCAACATCTCGGCTTCGAGGAGAACCTTCCACATACTCAGAAAGTAAGAGATTTCTGAGTTCATGAAAATTATAGTGATCTTTTATAGTTGCAAAAGTGCTTGTCTGTCAGTCACTTATTTTTTGTTTACCCTTTCCCATGAATTCAAGACAGGATGTTTATTGCTGGCTAAGGAGGTTTTCAGCTAAGATAATTCATCACAGGACAAACCATTCTGGCCTAGCTTAGCCATATGGGATAGAGAGATAAGTTTTTGCTGTATCAAGGGGTTGTCAGAGACTGAAATTGTTCATGCCTCAAACATTGATATAAAGTTTTGCCCATTATAACAAAAACTGTATAAAGAAGCTACAATCAAAGAAGCCTCCCTGAAGATTCCTGACTGGGACTTTGGACTGTAAATTAATCTGCTAAGATACTATTGTTCAATCATCTCAGCCTAGGGAGAAACAAACAAGGCTGAGGGAAAGAAATGTATACACAAGAGAGCCAAACGCAGCAGAGATTCTTCCCTGGCTAGATTTGGGGTGGGGGAGACCACAGCCCACAGAAGCCAGGTTTACACAGGTTCCCTCCCTCAAAACAGGGAGCAGGGGGAGGAGGTTTCAGGTGTGACCTCTGGTCAGAGGCACTGAACACCCATCCTCCCTTACACAAACTGGCCCAGCTGTGGAACCCCCAACCCCACAGGCCACATCCACGGGACATTCATGTGAGAGGCAACTGAGGGGGTGTCATAATCCATCAAAGATCCCCATCCCCCCCGCAAAGTGCTTTTCGGGGGGACCATCACCACCAAGAAGACCAGCTAGACTGGGTCAATGGAACATCATTGGGATCCACGGAGTGGTGATATTTTCTTTATTCTGTCTCTGTCATTCCCTTTCTGTCCCCCCCACCTATTTCCTTTTTCTTTCTCTTCTTTTCTCTCTCTCTCTCTTTCTCACATTTACTATCAAATAAAACCCATACTATTGACTGGCATATGGTCTCGTTTGCACCTTAATTCGGGCAGAGATATTTCTAACAACAGTAATGATTGGATCATAACATTTAATTGGCTCAGTCAGCAAGCGTAACATTCTCTGACCTGAAGTGCCTTTCACAAGAGTATTGTCTCCTTTTATGAAATTATTTCATGTGCTTCCTTCTCTACTACATCTTAGACATCTAGACAGTACTTCTTTTAAGGGGCTGTGAGGGTCGTTAGGATTCCTTCCATAGGAATTCTCGGCACTTGGACCAACTTCCTTTGAGGGGTTGTAGAGATTGTAGTTTCTTCTGCAGGCTTAGAAATTTGAACACATCTGTCTCTGAGGGAATTGTGGAAATTGTACTAAATGGATTTGGTGTTGAGTTCCCCTTATTTTTGTGCAGAGCTGAAAGCCCTTGTTATGTGGTGTTTGTGTGGAGCCAAAAGCTCCTGTTTGGAGGGGAGCCACACCCATGTGCTTTTTGTGTGTTTTTTGGTGAAAAGCCAGAATTGGCAGGTTCCAATCCTGAAGCCAATTCTGCAGCTACTACCTTGTGGGGTGATTTAGGGGACTAGAAGCTAGATAATGATTTACTCGGGTCTGCTTGTTAAAACAATGTATACCACTTGCTTAATGGTTTTTGCTCTTGCCAAGCAGAAAGGGAGGATGCAAAAGGAATGCAAGACCATTGATAGGAGTGAAACAACCGTGACCAGATATCCTGCTTTCGGACCCTGAAACCAGCTCAAGTCAGCTTTACGGTTTGTACTTGGACCAGGAACTCAGGGAGTATGTGCAAGGAGGCAGGGTGAAGGGTTCATCCTGAGAAAGACTACTAACTTCATCCACCAGAGACCCCTGCCCAACAACACCAGACGACACTGCGCAGGTGCAAGCATATTTAAATGAACTTTACACTCATTATAATATGAAGCGGGGTAAGATAATGAATATGTATAGGGGCATTGTGTAACTTCATGCATATGTAACCTGTAACCTGATATAAACCAAGTGAAGCGCTGCTGGCAGTGTGCATGCCTTTGGAGGGTTACCCCCATGCAACCCAGTGCTGGAATACAGCATAGCTACTTTACAACTTTTTGAGTTGTGGAGTCCATCAGCGCATCAGGGGAACCCCCGTCCCCAGTCTATGGTTTGTTGTGGAGAACTAGAATTGGCAGGTTCTAATCCTGAGGCCAATTCTACAGCTGCTGAGGATAGTGTTGCCCCTATGCAAGCTTTAAAAAAAAATAAAAGGGATAGGGTGCTGTTGGTTACTAAGCTGTGGTGGTTTTGATTGGCCCAAACCATCAGTAAAGTATTTTTAACACCTAGGAGAAATTTGGACCCCTCAGAAGCTGTTGTGGTAAGCCTGGGGAAGTGTCTGAGGGGTGGGGAGTGGCACAAAGATGGCTCCTGTGTGTCCTGAGTAAACGTTCTGGAAGTTTTTACATCAAGTCCAGCAGAGCCAATCTCTGATGGCTCTGAAGGTGATGGACATGCTGCTGGCCAAGTTTGGGCCAATTGGAGGTGCTGGTTACGCCTCTGTGAAAACATATTTAAGAAAAATTCAAAACAAGGTAGGCATGCACTTCTTTGTAGTTAGAGGAGGAGGAGGTGGAGGTAAAAATATGTGAAGGAAGAACAACATGGAGACACCAAGGTCAGTGAAGAAGGTGGGGGAGGAGGTGCTTCAGGCGCCAGAGCTGAAAACCCTCTGCTAGCCGTGGTGAAGGCCATGGGGGAGCAGGAGGTCCTCCTGCAGCCCATGGAGTCCACAAGGATGCAGAAATCCACCCACAGCCCATGCCAGAGGAGCAGGTGGATGCCTGGAGAAAGCTGTGATCCAGTTGGAGTCTCATCTAAAGAGTTAAAACTGCAAAGGCCTTGCAAAGGAGAGAAAGGCCTTGCTCCTGGGATGGACGCAGCCTGGCCTCGGCTTGGGAGAGTCTGCACAGCACCTTATGGACAAAAGAACTCATGTTGCAGCAGAATTCAGGCGGGATGTTGCTTGTGAGATTGGACCCACGCCAAAGAAGTTCCCAGAGGACTGTCTTTCATCGGAAGGACCCCATGGCTAAGTAGAGGACCCCTCTCCCTGATGGACTGGCCAGAGAACAAACCCCTACCCTGCCCCCTGCCTGTGCTGTTGGTTTGGAAAGAGGGAAGGGGGGGGTGAGAGGAGAGACTGTTTCTGAAGAGGGAGGGGATGGGAGCAGAGAAACTGTCTGGAGAGAGAGAGAGAGAGATAAAAGTAGAGATAAAGAGTATTTGTAGTAGAAGAATTGTGGTGATGAATAGATTTATGGACCTGCTCTGTGGACTGAGAAAATACCCCACACCCTGCCCCCCTACCCGAGCTTGTTGGTTAAAAAGAGGAAAGGGGGTGAATAAAAATAAGTTTGTAAGAGGGAGGGGGTGAGTGAACAAAATAGTGTATGAAAAGTTTATTTTTGCCTCTCATTTATCCTTCAACTCTGTTAGGTAATTAAATCACTTTGGAACTTTAAGTTTGGAGCCTGTCTGCCCTTTCTTCCGTGTGTCCTCCTACCAGTGTCCTATCTCATTTAACTTATGAGATTGGTGTGTGTTTTTACAGTTTTTTTTTTCTTTCCCCTCTCCTGCACATCTGCAGTAGGAGAGAGCCAGAGTGTCAGCATTTAGTCAGGGTCAAACCCCAACATAAGCCTACCAAAGGCCTGCGGAAAAAAAGTAACTCAAATACCTAGTTCAAAGACTACAACTCTTTCAAAACTTTTTAAAAAACAATCTCAATCCCTCCATGTTGGATGTTAGGATTTTTCCTTTTGTCTTTTTTCTCTTAGACAACTTTGTCCCATCTGTTGCTGTCGGGGGTTGAGAATTTCTTCCCATTCCTGTTACTAAGCAACAAATAGTCCAATGTTCAGAGCGATCAAGTCTTTTGTAAAAGACAAAAGCTAGGTTTTTGGGCAGGGCAAGGTAAGAGAAGAGCCGGCCCTGGGAACGCTCTCTCGTGGTTCGGACGCTGAGGGTAGAGGCTGCTGGCTCTTTGCTTTCCAGCTGCTACCAGAGGAAATCCAACTGTGCCCTGTTTCTCTTCTCTCCTGGCTGGGTGTGCTTTGATTCAACTTTTCTCCTCACGGGGAAGGGCACGTTCCCCCCCCCGGGCTGCGTTCCCTCGTGGCTGCTGCCGGGAGAGTCCCGCGGCCCCTGCTGCCTGCCCCTGCCCTCTGCCGCACGAGACCACGGCGTCTGCTGTGACTGCAGAAATTCTCGCTGGCCGGAGAGAGAGAGCGCCTGCTCCTACTGCCCTGTTCTCTCGCTGCCCTGAGCTGTTTCCTGCTGCCCTGCGTGTTTCTCAGCCCGTCCGCCATTGCAGCTGCCGGACGGTGACCTGACCCTGTGCCACAGCGCCACCTACAGCCGCTCGGGAGTCATCGCACCTGCCCTGCCCGGCCGGGAGCTCAACAGCGCCCCTGCTGCTTGCAACCGTGATTGCACCACACGGGAGAAGGCTCAGCAGCTCCCGTTATCTGCTGTTTGGTTTTCTGGTTCTAGTTGTGGTTTGCTATTATTGTTATTGTTTGTTTATCGATACTAGTAAAGAACTGATACTCCTTTTTCCCATACCTTTGCCTGAAAGCCCTTGATTTACAAAATTAAATAATTCGGAGGGAGGAGGGGAAGGAAAATCACATCCTCTGCTCTAGGGGAGGGTTCAACCTCTCTTGGCAGACACCTGTCTTTCAAACCAAGACAGTTGCTAAGAGAAAATAATGATCACTGCTTATCAGAGACAAAGGATGTACCCATGGGGGGGGGGGCAGGAATGCACCTAGCTGCACTTCTCTTATCTGAGGGCTTTTCTCGCAGAGGAGCAGGTATATCGCAAGACTCGGGCTGGGGGAAGAGGCTGAGTGCAGCTCCTACCTTTGTTAGTCTCTGGACATCGGAGGGTACAGTCGAGCTGCTGATTCCTGCTGGAGAATTCACTGCCACCGCCTGAGCCCAGCCCTGTATTGCTCCTTCCTTACTGCGGGTGAGCCTTTGCTCGTAAGAGCAGCCATTGAATTGGGACCTTATTAACACCCTATTTGACTGGGAACGACCTTCACCATCCATTCGGGTGCCTCAGGGCAAAACCCGGGACCCCGACCCCCAACCCCTGACCTCCTCCCAGAGTGCGTCTCCCCGGCTGCATGCTGCAGCTGCTATGGAGGAGTCCAGGTGCCGCTCCCTAGCCCTGCCATTTTCTGCTGCTGCCTCAGGCTTTTTCTGTTACGCTGTAACCCTGCAATCCCCGTCTGCCGGGACACACTGCAGCTTATGCCACAGCTGCGGAATTGCTGCTGCCTCTTGCTCGCTACCCCAGGGGAGCCAGCCCCTGCCGCTCCAGCTACCGGTCCGAGGTTCCTGTGGCAGCCCGTACCACCATCCAGCCCGCCCCTCATTGCCGCGTGAGGGAGAGGTGTGACTGACTCTGCGCCACAGCGCCCCCTGCAGGCGCGGGATAATCATAGCATTTGCTCTGCCCGGCCAGGAGCCCAACAGCGCCCCTGCCAGCTGTGACCATAACTGCCCCAAAGGAGAGGGTGTGTGACAACCCAGAGAAGGCTGCCACCAGGTTTCTGGTTTTGTTTGTTGTTGCTTGTTTGCTTTGCTATAAATACTAGTAAAGAACTGTTATTCCTTTTCCCATATCTTTGCCTGAAAGCCCTTGATTTCAAAGTTATAATAATTCGGAGGGAAGTGGGGTCATATTCTCTATTTCAAGGGAAGTTCCCGCCTTCATTGGCAGACATATGTCTTTCAAACCAAGACACTCCACTAAACATAAAATCAATTGGAAGAAACCCCAGTGAAAACTTGTGAGAAACAACAAAAGTGGTGAAACAAGCACTTCATAGAATAAAAGCTAAAACTTCACCAAAAAAGTTAATGCAAGATTATATTATGGAAGCACAGGATTCATGTCAAAACTGATGATCCCTGGCCAACAGATAACTTGTTTCAGTGGGGAAAAATAAGAAAAAAAAATTAATGAAAAATGGGGATCACTGAAACATACAAAAGGTATAAGGTATTATCTGTAACCCTCTTGCACTATGCTTAAAATCTGCTTGGCAAGGGCAGGAACAGATGATCAAAGAGAATTGAGCTTTTCTCGCTCTGGGGAGGCAGGGAGACCCCGAAAACCCCAACTAAAAGAGGTCCCCGCCAGGTGGCTTCCACGCTGCGTGGGCGGAGCGGATCCGGGGCCGGCGGGACCCGGGCTCGGGCTGGCTTCTCAAAGGCAGGATAATAGGAGACTCGGCGATTAAAGGAGATGCAGTCTCTCAGCTTTTGGAATCCAGGGTTTATTGGTGGGAGCGGCGGGGAGGAGAGGGTGGCTGGGACCGGGAAGGAACGCGGAGGGAGGGGGCAGCTGGGTTCCGAGGAGCAGAGAGCTCCGAGGGTCCCCATTCCAGGGGTTAAGAGGGATCGCAGGATGGGAGGGGTTTACACAGGAGAGCCAATAGGGGCACGAGGGATACAGATTGACAGGGGCTTCAGGGAATGGGGGTGCGAGGAGGGAAGATACAGAACTTTAAAAACCAATAATATGCTGCGGGTAAAGAACTTTCTAGCTGTTAACTCGATATGGGATAGGGGAAGGCAGATATGCAGTGCCAATCATCGACTAAAACCTGCAGGCACACTGCTACAGAGAATGATAAATTGACAAATGAAATACAGAAAGTAAAACATGCACAACTATCCCTACAATACCAATATGACAAAGTGAAACAAGATCTAAAAGAATCCAATGGAAAAACAAAAACATTGGAGGAAAAATTGGAATTGACATTGTTGTGGTTTGACCCTGGCCAAATGCCAGGCACCTACGACATCTGCTCTCTCTGCTCTCCCCTGCCACAGCTGTGCAGAAGAGAGGGGAAAAAAACTAACACACATACAGGGCTCATGAGTTGAGATAAGGCACCGGTGAGAGGGCGCACTGAGAAAAGGGAAAAACAGGCTGAAAACTTCAAGTTGCAAAGTGATTTGTTAACCTAACAGTTGGAGGATAAATGAGAGTAAAAATAAGCTCTTAAGACACAGTTTCTTCACTCACTCCCCTCCCTCTAAGACACCGTTTCCCTGCTCATCCCCCTCCCTCCATCCAACCAACAGCTTGGGGGAAGGCAGGGTATGGGGGTTTTTATTAGTGAATCCATCACCAAATTTCTTCCACTACAAACACCGCTTCTCTGCTCACCCCCCTCAATCCATAATATTCATCCCTCCTGCCCAGCACGTGTCTCTGCTGGTTATGGAATGAGATTCGTTAGGGGGGTGTGGTCCATGGTGCAAAAATACACCTGCACCCCAGAACCCAAATCTCTCTGTTCCATCTAATAATACTGTATCTCCCCCCATGAGACAAACTATCCACAGATATTCAGTTTCTGTTTCCCTTGCCCTTCGTTTATATTTTTCTTGGAGGTTTCCCAATTGCAGGGGATCCCAGGGGGAAACCTTGACTGTGTTCCTCCTCTTACCACCTTGAGGTCCTTTGGATGTTTTGGTCTTCATTTTAAATTCTGGAACTTCTTCCTCTTTTAGTGGTGCAGGTTCTGTGCTTCCATCAGAATCCAGTTCAGTGTTTTCATTATAATTTTTGTCAGAGCTTTCCAAGTTATCCCCATTCCAATCTTCAGGTGATATTATTAATTGTTGAATTTTTTTAACATCCGCAGGTTTGGGGGCTATTAATAATGTCTGTGTTGGTTTTTGCTAATCCCTGAACATCAGCAAGGTATCTTTAGAATCTAAGAGAAATTTAAACCCTTCAAAAGCTGTTGTGGTAGGCCTGGAGAATTGATTGAAGGGTTGGGGGAAAATGCAACCTTGTGTTCATGAGTTCGTTTTGTTTAGCTCAGTTTTGCTAGTGGGTGGGGAGGGGCACAAATATGGCTCCTGTGTGTTCTGTGTGAATGTTCTGGAAGTTTTGACAAAGTCCAGCAAAGCCAATCTCTGATGGCTCTGAAGATGATGTACGTGCTGCTGGCCAAGCCTGGGCCAATTAGAGATGTTAGTTACGCCTCTGTGAAAACATATTTAAGAAGAAATCAAAACAAGGAGTGCACACACTTCTTTTTAGCCAGAGAAGGAGGAGGAGGTGAAAATATGTGAGGGAAAATAACATGGAGATGCCAAGGTCAGTGGAGAAGGTGGGGGAGGAGGTGGTCCAGTTGCCAGAGCTGACAATCCTCTGCTGGCCATCATGAAGACCGTGGTGGAGCAGGTTGTCCCCCCTGCAGCCCATGGGGTCCTCGGGAGTTGCAGAGATCCACCCCCAGTCCGTGGGAAGGTGCTGACGCTAGAGGAGCGGGTGGATGCCTGGAGAAAGCTGTGATCCAGTGGGAGTCCCAGTAGAGAGAAAGGCCTTGCTCCTGAGATGGAAGCAGCCTGGCCTCGGCTCAGAGGTCTGCACTCTATGGACAAGAGGACTCATGTTGCAGCAGAATTCAGGTGGGCTGCTGCTCATGAGATTTGGACCCATGCCAAAGAAGTTCGTAGAGGACTGTCTCCTGTGGGAGGGACCCCATGGCTAAGTAGAGGACTCCTCTCCCTGAGCAGTGGAAGAAATTTCAGTGATGGATTGACTAAAGAAAAACCCCCTTACCCTGCCCCGAGCTGTTGGTAGGAAGGAGGGAGGGGGGTGAGCAGAGAAATGGTGTCTTAAGCCCTCATGTTTATTTTCCCGTAGGAGCCAAAAGACAACCTTTAAAGTTTCTAATAGACACTGAAGCCCAACTTTCTTTAATTACCCTGGCAGAGGCCAAGAAATTGAACCTAAGTTTTTAAAAGATAAAAATTCGTTTAACTGGCATTAACAGGAAAGGCACTATAGGCTACCCTGCCAAAGTCCTTTTATGGTTACCAGGGGGAAAAGTGAATAACATCACATACATTTGCAATTGCTGATCATGAAGAAAACATTTTAGGATATATCCCTCAAGGAAAAGTTTGGCAATTACCAAATGGGGATATGTGGTCCTTTCGATCTGCAAACCCTCCCCCTAGTAACCGTTTTGGGAAAAATAAAAAAATTAATCTCCTAAAAATGGCTCCAATATTACCTACTTCTATTGTAACTAACATCAAACAATACCCCATACCCCCTGCAACCAGACAGGGAATAAGTGAAGTAATTAAAATTTGGAGCCAAGAGACATATTTAGAATGCAATCTGCATTCAATCCCCCTGTATTGCCAGAGAAAAAAGCAGGTGGGAGTTGGCGCCTAACAGTCGATTATCAAAGGCTCAGTGCTAATACAGGGCCACTAACCGCAGCTGTCCCGAATATTACAAATCTCACTGCCACCCTGCAAGCATCAACACATAAATGGATGGCAGTTTTGGATATAAAAGATATAGTTTTTATGGTCCCAATTCAGGAGGAAGATAAACCCAAATTTGCATTCACTTGGGAAGGAACACAATACACATTCAATTGCCTGCCCCAAGGGTATAAGCACTCACCCACCATAGCGCATAATGCTTTAGCTGAACTCCTTCAATATAGCGTATGGAATGAGAACCACTCACTGTATGCGACATGAATTCTGCTTTTATTACAAAGCCCAGTATATATACTTTTTAGCGTGAGAAGTTGTGTCTGTTGTTTTCTCAGTATTTTTACAATTCCTCAATACATCTTGTCAGGTTTGACAGACACTTATTCTTCTCAGGGGAGAACAGGAAGCTTGCTTATCTGCTTCAGATCCTGTGCTGATCAATACTTTTCTGCATCCGGTTCTTCCGATTATCGTGGGATTTCGGGGGTCTCTTCCTCTGCAACTCCACATCACCCCCTTCTGTTTTTATTGAGGTCATAGATAAAGCTAAGGAAACCATGACTTGTTTTTTGTACTTTTTACATTCTTAACTATGTTGAAAAGGACAAGACAGAGAATTAAAAAGGTTATTACTGACAAACAACCTAGTCTGATGAAAATCCAAACTTGTAAATTTATTCCAGACAACCAATTTTTTGGATTCAGCCAAGAGAGATATTTTTTTAGGTCTGTCAACACCTTTTGTTCCTCTAGAGCTTGCCAAGCCCTGAGCTGATTATTTAATTGAGTGTGAAGTGAACGAATATCTTGTCATAAGGTTTTATCAAACGGCCCCCTGGAGATGACTTTTAACTGTCTCCCAATTCTGTTCTGTTTCATTCCACAGAAGAGGTGCTACACACAAGGAATTATGAATGTGTTCCCAGTCGCAGGGAAGGGATAGGCAAGTTTTTTGGGCCTCAACTCTTTCACCTACCCATAAAAGAGCACTTTCTAAGGCGTCTAATCTGGCCATTATTGCTTGATCAATTTGTTCTTGTGTTTGTAATTCTTGTGTGATATTAGTTAAAGCTTGTCCCACAGTATGGGCAGTTTGATTTGAATTTGTCAGGGCGGCAACAGCCACAAAGGCTGCGGTTAATATTACAACAGAAACAATAGCAAAGATTAGCCAACCCAGAAATTTGTGAACTTGTTTCTTCCTCTTTTGGATTTCTTTTTGGACTAGTTGGGATAATTGTGAAATGCTGTCTTGTCCTTCCCAAGTTCGAGTTAAATCTACAGGTACCCAGATTTCAGGTCATCTTTTAAATGGAAGAAGGACAGAATAATTATGCATATCATCATAGGTTACACATGATTTAAAAACAAAAGGGTTAGCAGATAAAAAATACAAACCATTTCTATAATCTCTCAAAAAATTGTTAGTTAAAGCAAAAACATAGGGGTGTGAAGTACAAGTCATTAGTAATTCATCCTTCAGCAGTGTTAGATTGGCAATTGTGGCATTCTCATCCATTTTTCCCTGGTATATCTTATTACCAAAATCAGGTAACAACATTTCCCAAAAATGTTTATGAACACTTGGTTGATTATTGTCTAAACAATATTGAATTAACAGCCCAGCCATCCCCTTCTCCATCAGCTGTTTGGCCTAGGTGTCTCTGATGTGCTGTCAGATCATCTCTAGTGGAAAGACTCAGAAAATTTAAAACATAGGTTGCCTTGTCAAGCTGTTGTTGAGGGAGCATACCAACCGGGTTCCCCCTTTTTCTTTCTGCAGCATGTTTTTTAATGTATAATGTGCCCTTTCTACTATGGCTTGTCCTGTTGGGGAATGTGGAATACCAGTGATGTGTTTGATACCCCAAGTGTGGAAAAATTCTTGTCTTTTATGAGATGTATATGCAGGTCCATTATCTGTTTTTATCTGTTGAGGGACTCCCATTGTGGTAAAAGCACGTAGCCAGTGTCTGGTGTCATCTCTGGATTTCTCTCCTTTGTGAGCTGTTGCTACTATGAGTCCTGAAAAGGTATCAATGGAAACATGGACATATTTAAAAGTCCCAAAGCTCGATATGTGTGTTACATCTGTTTGCCAAATGTCATTAGGTTTCAACCCTCGTGGGTTTGTACCTAATGCTTGCAGCAAAGAAAGAGTTTGCTGATATTGTAAATATTCACTATATCTTATGCTTCTGGCAAAGTTAAATCACATTGGCTAGTGCTCTGGCATTCTGGTGATAGAAATCATGAGAAATTTTTGCCTGCTCTAATTTTTGTGGCACAGTAGCTGTCATAGCAAGGGCATCTGCTTTTGCATTACCTTTCACTATAGGTCCAGGCAGAGTGGTGTGGGACCTAAGGTGCAGAATGTAATACTCATGAGACCTGTGAAGTAAAAGGTTTTACAAAATGGTTAATAATACAAAAATATCTTTGTTAGAGACTTCCTTTAGGAAGGAGTGCTCAATTCTCTTGAGGATTCCTGTAACATAAAGAGAATCACAAACAATGTTAATAGGTTCCTCTGGGAAGAGATGAAATGCCTCTACTATGGCTGCCAGCTCGACCAGCTGGGTAGATCCGGGTTGAAAGGTTTCGATTGTTCCCACTGTCATCTGTTGTTTTTCCACAGGATCACAGCTTTGTGTGCTTTTCCTGGTTCATCAGTGAAAATAGTTTTTGCATCAGGGATATACGTCTTTGATTGCAGCCTCCGCTGTTGAAAGGGGAGCTCCTTGAAGGATTATAGCAGATTACGACAGCGCATCAAATGGAAAAATTCTCCATTATTATCAGCAAAGGCAATTTGAAATGACAATGAGTCCCTGAATAGGTTTTCTAATTCTGTAGCAGTGATAGGAAGATGTATGACTGCTGGATCATGTCCTGACAGAATCTGGCATCGAAGCCATCCCATCGACCGTAGTCAAATAAGCATCTCGAGTGGTTATAGTTTTTGTGAAGGTATGTGGTAGAAAAATCCATTCTAATAACCAGAGATGCTGTTCATCACATTGACCAATGAGCATAGGGTTGAAAAGATTGCAGAATTAGGAACAGTCTCAAAGACAAATTTGGGTTCTGTCGTGTGGCAAAGGATTTATTGTTTTTGTTGCTCACATGCACCAAAGCCTCTCAGGCAGTCTTTGTTAACTGCCTGGGGGAGGAAAGATCTGGGTTCCTGTCGCTGTTTGAGATGGGCACGACACAAAAACACAGCTCCAGGCCAAGTAGAAAGGAAGGTAGAAGCGAAGTTTATTGCTACAAAGTGTTTTTTATATTATTTTCTAACATTTTGCCACATGGCCATTGGCTCCTAACTTGTTATTTTACAACACTATTGGTCAGTTATTCCTAGCACACATCTTTTGCAGAAAACAGCCTTCTCTAACAGGTGCACATTCCTTCTTGTTTTTCTGCTCTGTTGTTTTTGCTTCTTGCTTCTGTCCATGCTAAGATTCTCACAGGTATGAGTTGTTTGTAACACGGTCTGTGTCTGTGAGCTGAGGCAGGCTAGTTTTCAATTCCCACAATTCCCCCTTTTTGTTTTTGTCAGAGGTTGGGGGGGCCTTGGAATTTTTTCTCCATCCCTGTTACTAAGCAACAAATAGCTGGGTGACTAGAGCCATCAACTCTTTTGTAAGAGACAAAAGGGTGTGCTTGGGCAGGGCAGGGGAAGGGAAGAGTCGGCCGTTGGAACTCTCACTCTCGTGTCGGACACTGGGAGGAGAGACTGCTCTTTTGCTTCTGGCTGCAACCACAGGAAAATCCAACTGCGCCCTGTCTTCTCCTGGCTGAGTGAGCTTTGATTCAACCTCTTTCCCACTGGGAAGTGCATGCTTTCCGGGCTGCGTTCCTGCAGCAGCTGCCGGGAGTGTCTGGCTGTCCCTGCCGCCCTGCTCGTCACTCCGAGCTGCCTGCCTGCTCTTCAGCCTGTCCGCCATCACCAGCTGCCTGAGGCTGACCTGACCCTGCGCCACAGTGCCACCTGCAGCTGCTCAGCAGTCATCCCACCTGCCCTGCCTGGCCAGGAGCTCAACAGTGTCACCTGCAGCCGCTCGGCAGTCATTGCACCTGCCCTGCCCAACCGGGAGCTCAACAGCGCCCCTGCTGCTTGTGACGGTGATTACACCACACAGAAAAGTCATCTGCTATTGGTTTCTGGTTCTATTTGTGGTTATTATTATTATTGTTATTGCTTGTTTATAGATACTAGTAAAGAACTGTTATTCCTTTTCCCATACCTGTCTTGGTTTGAAAGACAGGTGTCTGCCAAGAGAGGTTGAACCCTCCCTTAGAACAGAGAATGTGATTTTCTTTTTTCCCTCCCTCCGAATTATTTAATTTTGTAAATCAAGGGCTTTCAGGCAAAGGTATGGGAAAAAAGGAATATCAGTTCTTTACTAGTATCTATAAACAAGCAATAACAATAATAGCAGCCACAACTAGAACCAGAAAACCAATAGCAGGTAACTTGTGAGCTGCCAAGCCTTTTCCCGTGTGGTGTAATCACGGTTGCAAGCAGCAGGGGCGCTGTTGAGCTCCCGGCCGGGCAGGGCAGGTGCGATGACTCCTGAGCGGCTGCAGGTGGCACTGTGGCGCAGGGTCAGGTCAGCCTCAGGCAGCTGGATGATGGCGGACAGGCTGAGAAACACGCAGGGCAGCGAAACAGCTCGGAACAGCGAGAAAGCAGGGCAGCAGGAGCGGGCGCCGCTCTCTCTCTCTCTCTCCCCGGCCAGCCAGCAAGGATTTCTGCAGTCACAGCAGACGCCGCGGTCTCGTGCGGCAGAGGGCGGGGGCAGGCAGCAGGGGCCGCGGGACTCTCCCGGCAGCAGCCACGAGGGAACGCAGCCTGGGGGGGGGGAAACGTGCCCTTCCCCGTGGGAAGAAAGGTTGAATCAAAGCTCACCCAGCCAGGCGAAGAGAAGAAACAGGGCACAGTTGGATTCGCTTTGGTCGCAGGCGAAGAGCAAAAAAAAAAAAGCAGCCTCTCTCCTCAGCGTCCGAACCATGAGAGAGCGTTCCCAGGGCTGGCTCTTCCCTTACCGTGCCCCTCCCAAGCATACCTTTTGTCTTTTACAAAAGACTTGATAGCCCTAAAACACCCAACTATTTGTTGCTTAGTAACAGGAATGGGAAGAAATTACAAAGGTACTCAACCCCCGACAATACCTTTGCCTGAAATCCCTTGATTTCCAAATTAAAATAATTTGGAGGGAGGGGAAATCACATTCTCTGTCCTAAGGGAGGGTTCAACCTCTCTCAGCAGACACCTGTCTTTCAAACCAAGACAGTTTTAAAACCAGAAATGCAGCTTTTGAAGTCTTTCTGTTGGGCCCTTACAGAAAATGGCAAACAGCACAAAGAGGGAAACAACACAGATGACAATTCCAATGAAACATTCCATTTTCATAAAATACTTAACTGTAGTTCCTTTATGTGAGGAAGTTCACAAGATATGGTGTCTGATAACATTAACATTGACCAACAAACCTAAAAAAGCAAGTGAAATCAAACCAAGTTAAAACTGAAACTAAAACTGAAACACACATTTATAAATCTAAGAACATAAAGGTGTCATTGCAATCTCTTGCAAAGAGTGCAAGGGTCTTCTGAAGTTTGCTTGTTGGTGTCATGATACTTTTGATGTTGCCTGTAGACTGCAATGAGGGAAAATTATACAAAAGAACAGAATTGTTAGAATTTGGTGCCACTGTAAGATGACTGATTGTATATAAAGCTTTTGCCAACTGGCTTTGTGGGGTTTCTCCACACATTCCCCTTTTTTCCCTTTTTTTTTTGTTTTTTTTTGTTTTTTTTGTTTTTTTTGTTTTGTTTGTTTGGTTTGTTATTTTTGAATTGTGTTTCAAAGGACCATGAGCATGGTCAATAATAACTTGACCTGTGGGAGAATGGGGAACACCAAATTTACGTGTGACAGCCCCCAGTTGTAAAAACCACTGTATCTTCTGAGAGATGCAGGCAGGGCCGTTGTCAGTTTTCACAGAGGAAGGTATGCTTAGAACAGCAAAGGCCAATTGCCAATGAGCAACAGCATCACGACTCTTTCTTCCTGCATGCACAAATGCACACAAGGCAGAGAAGAAGGTCTGATGGAAAAAGTCATGTGATGCTTTAGCTCATGCTAACTCATCAGGTTGAGATGCCATCCACGCAGGGCTGGCTAGCTTATCAGGCCTGGCATTACCCTCTGCTATGAATCTTGGCAAATTGGTGTGGCTTCTTACAAGTAAGACATAATAGGAATGGATGCGGTCCTCACATGCATTCCACAAGGTTTTCAATAACGAAAAAAGAGCAACATGATTAACTTCCTTTATAAATGAACACTTAAGGTGATGTGTGACATTTGCAACAAAAGCAGAGTTAGTAGCAAGATTTGATTGTACAGAAGAAAGATGCTGGAATGCAACGGCCAGTGCTCTTAATTTAACAAGCTGAGCAGAGCTTGACCAGTGACCCTCCAGCACCCACCACCCAGACTTGTCCCTCCAGGTAACACTGGCTTTTCTTGTCTTCCCTGACCCAGCAGCAGAG
Source organism: Lichenostomus cassidix (assembly GCF_008360975.1). Taxonomy (NCBI): domain Eukaryota; kingdom Metazoa; phylum Chordata; class Aves; order Passeriformes; family Meliphagidae; genus Lichenostomus; species Lichenostomus cassidix. The sequence goes on from NC_139510.1 coordinate 19,984,454, forward strand.
ACAGTGAGTCTTTGCTGCTGACACACAGCTGTTCTTCGGCCGTGAGGATAAGATGGTTAATTTTGTCAATTGCAACAATTTGTTTCTGGGCAGATGGTAAGCAATTTGCCCTAAATTTGGATTCTTAGATTGGTGAGGCAAAAAGACCCATTTTCCAAGGATACCTGTAGGGAGGAGATCTGGGGAGACAAGAAACAGAACAATATATGAAAGTAACACAAAGGTATAACAATATATGGAATGAAACAATAAGCTTACTTAAGAAAATACATCATCGATTGCCTAACCACTCTGCACATCCGCTGTGCCCCTGCCTCTCTTCTACTGCCTTTAGAGCATCCAGCACCACCCTCCAAGCAGTCATCAAAAATTGAGCACCTTCATCGCCTGGGGAAGCAGATAAGCTGTCCCGCTAGCTCCCAGATTGTCATTCTAAAGGCATTCTTAGCATAACTGTCCACATATTTACAATCGCCTTTTCTTCTTGGGAAATCTGGCTTCCCATTGTCCCCAGTGGCTCACCTGAACACCAGGTTGATTTTGGTCTGGACCCTTGGCGCAGCTCTGCTCACCGCTTTCCTCCACTGGGCCCCGTCTCACTCCGCACTTTGTGGGGACTCGGCAGCTCTCCGGCCGCCTCCTGAAGCTTGTATCTTCAAATCCTGTGCTGATCAATACTTTTCTGTGTCCAGTCCTTCCGATTCTCATGGTATTTTGGGGGCCTTTTCCTCTGCAACTCCACACTTCAACAAATAAAAATCCAGGAAGGGGTGCAAATATACCAATACATTGATGATGTGTTAGTAGGGGGGGAGGAAGAAAACGCAGTAAGGATTGCAGCACAAGACGTATGGGATAAATTGAATGAAGAGGGAATAGAAGTACCTTCAGCCAAATGCCAGGGCCCCTCTAAACAAGTTCTTAGGCACTTGGCGGGTAGCAGGCCAGGCTGTAATTCCAGATGAAACCATTACAAAACTAAACACTATATCTAGTCCCACTAATTAAAAGGAGCTTCAAAAAATCATGGGTACTCTGGGGTAATGAAGAAGTCATATCCTGGGATTCTCTATAGTAGCAAGGCCCTTATACACACTGATGAGAAAGAACCAAAATTGGGAGTGGCTTAATAGCCACAGACAGGCTTTGCAAACACTAATAGAGAAACTGAAAACATCACTCGGGCCAGTTCACCCCAGTGATCCAATAATATCTGAATGGGGTTTTACTGAGCATGGAACTTACTGTAATTTGTTTCAAAAGGGACCACATGGACCAAAACGGCTGCTAGGATTCAGTTCCATGGCATTGAAAGACACTGAAAAGAGATACACTGATTGGGAGAAGGGATTATTATCTCTGACCCGAGCTCTCAAACAAGTAGAAAAAATTCAACAGCAGCAGCCTGTAAAAATCCAAGGACCTTTCAATCTGCTAGCCAGCATTAAGAAAGGTGGTGCTCCCTGATAGGGCATAGCACAATGACCCACAGTTCACAAGTGGTATGCATACCTTTCAGGGATCACAGACCAAATGGATGTTATTGAAGGGCCAACAAAGCCCACAAAATTACAGATAACTGTAACTCCAGACATGTTAGCTATACAACAACTATACAGACCTAGCCCTATACTGGATGAGCCTGCATTCACTTCAGACTCTGAAGTCAGAAGTGTCTGGTTTACTGATGCCTCCACAAAATGCATTGATGATAAATGGAAGTACAGGGCAGTGGCTCTGAATATTGAAACAGGAGTGAGAGTGGTAGAAGAAGGACTGGGAATTGTACAGGTAGGAGAATTGAAAGCTGAATTACTGGCAGTAAAGGAAAAGGCAAAGACAGTGTATATTGATTCATATGCAGTTTGGGCTGGTGCCACACAGTGGTTGTGTCAGTGGGAAGCATCAGATTGGCAAGTGAACGGGAAAGCAGTTTGGCAGAAAGAAGATTGGAAATGGTTGTTACTACAGGCTCAGTCCTGACAAATCCAAATAGGATGGGTTAAAGCCCACACAAATGACCAAGCCTTGCAAGCCTATTGGAACAAAAAGGTGGATCAGCAAACAAAAATCAAGAAAATAAAAATTGATCAGTTAGAGGACCCACAACATTGGTATTAATTGGGTGAATGGTTGCACTGTAAACTAAGACAATGGACAGGAAGCCCTATTTTTTGCAGCACAAAGCAGAGGCCAGCCAATAACCAGGAAGATGTGTAGACATTCTCACACAGTGCCCACAGTACCATCTGAGACTTGAACAAAATCACCGAGACCTGGCACTGCCTTTACAGATCAGAAGTAACAAGGCACTCTGGTCAATGTGGCAAATAGATTATATTGGACCTCTGAAAACATCTAATGGCTACAAGTACATACTAACAGGTGTAGAAGTCATGTCTGGACTGTTAATTGCCTCTAAGAGCATTCATGCTGATGCGAAAACTACTATCTCAGGACTCAGTCACTGGTTTTCCAGTCTCCCTATCCCAGACTCTATACAGAGTGACAATGGATCACACTTCACCATTGTGATAGTACAAGACTGGGTCAGGAAGGAGGGTATCAAATGGGTTTTCCATACACCTTATTTTCCCCAGGCAAATGGGATTGTGAAGCATGCCAATGGTTTGCTAAAATGCTACCTTAAGCCACACGAACCTGGAGGGGATAAAAGGTTACCCTCTGTGCTGTACCAGATAAACAACTGGTATGGGCCAATGGGCAGCCTGGTTTCATGAGCTTTCCTGAGCCCTGTCTTTTGAAATAACTCCAAATAACAAAACTGAAGCTTTTCAGAGTAACTTAATGGTGGGCCAACCAGTCATGGTAAAGTTACCCCAAACTGGAATTGTACCTATGACTGACAGACAATCGAGGGCCAATGGCCTGGGTGGCTATTGATTCTAATGGCCACCAACACAGAATCAGTTCTTGATGGATATTCCTTACGTTTTAACCTGCTCTTGTCCCTATGCAAGCTTGGTTTTGCTCTGAACAAAACAAAACTTTCTTGACGAAGCCTCGCAGGCTGTTCCTACACTGCCGTTGTGTGGCACTAGTAAGTATAGTGCTGTGCTTGCAACTAGAGGCTAGAGGTGGGATTACTGCTGTAACCTGTCGCTGTTGAGCAGCTAGCAGAGTAAGGAAGTCAGTTCTCAGTGGCAAGAAGGAAAAGGCCTTTATTGTTTTGATTTCATCATATATATAGAGTTTTCAAAAGTCACCCAGATTGGTCAGTCAAAAACCTCCCCCTAGGCCTGATTGGCCAGGTCTGCACCGTCCAAGTCTTGGGACACTGTTTTTAATAACATCCAAACTTTATCTTTATTTATAAAACACAAAAGGATTTCTCATGGGAAAGACCTGTGCTAGCCACAGTAACCCTCTAAGGAAACGTCTATTATTACTTAAATTCTACTGTTTTAGTTTATGTTCAAGTATATTTTCAGCAGACAGAAAACTAGGTGTGCATCCAGATGCGAGACAAGAAACCACTCAAGGAACAGTGGGAAGAACTGCTGACTACCTATCAATGTGACTGTGACACCTGCTGATGGAAACTCCTGGACTCTTATAAACAGGTAAAGCCAATTCCGGAAACAAAGAGAATCATACTGGACTGCACAGTAATTAGTGAATCTATTGTAACAAAAAATGATAATTGTGGTGTTACATTTTTATGCTGACAGGTCAATGTTTTCAGTAGTGCAGCATGGCTAGTCAGCCACCCCAACCAAACCTTGCAGTTAACAATTGTAAAAAAGAAAAAAGACAACAATATCACCTTTCCCAAGGGTCACTCCAACATAAACCACATAGAACAAATGCTACCTGACCCATGGAAAAGAAACTCACACATAAAACTGATGCAAGCTGTGACACTGATAACAAATGGTAGTAATTGTTGGATTTGCTCTCAATTTCCTACACATTCAGATGAAAGTATCCAATATGTTGGGCAATTCCGATGCCAAACATATTTTCCAATGGTGTTCCTCCAGTCAGAATAATGCTCCCTCTAGATAAAAAACCAACACAAACCTCCATGGATCAACAAATCCTGATAATAGATACAATAGTCATTGAAACCCCCTGTGTTCACAGATGCTTAGAGGGACCAAGACAAACCTCACACCAAAAAATGATATTGTCTTGTAGCAATGGGGAATAAAGACACACAGACTTCCTTCTTGCTTGCTTCAAAGAAAAATCCTTTATTGCCAAAAAGCCAAGCCATTTTATGCTCTAAACTTAAACAAGACAAGCACAGATTGGCTGCCTGCCAATGTGGTGCCACCACCCACGTGCCTTTCCATCCAACCACCTCCCTGATCACACAATGTCCAACCAATCACTGCCTCACCAACCAATCACTGCCTCACTGTCTCGATTTGAAAGACAGGTGTCTGCTGAGAGAGGTTGAACCCTCCCTTAGGACAGAGAATGTGATTTCCCCTCCCTCCGAATTATTTAATTTGGAAATCAAGGACTTTCAGGCAAAGATATGGGAAAAGGAATAACAGTTCTTTACTAGTATCTATAAACAAGCAATAACAATAATAACAAACATAAATAGAACCAGAAACCAATAGCAGATGACTTTGCCGTGCAGTGTAATTACAGTCAGGGAAAAAAAACCAGCAGGTGGAGCTCCCGGCCGAGCAGGGCAGGTGCGATGACTGCCGAGCGGCTGCAGGTGGCGCTGTGGCGCAGGGTCAGGTCAGCCTCAGGCAGCTGGTAATGGTGGGCAGGCTGAAGAGCAGGCAGGGCAGCAAAGCAGCTTGGAGCAGCAAAAAAAGCAGGGCAGCAGGGGCAGGCGCTGGCTCTCTCTCGGCTAGCTAGTGAGGTAGCAAGGATTTCTGCAGTCACAGCAGACGCCGCGGTCTCGTGCGGCAGAGGGGGGGGCAGGCGGCAGAGGCAGCTGGACTCTCCCGGCAGCTACTGCGAGGGAACGCAGCCCCGAGGAAATGTGCACTTCCCAGTAGGAAAAAAGGTTGAATCAAAGCTCATGCCGCCGGGAGAAGAAAACAGGGCACAGTTGAATTTCCTCTGGTCCCAGCCAGAAGCAAGGAGCAGCCTCTCTTCCCAGTGTCCGAGGACAAGAGAGAGTGTTCCAACGGCCCGCTCTTCCCTTCCCCTGCCTTGCCCAAGCACACCCTTTGTCTCTTACAAAAGAGTTGATGGTTCTAATCACCCAGCTACTTGTTGCTTAGTAACAGTGATGGAGAAAAATTCCAAGGCATCCCCCAACCTCCGACATTATCCACCCCGAATTTTTTTCCATTCTAACATGTTACATCGAGCTTAAACATTTAAACTATATACATACATGCATTACTCTAATTATATACGTATATACACACAGATATGGATACAGGCACAGTGTTATGGGCAATTCAACCCCAACTAAGGTCTCCCTGAGGTATGCATCGTGTCTCTCCATCCTTTTGCATCACCCACCAAGTACACTCTGGTCCCTGAGCAAAGACAAGCCCACGGGTGGGTTTGTCTTTGCTTGAGGCGGAATTAATCCAAACAGTTTTCCCTAGCATGCCTCTCATGTGTACCACTGGAACCTTATCCCTGTCTGCTGTTTGCAGGGGTTCAGATTGGGTAGGGCCAGCTCGGTTGGTGGAACCTCGGGTGTTAACTAGCCAGGTGGCCTTGGCTAAATGCTGTTCCCAACCTTTAAAAGTCCCCCCGCCTAAAGCTTTCAAGGTGGTTTTAGCAGACCATTGCATCGCTCCACTTTGCCAGCAGCAGGTGCATGATAAGGAATGTGGTACACCCACTCAATGCCATGTTCTCTAGCCCAGTTGTTTATGAGGTTATTTTTAAAATGAGTTCTGTTATCTGACTCAATTCTCTCAGGGGTACCATGCCTCCAAAGGACTTGGTTTTCAAGGCCCAGGATGGTGTTACGGGCAGTGGCATGAGGCACAGGGTAGGTTTCCAGCCACCCTGTGATGGCTTCTACCATTGTGAGCACATAGTGCTTGCCATGGTGGGTTTGAGGCAGTGTGATGTAATCAATCTGCCAGGCCTCTACATACTTATATTTAGACCACCTTCCACCATACCACAGGAGTTTCACCCACTTGGCTTGCTTGATGGCAGCACACGTCTCACAATTATGGATTACCTGGGAGATACAGTCCATGGTTAGATCCACCCCTCGGTCTCGTGCCCACTTGTAGGTGGCATCTCTGCCCTGAAAATGTTATGATCCAATTATTAAGGTTCTTTGGAAATACCTCTGCCTGAATTAAGGTACAAACGAGACCATATGCCAGTCAATAGTATGGGTTTTATTTAATAGAAAATATGAGAGAGAGAGGGAAGAAGAGAGGGAAGAAAAGAGAGAAGAAGAGAAGTAGGAAAAGAGGTGGGGGGGACAGAAAGAGGGGAAGAGAAAATATCACCATCCGTGGATCCCAACGATGTTGTGTTGATCCTCTCCAGCCAGTCTTCTTGGTGGTGGTGGTCCCCCCAAAAGCACAGAATGCCATGGGTTAATATACACTCAGGCCAGGGGCAATGTCCAGGCATGTCCTCCAGGGGAGGGGACAGTCTCTTGCAGCAGATTCTGCTTGCATCACCTGCAGTCCTGTGGAGCAAGGCCTAGCACTTTGGGGGGTCTGTGATGGATTGTGACTCCCCCTCAGCTGCCTCTCATGGGAAAGTCCCGTGGATGTGGCCTGTGGGGTTGGGGGTTCCACAGCTGGGCCAGTTTGTGTAAACCTGGCTTCTGTGAGCTGTGCTCTGCCCCCACCCCAAACTCAGCCAGGGATGATCCTTAGTGCAGCTGGTGGCTTTGGCCTTTGTGGATGCATTCCTTTCCCTCAGCCTGAGATGATTGAACAATAAGTTTCCCTTTATCCAATCTCAGCAGTTTGACTCAGTCCAAAGTCTCAGTCAGGTATCTTCAGGGAGGCTTCTTTGATTGTAGCTGCTTTATACACTTTTTGTTATAATGAGCAAAACTTTATATCAATGTTTGAGACATGAACTATTTCAGTCTCTGACAGATGGCCAGAGGCATCATGGGCCCATCGAGCTAAGAACAGCTCTCCCTTGTGTTGCCAATCCAAATCTATTTGTGACACTTTTATCTTTGCAGCCTTATCCACCTGTTCGTTGTTTCAGTGTTCCTCATTAGCTCGGCTCTTGGGGACATGGGCATCTACATGACGGACTTTCACAGGTAGCTTCTCTACCCGAGTAGCAATGTCTCGCCACTCATCAGCAGCTCAGATTGGTCTTCCTCTACGCTGCCAGCTGGCCTTTTTCCACCTTTCCAACCAACCCCATAGAGCATTGGCTACCATCCATGAATCAGCATAGAGGTAGAGCTTTGGCCACTTCTCTCTTTCAGCAATGTCCAGGGCCAGCTGAATGGCTTTGAGTTCAGCAAGTTGACTTGATCCCCCCTCTCCTTCTTTAGCCTCTGCGACCTGTCGTGTGGGGCTCCATACAGCTGCTTTCCATTTCCTATTTGCCCCCACAATACGACAGGAACCATCAGTGAACAGAGCGTAGCGTGTTTCATCTTGTGGCAGTTGGTTGTAGGGTGGAGCTTCCTCTGCGCCAGTCACTTGTTTCTGCTCCTCTTCATCTGTGAGGCCAAAGTTTTCACCTTCGCGCCAATTTGTAATTATTTCCAAGATCCCAGGGTGATTCGGGTTTCCAATACGGGCGCGCTGTGTAATGAGAGCAATCCATTTGCTCCACGTGGCATCGGTGGCATGGTGGTTTGAGGGAATCTTTCCCTTAAACATCCACCCCAGCACTGGCAGTCGGGGTGCAAGGAGAAGTTGTGCTTCAGTACCAATTACCTCTGAGGCAGCTTGGACACCTTCATAGGCTGCTAGGATTTCCTTCTCGGTGGGAGTATAGTTGGCTTTTGACCCTCTGTAACTTCGGCTCCAGAATCCCAGTGGTCGACCTCGAGTCTCACCAGGCACCTTCTGCCAAAGGCTCAAGGACAGACCATTGCTCCCGGCTGCAGAGTAGAGCACATTCTTCACTTCTGGTCCTGTCCTGACTGGGCCAAGGGCTACTGCATGAGCAATCTCCTGCTTGATCTGAGCGAAGGCTTGTTGTTGTTCAGGGCGCCAGTGGAAATCATTCTTCTTGCGGGTCACCAGGTAAAGAGGACTCACAATCTGGCAGTACTCAGGGATATGCATCCTTGTCGGAGTTAAGGGAAGGACTGGAATTTTTCTCCATCACTGTTACTAAGCAACAAATAGTTGGATGTTTAGAGCCATCAAGTCTTTTGTAAAAGACAAAAGGTGTGCTTGGGCAGGGCAGGGTAAGGGAAGAGCTGGCCCTTGGAACGCAGTCTCTCGTGGTTCGGATGCTGAGAGGAGAGGCTGCTCTTGGCTTTTCGGCTGTGACCAGAGGAAATCCAACTGTTCCCTGTTTTTTTTCTTCTCCTGGCTGGGTGAGCTTTGATTCAACCTTTTTTCCCACTGGCAAGGGCACATTTCCCTGGGCTGCATTTTCTCGCAGCTGCTGCTGGGAGAGTCTGGCTGCCTCTGCCGCCTGCCCCCACCCTCTGCCGCACGAGACCGCGGCGTCTGCTGTGACTGCAGAAATCCTTGCTACCTCGCTAGCTAGCCGGGGAGAGAGCCAGCTCCTACCCCTGCTGCCCTGCTTTCTCGCTGCTCCGAGCGGCTTTCACTGCCCTCCATGCTTTTCAGCCTGCCCGCCATTACCAGATGCCTGAGGCTGACCTGACCCTGTGCCATAGCGCCATCTGCAGCCGCTTGGCAGTCATCGCACCTGCCCTGCCCAGCCGGGAGCTCAACAGCGCCCCTGCTGCTTGCAACCGTGATTACACCACACAGGAAAAGGCTCAGCAGCTCACAAGTCATCTGCGATTGGTTTCTGGTTCTATTTGTGGTTTGCTATTATTGTTATTGCTTGTTTATAGATACTAGTAAAGAACTGATATTCCTTTTTTCCCATACCTTTGCCTGAAAGCCCTTGATTTTCAAAATTAAATAATTAGGAGGGAGTGGAAAAATCACATTCTCTGTCCTAAGGGAGGGTTCAACCTCTCTTGGCAGACACCTGTCTTTCAAACCACGACAATCCTCCAGAAACCTATGGTGCCTTGGAAGGCTTGCGTCTCCTTCTTGTTGGTTGGTGGGGACATCGCTGTGATCTTGTTGATGACTTCGGTAGGAATCTGACGCCGTCCATCTTGCCACTTCACTCCTAGGAACTGGATCTCTTTGGCAGGCCCCTTGACCTTGCTCTTTTTGATGGCGAAGCCGGCTTCCAGGAGAATTTGGATGATTTTCTCTCCTTTCTCAAACACTTCTTCCGCTGTGCTCCCCCCACACAATGATGTCGTCGATGTACTGCAGATGTTCCAGAGCCTCACCCTTTTCCAGTGCAGCCTGGATCAGTCCATGACAAATGGTGGGATTGTGCTTCCACCCCGGGGCAGTCGGTTCCACGTGTACTGCACGCCCTTCCAGGTGAAAGCAAACTGAGGTCTGCACTATGCTTCCAGAGGAATGGAGAAAAATGCATTTGCAATGTCAATAGTGGCATACCACTTTGCTACCTTGGACTCTAGCTCATACTGGAGCTCCAGCATGTCTGGCACAGCAGCACTCAGAGGTGGAGTCACCTCATTCAAGGCACGATAGTCCACAGTCAATCTCCATTCTCCGTCAGATTTGCGCACAGGCCAGATGGGGCTGTTAAAGGATGAGTGGGCCTTGCTGACCACCCCTTGGCTCTCCAGCTCACGGATCATCTTGTGGATGGGAACCACAGCATCTCGATTAGTCCTGTATTGCCAGCGGTGCACTGTCGAGGTGGCAATTGGTACTTTTTGGTCCTCCACCTTCAAAAGTCTGACTGCAGAAGGGTTCTCTGATAGTCCAGGCAAGGTATTCAATTGCCTCACACCCTCTGCCTCGACAGCAGCTATTCCAAAAGCCCACTTGAGTCCTTTCGGGTCTTTGAAATAGCCGTTACGGAGGAAGTCTATGCCCAGAATATATGGGGCCTCTGGACCAGTCACAATGGGATGTTTCTGCCACTCCTTCCCAGCCAGGCTCACCTCGGCTTCCACCAGGGTCAACTGTTGTGATCCCCCCGTCACCCCAGCAATAGAGATGGATTCTGCTCCCGCAAGTCCCGATGGCATTAGGGTACACTGTGCACCTGTATCAACTAGTGCTTCATATTTTTGTGGCTCTGATGCACCAGGCCATCAAATCCACACAGTCCAAAACACACGGTTTTCCCATACCTCTACCTGGCTAGAGGCAGGGCCCCTCTAGCACTGGTTATCATTTCCTTCCTGGTCATACATTCTAGAGGTTCCTTCAAGGGGATCTGACCCATCATCTTCCCTTCTATTGTACCTAGCAGGTCGATCATGGGAAACTGAGGCTACCTTTGCTTTAACAGAACCCGCTCAGCCAGCGTTTCCCTCCTTAAGCTGACACACCCATGCTGCCAGGGCAGTAGTGGGCTTCCCACCCCACCTCCTCATGTCTTCCCATGGTCATGCAGAAAGAACCACAACTTGGTTCGTGGGGTGTACCCTCTCTCCCTAGCTGGGGGACGTCGGGCTCTGGTATTGGGGCCTGTGACTCTCACTGGTGCCACATTGATCTTCCTCATCTCGTCCCTAATCTCCTCCCTCAGGTCCTTCACCTCCTCTCTCATCTCCCTTATCTCTTTCATCTCCTCTCTGAGGTCTTGAACCACAGCAGAGACCTGAGCCTGCATCAGGTCACTGATCACATTTGCATAATACCTGAGCCTGTCAGCTATTGAACCCACTGTCTCTCGATTGTCATCAGCATTAATAGTTGCAAGGAAGGTGGCATGTTGGTCTGGCCCTTGCCTTGCAAGGCTCCACAACATTTGCCCGGTGCACCTGACCCTGTCAGGGTCATTTTCGTGCTGTCCATCCCTCCCAAAGAGCATCTCCATTATAGCTGCTTCTCTCAGCCGTTGGATCCCTTCCTCAATGGTCTTCCAGGACATTCTACGGTGGGGATCCTGCATTCTGTCTTTGTGGGCAAACTTCTCTCTTACACCCATTAAAAGCCTCTCCCAGAGAGAAAGGGGCCCTGTCTCCCTCACGAACACTTTGTCAACAGCCGGGTCTTGGGCCAAGGGTCCCAAATTCTTTGCTTCATTATTATCCAGCTGCACACCTGGGCCCATAAGGTCCCAAACCCAAAGTAACCAGGTGTGGAAAGCTTCGTGCGCCCGTCGCTTAACATCATCTCGCAGATTATGGAGACTATCGAAATGGAAGGATTTGGTGATGATTATGGGTTCAGATTCCACTGCTGGTTGTGAGGGCAATGGCTCCCCATCATCATTAACTGGGCGTACTGATTTGGTCTTATATTTTGCACGCACCACAGGGGAAACTGCTACTGGCTGTGGCTGCTCTTGGGGTTCAGCTGGAACCTGGATGGTCATAACATCTGTGGGTTCCACTGCTGCACCATCAGACTCTTTCCCTTTGGGGCGAGGAGAGAGTTTTACACCTGCTAGGGAGATGTATTCCCTCAGCAGCTGGTGTATTTTGTGTATCAGCTCCTCCACTAGCACCCCCACCCATTCCGGACGGTTTGTTTCTGAGGCAGGCTGTTGGACAGGGTCAGGCCATGGGGTGCAGCACCTGACAATGTCAATTCTCATTGGATCAGAAGAAGGATTTAATAATCCGATTGAACAAGTGAAAATCATTACAAAATCAATTCAATTAGATTTAATAACAGCAGCACTTCATGCCTTAAAGGCTGTTCCTTCAAAACCAGAAACCTTAGTACCTTTCATGTATATTAAACAAAGCCAAACTGAATTATTTACTGATTTCATTGACAGGCTGACAGCAGCCATTGAAAAACAATTTAAAAATCCTGAACAGCAAGAAGAAGTCATAATTCAAACAGCCTCTGTGAATGCAAATCCCAGATGCAGACAAATCATCTCTTCTTTACCCCCAAGCACAGAAATTACCTTATCATTACTGATCGAAGCCTGTTCCCGTCCATCTCTTGAACCCCCTGTCCGAGTACCACAATTCCCTAAAGCCTATACTTCCCGACCCCAATCCCATTCCAATCCACAACCACATTATACTTGCCACAAATGTGGCCAAGCTGGCCATTTGGCAAGAAACTGTCCCAATATTTCCCTCTCACGTTCTTCTCCTTTTCCTCCGAGAACACCTACGGAATCCCACCCTGGAACCCCAAACACCTCACGCCCTGCGTCACAACAATCTACACCTCAAATCGCCAGAAAACCCTCCATTCGTTTTAATCCAGCCGCAAATGAGTCAGCAAAAAACTAAATTATGAACGCGAACACTCACCGCGTGCAGAAAAAAATAGTGAGACCCGAGAACTGAACTGGACATCGGAATCAGACACCGATGATGACACGTTCCAGCATTTGCTGCCAACAGACCCTGACCAAGGACATGCAACATCTGTATTCTGGTCTGAAAACCTGGCAAAATCTCGTCCTTTGCTGACAGCATCCTTAACATTAAATGAAAAGACAATTACTCTTACTGGACTGGTGGACTCTGGAGCAGACATCACCATCATTGCACGCCGAGATTGGCCTTCCCAATGGCCTCTCACTGATTCCACCACACCCATTATGGGAGTGGGAGGAAATGCACAGGCACGTCGAAGTGCCCAAACAGTTGTTTGTGTAAATGTAGAAGGAGCAAAAGGCACTGTCCGTCCCTTTGTGGCGGACCTCTCATACAGTCTGTGGGGGAGAGATTTGCTCTGCCAATGGGGAGCAAAAATTATCATTCCATCTCCTAAAGAGCAGGTTTTTTCCACCGGGGCTGTGGTGGAGGGCGCTATCCCACGTCTTAATTGGCTGAAAGAAGAACCTGTGTGGATTGATCCATGGCCCCTGCCCCTTGAAAAATTGAAAGCCCTCAAAACCCTAGTGGCAGAGCAACTTGCAAAAGGACGAATTGTTCCTTCAACAAGCCCGTGGAACTCTCCAATCTTTGTTATCAGAAAACCTGGTAAGGACGAATGGAGACTTCTCCATGACCTTCGAGAAATTAACAAGGCCATGGAGGACATGGGATCTCTCCAACCCGGATTACCATCTCCGGCCCTTTTACCCTCAGACTGGAAATTGGCTGTCCTTGATCTGAAAGATGCTTTTTTTAGCATTCCACTCCACCCTGCAGATCAAGCCAAATTTGCATTTTCAGTGCCTTCTCTGAACAACTCAGAACCACTCCAAAGGTTTCAGTGGACTGTTCTCCCTCAGGGGATGAAAAACTCACCTGCAATTTGTCAGCAATATATTGCACGAGTTCTCGCCCCTGTGAGACGACAGTTTCCTGAAGTCCGCATTCTGCATTACATGGATGACATTCTGGTGTGTGCTCCAACAAGCCCAGAAGTTGAAAAAGTGCTCACAATTGTTTCACATGTTTTCACAAAAGCAGGTTTTGATATAAGACCAGACAAAATCCAAAAAACAACACCAGTGAAATACCTGGGTTGTACCATTCATGATCGTACTATCCGTCCTCAATGTTTGAAAATTGGAAACCTTCCACGCACATTGCGTGATTTACATCAACTGTGTGGCTCCGTGAATTGGGTAAGGCCTCTCCTGGGTATCACAACCGAGGAAATGGCCCCCTTTTCAACTGTTTAATCGGAGGGGGGGAGCTAGACTCCCCAAGAGAATTAACACCAGAAGCTGTGGATGCACTGAGAAAGGTGGAAAAGGCCATATCGGAAAGGCAAGCCCACCGATATGACCCAAACCTACCTTTTGAGCTTGTGGTCCTGGGGGAAGGCCGGTACATCCACGGGTTAATTTACCAGTGGAGTGTAGACCGACCTGATCCACTGCTTATCATCGAGTGGATCTTCCTCCCCCACCAGTTGGCGAAGACGTTAACTACCCGAGATGAATTTGTATCCAAAGTGATCAAAAAGGGTAGGTTAAGGCTCCGTGCCTTAGCAGGTCAAGACTTTGTTTTCATACGTGTGCCTTACAAAGCTGAACAATTGGATTTTGAAATGCAATTCAATGAACCTCTGCAAATGGCTCTCGAAGGGTTCTCTGGCCAAATAACATCAAGCCATCAAAAACACAAACTTCTAAGTACAGCATGTAATTGGTTTGAAAAACCAAAACTGTCACAAAAACCAATTCCCAACGCCTTGACTGTATTTACAGATGGCTCAGGCACTTCCAAAAAGTCTGTTATGACTTGGAGAAACCCCGCCACAGGACAGTGGGAGTCCGATGTGCAAGTAATCGAGGGGTCCCCACAAGTTGCTGAGCTTGCTGCAGTGGTGAGATTGTTTGAAAAATTTAAAGAACCTGTCAATGTTGTCACAGACTCTGCCTATGTGGCAGGAGTGACATTGAGAGCAGAAAATTCGGTCCTGAAACAAATTGACAATCCGAAAATCTTTTCTTTACTCCTGAGGCTTGTGACAGCCTTGTCCCACCGAGAGCATCCCTATTTTGTGATGCATGTAAGGTCACACTCCGACCTGCCAGGACCCATCGCCGATGGAAACAGTAGGGCTGATCAATTGGCAGCTTCTGCCCTGAAACCGAATACGCCAGACCACTTTAGCCAGGCAAAGTTGAGCCATCAATTTTTCCATCAAAATGCTCACGCCTTGGCCAGGCTATTCGGAATCTCTCGAGAACAAGCAAGAGCAATAACTAGGGCATGCCCTAACTGTTCCACCGACGATCTGCCCACTTACCCTATGGGTGTTAACCCTCGAGGAACTGAGAGCTGTCAAGTGTGGCAAACCGACATCACACATGTTTCCGAATTTGGACGATTGAAATACGTCCATGTGTCAATGGACACATTTTCAGGAGCAATGTTTGCATCAGCCCACTCTGGGGAGAAAACAACAGACTGTATCAGGCATCTCACCCAAGCATTCGCCACACTGGGCATCCCGGGGCAAATCAAAACTGACAATGGCCCTGCATACTCATCCAAACGATTCAATCAATTCCTCGAAGAATGGGGGATCAGCCATGTCACCGGCATCCCTCACTCGCCGACAGGCCAAGCAATTGTCGAGAGGGCACATCAGACCCTCAAAACAACACTTTACAGACAGCTGGGGACCACAACAGAAGTCACCACACCTCACCTCCGGTTGGCCAAGGCGCTCTATGTCATCAACTTTTTAAATGCCTCGGCCGAGGAGCCCATGCCGCCTATATTTAAGCACTTCATGAACGACAAGAGAGGAAAATTGAAAATACAACCACCTGTGTTGGTTCGGAATTTGGAAACTTTAAACATTGAAGGACCATTTCCCCTGGTAACCTGGGGACGTGGTTACGCGTGCGTATCCACGCCTACCGGGCCCAGGTGGGTTCCAGCAAAATGCGTCAAGCCGTACACAGCTGAGGATTTCAAACTTCATCCCCCTCGAGTGAATTTCGCGAAACCAAAACAAAAATTCAAACCCAGTTGGGAACGACTTTCAATCCTCAACTGGAAACAACAGAAACAAATCAGACTCAAAGATCCCCCTTTAGTTAAAATACCTCTTGAATCATACATATATTCCTTAGCGAATTTTGACTTCCCGAAACCAAAAATTCTTCAGTATTGGGAAGACCCTTTGAAGTTTATAAATGTTATTTTTGTTTAATCATGTTTGTTTTGTAGGTTTCACAATGAAGGAGCTCCTGCAGATCATCATCATCCTGGATTCTATGGTTGCAACTGAAACATTCATAGTACCCCAACCAAAAGCTAACGTTTGGCGATCTCTCGCCGAGTCTCTGGGACAAAAAGGTTTGTGTCTAGGCATAGACAGAGCAGAAGATCCTATCCAGTCCTGTTTGTTGGGAATCCCACTGAAACTGAGAGAATTTCCTTTTATAGACAAATTAGTAAATAACCACTGGGATTCGGCAGCTGCCTGGGACAATTTTGTCACAGAGTTGCCACCTCTGAAAGCAGAACCACAAGAACTTGAACTGCATGGGTCAGCCCGTGCAGATCAATGTGTCTCATTCATTGCTCCAGAAAAAATAAAATATTCACTCATCCCTGTAGACAAAAAATATTCCCCGAGAGATTGGTGTGTGACCACAGCAATTCATGGATCAGTGGGACCCGAACAACACAAACAATTGCCAAAAGGCCTCTTTTTGATTTGCGGCAACCATGCCTGGGCAGGAATCCCTGCTCATCCACGAGGAGGCCCATGTACACTCGGTAGATTGGCGACATTTACACCAGACAAACAACAGTTAATGGATTGGCTTTCTTCCTCCAAAAATTCAGTCCTTCCCAGTCAAAAACCAACATCTTTGACTGGGAAATCTGCCCAATTCAAACGTCAAAAAAGAGATCAAGGAGCAGCACAATTGGACTTGGAAAAATGTAATAGTGAAATCACAACCTGGCCCAGAAGCAAAAAATTAGCTGCAACTATTTTTCTACCGTGGACAGCCATTTACCACAACCTTGGAGAAATTGATCGTATAGAATGTTGGATAGGGAAAAATGCAAAAGCAACCTCTGAAGCCCTAAGCGAACTCCTTGCAGATGAAGAAACTTTAAAACATGCCACCCTCCAAAACAGAGCTGCAATAGATTATCTTCTGCTCCTCCATGGCCACGGCTGTGAAGAATTTGCAGGAATGTGCTGTTTTAACTTTTCCCTACATGGGGAAAGCATTTCTGGAAAGATTCACACCATCCAATCACAAATCAAAAATCTGAAACAGGAAACAGAGACTTGGTGGGGGAAGCTGTTCCAAGGATGGGGCCTGTCCGGATGGCTTGCCTCTCTCGTGAAAACCTTGGTGTCAGTTGTTCTCATTGTCACGTTTGTTCTTTGCTGTTTGTGTATATGCAAATCTATCATTGTAATAGCAGTTTTATCCTTTTTATTTGAAAACAAACGGGGAGATGTTGCGGCCCAAGCAGCTGAGATAGAACTCAGTGCCCTTGAGAATGTGGAGGATTGGGATGAAATGGGAGAAGTGCCAGAAGAAAGTGAAGAAGAAATGGATTATCCCAACAACCTCCCAGAAAAGTATTACAGATAGTATGAGCCGTTATCTCTCCCCAACCACTCGACGCCTGCATATCTCAGTGTTAGACCTTGGTAAATTTAGACTGTAAATTACTTGTATTCACTTTTCTATTTGTTCTGAAAACTTGTAAACCCACCCAGTTATGTACCCTTATAACCTGTTGCAGAGCCTTTGTTCTGGGCTCTTCAGATGTCTCTCCAAACTCTCCTATCCCCTCTGTAACCCCCAATAAAGCTGAAGAGACCTCATCTCGTCCCCTCGCCTGAGCCGACTTCCAGAAGCCCAAATTCATCTCCTGTGTTGCTCAAAACAGCCCTTCTCCCCACTGAAAGAACTTTCCTGTGGCATTTAAAGCACTTCTGGTCATGACTTCAGAAGTAGCCGCCACAATGGGGTACCCCCAGGCTCTGGGACAGCCCCGGGCTCTGTGGCCGCATCCCTATTCCCTGGCAACAGCTGTTAGAATGGTTACCCAGGGAAGTTTCACCTTATCCCGGAATGCAAAGTAGGATAGACCTATCAGCCACAGCAACATCAGCCACTGTATGGTATCATAAGCATTTAGAGAGTATCCAAACCTTTCGAGCATTAGTTGGGTAGGCCCAAAGTAATGAATAAAAGGTTGAGAAAAACCTTCTCCTGGTGTTATCTCCTCACAAAAGGTACCATTACCAAACAAACTCCAAAAACATGTACTGATGGTGTCAAAAAACTGTAACCATGTGCCTGCCGTTAAAATGAACTGAAAGATCCAGAAATTCTTCACCCTATTGGCCCATTATACAAACTGGATGACAGCCACAATAACCTTAGTTATAGGGCCCATGTTAAGGTAGGGAGCTGCAAATGGGAAAAATGTGGTCACAAGTATGTGCCAACCAAACCAGGGTGTACTCAACATAGTGCCACTTAATGAGGTTTTCATGTTCACCACACTAAGATAGGTCTCACAGAAACTGTTATTCCTTTTTCTTCCAATGCCCTCAGGCCCCACGTTGGGCTCCAAGATCTGTCTCGATTTGAAAGACAGGTGTCTGCCAAGAGAGGTTGAACCCTCCCTTAGGACAGAGAATGTGATTTCCCCTCCCTCCGAATTATTTAATTTGGAAATCAAGGACTTTCAGGCAAAGATATGGGAAAAGGAATATCAGTTCTTTACTAGTATCTATAAACAAGCAATAACAATAATAACAAACATAAATAGAACCAGAAACCAAGAGCAGATGACTTTCCCGTGAAGTGGAATTACGGTCGGGAAAAAAAAACCAGCAGGTGGCACTGTGGAGCTCCCGGCCGGGCAGGGTAGGTGCGATGACTGCCGAGCGGCTGCAGGTGGCGCTGTGGCGCAGGGTCAGGTCAGCCTCAGGCAGCTGGTAATGGTGGGCAGGCTGAAGAGCAGGCAGGGCAGCAAAGCAGCTTGGAGCAGCAAAAAAAGCAGGGCAGCAGGGGCAGGCGCTGGCTCTCTCTCGGCTAGCTAGCGAGGTAGCAAGGATTTCTGCAGTCACAGCAGACGCCGCAGTCTCGTGCGGCAGAGGCAGCCGGACTCTCCCAGCAGCAGCTACTGCGAGGGAACGCAGCCCCGGGGAAATGTGCACTTCCCAGTAGGAAAAAAGGTTGAATCAAAGCTCACGCTGCCAAGAGAAGAAAACAGGGCACAGTTGAATTTCCTCTGGTCCCAGCCAGAAGCAAGGAGCAGCCTCTCTTCCCGGTGTCCGAGGACAAGAGAGAGTGTTCCAACGGCCTACTCTTCCCTCCCCTGCCTTGCCCAAGCACACCCTTTGTCTCTTACAAGAGTTGATGGTTCTAATCACCCAGCTATTTGTTGCTTAGTAACAGCGATGGAGAAAAATTCCAAGGCATCCCCCAACCTCCGACACTCACGCACGGAGGCGACCAGACGCTAGTCACACAACCTGTTCTCTGGTTACATGATCTATAGCTGAACCTTTCCCAGAATGCTTTCTGGTGAGCAAGAGTGAACAGAAGTGAGCAGAATTTAAAAAAGGTTAAAAAGGCTCTTATTTTATAAGGCTTTTCTTTATCTCCTACATTACCTGAATGTAAACAAGGGATAATGGTAGAAGTTTATCCCAAATGTCACTCATATTTGGACGCAACTGGAAGAAGCAGTCTTAGAACACATTGGTGGCCTATTCCAGACAACATGGGATACTATTGACTTTGTGGAAATCAAGCTAGAAAAGCTCTACCCCCTAAATGGCCAGGAATATGCACCATTGGAACTGTAGTCCAAGAAAGAGACATCATTGATAAATCAGAATTCCCCAGAGGACACCTACAATCTTTTATAACAAGACACAAACAAAATTTAAACCCCTTAGTGGAGAGATCTTCTGGATTCCACAGATTTGTCAGAGGATTCCTACCATGGTTAGGAGTGCCTGAATTAGAAAAAGCAATAGTGAATATATCCAGAGTTATTGAACAAATAGAAAATCAAACAAATGATGCAATCAGTACCCTACAACAAGAAGTTACCAGCCTCTTGAAAGCAGTCTAACAAAATTGAATGGCTTTAGGTCTACTTTTAGCCTCCAAAGGTGGTGAATGCACAATTATAAATACCAGCTGCTGTGTATACATAGACCAAACTCTGAGAATACAAACTGATCTAGAAGAAATTAGGAAAAACACTGGAGTCTTACATGAGATACAAAAAGATCAAGGAGAAGATATATTCGATTGGTTAACCTCATGGATACCTAACTTAAATGTAACCTTAAGAAAACTGATTGGCATAATTACCATAGTTCTGACATTAATTTTCAGCACATGGATTCTATTCCAAATTTGTAAAATTGGATTTAACAAAATGTGTAAATCTGACAATAACCATTTTCTCCCCCCCAAAAACTTAGAATAGATTTAACTTTGTTTACACAGCATTAAAATCTTATTTAGTACTATTGAAGTACCAAATGATTTGATAGTTTTAGTTGTT
Organism: Lichenostomus cassidix; assembly: GCF_008360975.1. Lineage (NCBI taxonomy): Eukaryota > Metazoa > Chordata > Aves > Passeriformes > Meliphagidae > Lichenostomus > Lichenostomus cassidix. Next base: position 20,004,507 of record NC_139510.1, read on the forward strand.
TTGACTAATATTTGTATATGCTTTGTAGTTTTCTACAAGTATTGCTTTAGAATATTTGTGCCTTCACCCTGATTGTCACAGTGAGTAAAAAAGATTTTGCCCTGAATATGACTTGAATTTTCATATGATTATGGAATCAGTTTTGTTTACCTCTTCCTACCTCTTTGGGATAAAACATAAAATTCCCAACTGGTATAATATGCTGAGTAGGTAGAAACAATTGAGTTTCATTACATCTTCGATTCCCCTGAAACAATCAGACATATAATACATATATATTGGTTTAGATCATGGTAGAATTGTGTAACCCTTGATATGTTAAGCAAGAATATGCGAAATACTGAACTTCACTGAAGAAGAACACTTGACTAAGATGCGTGAATGGAAGTGAAAGAGTCACTGACCACCTTTTGAACTCCTCCAATCACTACAACCAAGAAGCTACCTGATGATCTCTTCTTTGTTCCTGATTTGCATCTCATCCTCCTATGATTTTAAGACTCAAGGGGTGGAAAACAACCTATTGTTGTGATTCAAGCTGTATTTCCCCACCCCTTTTCTTCCTTATATGTCTACCCTTCTCATGTTGTGCTGCTTTTCCCACCCCTGGCCCTGGCCACTCTCTCGGGTGTCGCTGTTGAGCAGCTAGCAGAGTAATGAAAGCACCAGTTCTCAGTGGCAAGAAGGAATGACCTTTATTGTTTTGATTTCATCACATATATAGAGTTCTCAAAAGTCACCCAGATTGGTCAGTCAGAAGCCTTCCCCCAGGCCTGATTGGCCAGGCCTGCACTGTCCAAGTTCTGGGACACTGTTCCAACAACATCCAAACTTTATCTTTATTTATAAAACACAAGAAAATTTCTCATGGGAAAAACCTGTGCTAGCCACACTCGGGTTTTCCCTATTGGTTCCTGTGCCCCAACTCCGCCCATGTACTGCCCCTGTGCCTGAGATCACTGGGCCAATGTGCTGTCCCCACTTTCCTGTCTATAGAAAACCCTAGACCCTCTGCCATGATGATGTCTTTGCATCTGAGGTCTTTGCACATGAGGTCTTTGCCCATGAGGCATCTTGGCCTCTGGGAGGTCTTTGGCCTCTGGTGGACCATATGAATAAAATATTCTGTGGTCACCATGCAAAGATCCTTCTCGACTCCTTTACTGCCATCATGTTGCAAAGAGCAGACGAAACCAGAGCTAGCCATCGGCTCCCCGGCCGGTCAGAGCGCTGTGATCAGTTTAGTGCACTGAGGTGCTGACCCAGGCTGGGCAGAGATGCTCTCTGGTAAGGCCTGCTGCTTGCCATAACACCGCAGGAAAGAAACCTCGGACCGCAACAACCTATCCTACACAGAATAATAACAACACAAGTAAAATGACTTATTGGATTGTCCCCAACTACCATGAACAGTCTGAATTTAATGCCATATCTTATAATCTCTTGAATTATCATTAATAATATTTTATTTATTTTATTATTATATATATCTGTGTTACATGATCTAATGCATAAATACACTTACTGAAGCAACAAACAGGTACTTCCTATCAAAATTGATTGCATATTTAACACTTTGCCGGAAATAGTGAAGCTTAGGAAGTCAATGTTCACTAAAAACACTCAACAATAGTGTGCGCATACATAGTGGATGCTTTTATACCATGGAGGCAAGAGTTACCTGTACTAACACTCCATGAAGAAAAAGTCAAAGTGTCTGCAGACAATGGGTAGATTGTGACAGGACCTTTCACCCCCTGATACAGCAAAAACTTATCTCTATCCCATATGGCTAACCTTGGCCAGAATGGTTTGTCCTGTGATGAATTATGTCGGCTAAAAACCTTCTTAGAAAGCAATAAACATCCTATCTTGAATTCATGGGAAAGGATAAGCAAAAAATAAATGACTGACAGACAAGCACTTTTGCAACTATAAAAGACCACTATAATTTTCATGAACTCAGAAATCTCTTACTTTCTGAGTATGTGGAGGGTTCTCCTCGAAGCCAAGACCTTGGCCTCGAGATACTTCCCTGGGATTGAGAGGAATTAGGAGACTCTCTGCACACCACTATCATTCATTGATAAGTGACATTGGCTCTGTTTTAGGGATATCTTTTATCCCATCTCATCTTTGGGTTTTTTTTGTTCTTTTTTTTTTTGTGTCCGGGATGGTCGCTGCCCCCACCCCACTCCAGGGGTATCGCGATAATTGCGAACCATCCCGGGATTTCCTGCGAGAGTTGGAGGGGGAGACAAGGGGAGCTCTGCCCCTTTTCCTGCATGCGGGCGATTTCAAGCGGTATGGCAGCACGCATCTCTCTGAGCAGAGATACTGTTGCATGAGCCCAGAGCCAGTGCGTGCTGTGCTGGGACCTGGGAACACCGTGTTCCCCGTTGGGGGGCTGCCCCACCTCTGAACAGCCTGACCCAGGGACCAGCCACCGCTGGTGAGCTATCCGGGGAGAGATTTCCCTGCTCAACCCCCCGTCATTTTTCTGCTACTGCTCCAGTTTTTTTGCTACATTGTAACCCAACAGCCCGAGCCTGCCGGTATGCCTGCGGCTCCTGCTACAGCTGTGGAGTTCCTGCTTCCTCGTGCTTGCTACCCCGGGTGAGCCAGCCCTGCCATTCCAGCTTGCTGCTCTGAGGTCCTCTAGGCTGTCCCAGAGCCTGAGGCTACCCCAGAGCCTGAGACTGCCCAATGGCCTGTCGCTGCCCAACAGCCTGCCCCAGAAATGAACCGCCCAGGCTGGGTGGGGGAGCTGGTGGAGGAGACACACAAGGTGCTGAGGGAATACATCTCCCCAGCTGGTGGGAAACCCTCTCCCTGCCCCAAAGAGGAAGAGTCTGACGGTGTAGCAGTGGAACTGATGGATGTTACAACCATTCAGGTTCCAGCTAAACCACAAGGGCAGTCATAGCCAGCAGCAGTCACCCCTGTGCAGAAAAGGAAGCATAAGATGAAATCAGTATGCCCAGTTAATGATGATGGGGAACCAGGGCCCTCATAACCTGCAGGGGAGTCGGAGCCTGAAATCATCACTGAATCCCTGTCGTATGACAGTCTTTGTAATCTGCAATATGACATTGTGCAATGGAGGCGTGAGGCTTATTCAACCTGGTTGCTTTGGGTTTGGGACCTTATGGACCCAGACGTGCAACTGGATAGTGGCAAGGCAAGGTATTTGGGATCCTTGACCCAGGATGCGGGTGTTGATAGGGTGTTCGTGAGGGAACCAGGGCCCCTTTCTCTCTGGGAGAGGCTTTTAATGAGTGTAAGGGAGGGGTTTGTTCACAGAGACAGTGATGCCTTATCAAGCTGGTAAAAATATGAAGCAGACACAGCAGTAAAGGGAAAAAAGGTATTACCTTGGTTTTAATAGGATCCTAGGTGCACACTCGTCAAAGGCGGAAACACGCTGAGAAGCACCTCCAGGTACAAAGCGTATACAAATTTATGGACCTCGCAAATCAGCATATCTACCTAAAATCTCCCAATAAGAAACTTAACAAATGAAGTAATTGTCTCTCTATTCTAATTATCCTCCCCCAAGTGAGACTACAGCCTAGTTTACAAAAACATGTTCCAGAGAGGAGGCTCCATCCAAGGTTGGAGCCCTTAGTTTTGAGATAGTTATGAATGTTTCATCTTCCCCCCTGAAGAACCCCCAAACTAAGCTAAATATCAGACTACAAGAGTTATAAACACGTGGGGCTAAGGTACAAGGAGTGTTTGTGAAGGGTAGAAGGAGAGGGAAAGGGTATAAAAAGGGTATAAAAAGAAAGGACAAAAAATCATCAGGCATCAACAGAATGCAGGAGCACTATCATAGAATGTCCTGGAAGAGCACTGAGGAAGGGATCCAACAGCTGAGAGAAGTGGCAGTATTGGAGGTACTCTTTGGAAGGGACAAACAACACAATAATGATCCTGACAAGGTCAGGTGCACAGGGAAAATGTTGTGGAACCTAGCAAGTCTAGGGCCATCCCAATACACCACTTTCATTGCAACAATTAATGCCAACGACAACCGAGAGACAGTGGGTTCCGTAGCCAACAAGCTCAGGTATTACGCAAGTGTGATCAATGGCCCAATGCAGACTCATGTCTCTGCTGTGATTAAGGACCTCAGAGAGGAGATTAGGGAGGAAGTGATGGAGGAGGTGAGGAAGAAAAGTGTGGCACCAGTGCGACTCGCAGACCCCTACACCAGAGCCCGATGTCCCCCAGCTAGAGAGGGTACACTCCACGACCGGACCTATGGTTCTTTCTGAGTGACCATGGGAAAGACATGAGAAGGAGGGATAGGAAATCCACTTCTGTCCTGGCAGCACGAGTGTGTCAAATCAAGGAGGAAAACACTGTCCGTTCATGAGATGTTATTTAGTTTAAGCAGGCAGTTCAAGCATTTTAACAAAACTATAACAGCTATCTCACTATTATGTCTAAGCTTAGCTAGCAGCAAAAAGAAAAGCATTAGTCACCATTACACAGCTATTTTTCACAGCAAGGCTATCTTTGTGTCGGGGTTTGACCCTGACTAAACGCTGACACTCTGGCTCTCTCCTGCTGCAGATATGCAGGAGAGGGGAAAGAGAAAAAAACTATAAAAACACACACCAATCTCGTGAGTTAAGTGAGATAGGACACTGGTAGCAGCACACACAGAAGAAAGGGCAGACAGGCTCCAAACTTAAAGTTGCAAAGTAATTTAATTACCTAACCGAGTAGAAGGATAAATGAGAGGCAAAAATAAACTTTTCATACACTATTTTGTTCACTCATCCCCCTCCCTCTTACGAACCCATTTTTATTCACCCCCTTTCCTCCTTCCAACCAACAGTTTGGGTAGGGGGGCAGGGTGTGGGGTATTTTCTCAGTCCACAGAGCAGGTCCATAAATCTATTAATCACCACAATTCTTCTACTACAAATACTCTTTATCTCTCTTATCTCTCTCTCTCTCCAGACAATTTCTCTGCTCTCACCCCCACCCTCTTAAGAAACAGTCTCTCTGCTCACCCCCCTTCCTTCTTTCCAAACCAACAGCACGGGCAGGGGGCAGGGTGAGGGGTTTGGTTTTTTTGGTCAGTCCATCAGGGAGAGGGGTTCTCTACTTAGCCATGGGGTCCCTCCCATGAGAGACAGTCCTCTGGGAACTTCTTTGGCATGGGTCCAATCTCACAAGCAACATCCCACCTGAATTCTGCTGCAACATGAGTTCTTTTGTCCATAAAGTGCTGTGCAGACTCTCCTGAGCTGAGGCCAGGCTGCTTCCATCCCAGGAGCAAGGCCTTTCTCTCCCTTGCAAGGCCTTTGCAGTTTTAACTCTTTAGATGAGACTCCAACTGGATCACAGCTTTCTCCAGGCATCCACCTGCTCTTCTGGCGTGGGCTGTGGGTGGATTTCTGCACTCCTGTGGACTCCATGGGCTGCAGGGAGACCTCCTGCTCCCCCATGGCCTTCACCACGGCTAGCAGAGGGTTTTCAGCTCCGGCGCCTGGAGCACCTCCTGCCCCACCTTCTTCACTGACCTTGGTGTCTCCATGCTGTTCTCCCTTCACATATTTTTACCTCCATCTCCTCCTCCTCTAACTACAAAGAAGTGCATGCCTACCTTGTTTTGATTTTTTTCTTAAATATGTTTTCACAGAGGCGTAACCAGCACCTGTAATTGGCCCAAACTTGGCCAGCAGCATGTCCATCACCTTCAGAGCCATCAGAGATTGGCTCTGCTGGACTTGATGAAAAAACTTCCAGAACTTTCACTCAGGACACACAGGAGCCATCTTTGTGCCACTCCCCACCCCTCAGACACTTCCCCAGGCCTACCACAACAGGTTCTGAGGGGTCCAAATTTCTCCTAGATGTTGAAAAATACTTTACTGATGTTTTGGGCCAATCAAAACCACCACACTTTGTAAAAAGAATTAAAATTATACACATAGTATCCATTGCAATATTTGCAAAAAGCCAACATTGTGATATGTATTTATCACAGTGATATGTAACATCTGCAACCAAAACTGAGTGAATAGAAACTGAGTCAATAGAAAATGTTGGTGGTACAAAGAAAAGAGGCTGGAATGCAACAGCCAGTGCTCCTAATTTGACCTGCTGAGCAAAGCGTGGCATGTGACTCTCCAGCACCTGCCATCCAAACTCGTCCCTCCAGGCAACATTGGCTTTTCCCTTTTTACCTGACTCAGCAGCAAAGACAGTGAGTCCTTGCAAAGGCACAGAATTGTCCTGTGGCTGTGAGGACAAGGTGTTTAATTCTGCCGATTGTAACTTGTGGCTGGGTAGGTGGTGAGGAATTTCCCCTAAATTCTGTTTCTTAGACTGATGAGGCAAAAAGACCCATATTTCAAAGACACCTGTAGGAAAGAGATCTGGAGTGACAGGAAACACAGCATCAGCAACAATCTGGTGCACTCGGCACACCTGTTGCACTGAGGCAGCTCGCTGCACCTTTTCCTGTGCTCGGTCTGCGTCATGGGTTAGGTTGCTTGGCAAGGGTACGGTTACACCCCTCGGTGGACCGATGGGGTACATGGTTGATGTAAGATTTGAGATATGGATGCCAGCCCGTTGGAAAAGAGGCAAATATATGTAAACTTGTTGGAAAAGAATCAAACATACCAACAACATTATAAGCTTGTTGCTGCTTCGCAGGGATGAAACCAGCGAAACCACAGGCAGCAACGACATCGCAGGGCTAGCAAAAGCGGCAAGGAGGGGGAAGGGGGGGAGCGGCGGCGGCCACAGCTCCGGCAGCAGTCCAAGCGGCCCCGGTGAGGGTCGCAGCAGCAGCTGGGTTCCGGCTCGGTGCTTACGGATGGTGGAAGTGTGCACAAGCGGGATAGTCCCGGGGTGTCCCGGGGCCAGACCCGATGTTTTGAAAGCCGGTCCCGGGTAGCCCGGAGTCGGGCGGGGCGGCACCGGCGGCTGCCACATTGCCGGTCCCAGGTGTCCCGGGGCTGGGCGGGGCAGCGTCTGCGCAATAAGCGCAGGCAAGTGAAAACCCGCTGGTTCGGAGTCCACTTCAGGCACGAACCAGCCATCCTTGGGCAAAGGTTGAAAAGGTGCATGTGTGGAAGTGGGGGGAGTGGGGTAGTCCGCCATTATGTTCGTGGGTGGCACACAGAAACCCATTTTTCTTCCGGTCGCTCGGCATGGAGAGGTATCGGTACCTCCTCGCTGCGGCATACGGGGCTGCGCCGTAGCCGCTTGCAGCACAACCAGGGCGGCTACCATTGGTGGACCAGCTGTGCAGATCCGGGCGGGAGAGGGGGTGCAGTGGGGCGGAAGCGCTTGCGAAAAAATGCGGATCCAGGCGGCGTGGCGGCGCGGCTCACACGGAAGAAACAACCCGCTGGGAAGTTGCTGGGGAAACCCGGACATCCCGCGGGCCGTATAGTTCCTGGCTCGGGCGGGGGGAGCTCGAAGGGGCAAACACAGCGGCGTCAGCTATAACAGCACCTGCCGCAGGGATTGGAGAAACCAGCCGTTGGGGAGGCAGGGGGATATTTGCCTCTCCCATTCTCCTTCCCGCTTCGATCTGACCTCCTGCGCTCTCAGAAGTTTCTTGCTCCAATTCCCGTTCCCGCACTTATTCTTAAAGTATCGTACACTTTCCTCCGTAGTTATATAATTTTGAGCTGTTGGATCGCCCTGGGTAGCGAAATTGAAAATAAGCTGTCCCACTTTGTGGCTAGCACAGGTTTTTCCCATGAGAAATTTTCTTGTGTTTTATAAATAAAGATAAAGTTTGGATGTTGTTGGAACAGTGTCCCAGAACTTGGACAGTGCAGGCCTGGCCAATCAGGCCTGGGGGAAGGCTTCTGACTGACCAATCTGGGTGACTTTTGAGAACTCTATATATGTGATGAAATCAAAACAATAAAGGTCATTCCTTCTTGCCACTGAGAACTGGTGTTTTCATTACTCTGCTAGCTGCTCAACAACAACACCACTTGGTCCCAGATTTTACACTATAGGCATTCTCTGGTGTAGTTAAAAGTCCTTGCTCTTTGGACCATAGCAACAATTTTTCCACTGCTTGCCTGTTTTTATTTGCATCATCTTCTTGGGAAATATAAGTCCCCAAAGTTTTTTCCCCTAGCGGCCCACTTGAATATGGGGTGTGGTTTCACTTACCACTTCTCCTCCACTGGCGTTCCTCAGTCGCCTCCTGAAGCTGTTCGTGATCACGTCGGGGTCACCAGATGTCGCTGTTCAAGATGGCGCAACACATAAAGACATGACTCCAGGTCAAGTAGAAAAAGGCAGAAGCCAAGTTTATTACTACAAAGTCTATTTTATACTATTTTCTAACATTCGTGCCATATAACTATTGGTTCATAACCTGTTATTGTACAACACCATTGGTCCAGCTATTCCTATCACACATGTTCTGTAAGCAAGACTCCCTTTTGCAGGTGTTGCATTCCAAGTTGTTTTCCTGGTCATTGTTTATCTGTTCTTGCTTCTGTTTCTCATGGGTACGAAGCTGCTTGCAACACGGTCGATGTCTGTGAGTAAAGGCAGGCTAGTTGTCAGTTCCTGCACTGTTATTATTGTGCACTATACTTTATCTACTAGTAGTCATTTGTGTTTTATTCCTGTGCAGTAAACACTCTGTTTAAAGTCCTATGTCTGTTAATTTTGTGTCTAATAAATAAATAATTCATTTTGTAATTGACCTAATTGGCCATTATTAAGAACTTGCTAGTGAGAGCAATCTGGGGTGCAGGCCACCCTTAAGAAAGCCACTGCCAGAAATCTGAGTCAAAAGCCGGACTTGCCCAAGCTCTCATTTCCATTCATAAGAGTGGTCTGCAGGTTGTTTCCCAAACACACTTTGTACTTAGTGACCTGTTGTACTGTAGTGTATAAATATATTCCTACTAATTTTTATTTTTTTTGTTAGGTCACTATATAAGGCATCTGTCCCCCAGTGAGTTTTGTTGTGTTTCCCTTGTACAATTTTCCACAATATTCTACTTGGTACTTGTCTTAGTTTAAAAGACAGGTGTGTGCCAAGGAAGGCGGTAGCCTTCCTGGAATGGTGGCAACCTTCCTGGAATGGAAAATATGACCCCCTTCTCTCCAAATTATCATAACTTTAAAATTACTGGGCTTTCAGGCAAAGATGTTGGAAAAGGAACAATAGCTCTTTACTAGAATATGTATATCAAGAAAAACAAACAACAACAGCATCAACAACAAACAAAAAGAGAAACCAAATAACAGCCTTCTCTTGGCTGTCAAGCAACCTCCCCTTAGGTGTAGTTATTACCACAGCCGGCAGAGGGCCCTGTTGGCTCACAGCCAAGCAGGGCAAGTGCAATGATTCCCCCGCGGCTGCAGGGGGTGCTGTGGCATGAGCTCAGCAGCCTCTCCACTGGCAATGATGGCTTGGGCAATGGGAAAGAGAGAGGAGATGGCTCCCCTTGCAAAACTCACAGAGAGCAGCTGGTCTCAGTGCCACCCTGGGTGGCGAACTGGACTGTAGCAGTAACCTTGGAGCGGTGGGCTGGAACAGCAGAGGTGAGCACACTCAGGGTGAAAACAAAGTGTAGCAAAAATCGCAAAGCAGTTGTTGTGGTTTAAGGGATGTTAAAGCAGACCTTACCCTAGAGCGTCTCTACCCAGCCCAGTTCAGCGCCTCAGAGCTCCAAACTCTCTGTCCCAGGGCTGGAGACTGCACTCTCACCAGCCGGGGAGCCATAAGGCTAGCTCTGCTTCCACAACCAGTGGTGATAAAGGGAGCGAGGAGGGTCTACACATTATGTCCATGGAAGATGTTTATTCGCATGGTGCAGCAGAGACCAACGACCTCCCAGAGGCAGAGATGCCTCGAGGGTGAAGGCCTCACATGCACAGCCACATGGGGTGCATAGACTACATGGAGCATAGACAACAAGATGGCAGAGGGTGAGGGGGTTTTATAGGGAAACAGAGAGGGGTAGGGACAGCACACAGGCCCAGTGACCTCTGGGTACAGGGGAGGTACATGGGCAGAGTTGGAGTACAGGAACCAATAGGGAATACTGGGGGCATGGCCAGGACCATGTGGGGTAGGGAAAGGCAGGACAATAGGTGAGAAGTACAGTTATTAAGAGAGGGGTATGGGGAACTTGCAGCTATTATCACAATAAGCAGTGGCAGGAGCATCAGGGTGTCCAGGCAAACGCAGGGTGTCGAGTTAAAGTGTAGCAAAACCCCCCGAAAGAATGGCAGAATACAGCAGGGGCTGGGCGGCCCTGGGAGGAGAGAAAAGGTGGAGAGAGGGGTTGTTTTGGTTTTTCCCTGGCTCTCACATATCCCATGGGATGCCCTGGTGATGGCAGCAGCAGCTGGGCTCCGGCAAGCAGCTGGGAGGTATTCCCTCTGTAGAGAGGGAGGAAGTTGGGCTCCCGGGTTTCCCCTGAGGCACCCAAGCAGATGGTGAGGGTCCCTCCCAGTGAGGTTGGGTGTTTAAAGGTCTCAGTTCAATGGCTGCTCTTGCAAGCCGAGGCTTACCCACTGTAGGAAGCAGTGAAGGACAAAACTGCACTAGCAGCAAATCCTCTCCACAGCAGCAGTCCAAAACCAAAACCACAACTGTCTCCCCTCCAATTGCTCTGACAGAGAAGGCTGAGCCCAGCCCGTGACCCCCAGCCAAGTCTCGGTCAGCCCCCCGCCAAGTATCTCTACAATTCCCAAGAGAAAACACCCAGCCAGGGAGCTCACTACCCAGCTAAGAGACTGCAGCAAACTGCACCCCTTCCCCCTCCTCCCCATCCCGGCCACATCTTATTTCTCTTAAATACCATTGATTTTGGGGGGCTAGAAGTTATTAATTTAGGGGGACTAGAAGCTGTATAATAATTTTTTTGAACTGATTTAGAAGGCCAGAGGTTGGATAATGATTTACTAGGAACTGCTTGCTGAAGACAATGTATCATTTGCTTAATGATTTTATGCCTACCTAGTAACAGGGAGGATATAGAGAAGAAAGCCAAATAATTGAGAAAGATTACTGAGTGTGACTGAACATCCTGCTCTCGGATCCCGGAACTGGTACAAATTAGTTCTAAGGTTTGGATTTGGACTAAGAACCAAGAGATCATGCGCAAGGAGACAAGGTGAAGAGTTCACCCTGAAGAACACCCTGGTTACTTCCTCCCACGACCACCGCCTCAATTAATTAAGTGACATTGCACTTGCGCGGGCATATTTAAATGAACTTTGAACTCATTATAATACAAAGCGAGGATAGACAATGAATATGTATAGGGGCTTTGTGTAACTTCATGCATATGTAACCTGTAACCTAATATAAACCAAGTGAAGTGCTGCTGACAGTGTGCATGCCTTTGGAGGGGCTACCCCCCATGCACCCCAGCTGGAATAAATGCATACCTACTTCATAACTATTTGAGTTGTAGAGTCAATCCATGCCTCACCATCATTCACCATTTCTTAGGCAACAAACGGGAGAAAAATTCCCTGAGAGAAAGTAAAAAAAAAAGGAAAAAAACCTAACCTTCAACAGTACTACAGTTTGCCTACTAGAAATGGTGTAAAAGTTGTTTTTCAACTGAGCATTTAGATAAGTTTGTCCCAAGTTATGGGCTTACCATCTGGTATCAGAAACAGAGTCTGTACCTGTCCCTTTTCTGCTGCCTTTTTGGCTTCTGAATCTACCAATCTGTTTCCCATCTCCTGTTCCGTGTTACCTTTTTGATGCCCTTTACAATGCATGATCGCCACTCATAAGGGTAGATTGGCAACCTCCAGTACTTGTAGAATTTCTTCCATGTGTTTGATTTGTTTTCCATGTGATGTCAGAAGTCCTCTTTGTTTCCACACAGCTCCATGAGTGTGCACCACACCGAATGCATATCTTGATTCAGTCCAAATATTTATAATTTTCCCTTTTACCAGTTCTAATGCTCGGATCAAAGCTATGATTTCTGCCTTCTGAGCTGAGGTTCCTGCTGGAAGTTGGCTGAATTTCAATTACCTTTTTAATAGTAGTGATTGCATATCCTGCCCTCTGGGTCCTGTTTTTAATGAAACTGTTTCCATCTTTATACCACGTTTCCTCAGCATCTTCCAGAGGTGTTTTTTCAGGCCTGGTTGGCTGGAATAAATAGTTCATGAACCATTGGGTCCCAGGTTGCTGATGTTTTGCTGAGAAAATAAGCTGGATTCACAATGTTAGTTGTGATGATGTTCTCATCGTCTTGTTCCACCAGTATGGCTTGGTACTTAAGGAACCTAGAAGGAGATAACCAGTGTCCCCCTTTCCGCTTCAGGACCGCTGATACTGTATGTGAGAGTAAGATGGTTATCTTTTGACCCATTGTGAATTTTCAGGCTTCCTGTATGTTAAGTACTACAGCAGCAACTGCTCTGAGGCACCCTGGTCAACCCTTGCTCACCTCACCCAGTTGTTTTGAGAAATGGGCTACTGCCCTTCGGTATGGCCCTATTTGTTGGGCCAATACCAGTAGGGCTATGCCTTGGCGTTCATGGGAAAACAACCAGAAGAGCTTCGTCACATCTGGAAGGCCTAAAGCTGGCGCTCTCATCAGTTCATGTTTAAGTTGAGTAAATGTTCTTTTGGCCTGCCCAGACCAAATATTTACTTTCAGTTTTTAGCATATTACATAACGGTCTTACCAGCAGTCCAAAGTTATAAATCCACAGTTGACACCATCTTGTTATACCTAAAAAGGTTAGAAGTTCTTTCACTGTCTGTGGTTGAGGAGTTAGACAAATGGCTTCTTTTTAGTCTTGTCCCAGCTCTTGTTGCCCTCCCAAAATCTCTTATCTTAGATATATCACTTGCTTTCTTGTGATTTGGGCTTTCTGTTGAGAAACTTTATATCTGTTAAGTCCTAAGAAATTGAGTAAACTTACTGTCTATTCATGGTTCATGTCAGCTGGGGTTTTCATCCTGTTTCAGGATTTTGCCACTCAAAAGCAAAAAGCGTTTTACTGTCAGGGGCTGGAGGCAGGCAGGAAAAGGCATCTTTTAAATCTAAAATTGTACATCACAGTTGTTTATCATTTAACTTAGTTAACAATGTATATGGATTTGCCACCACTGGGTGGAGATCTTCAGTTATTGATAGTCCTTAAGTCTTGGACCAATCTATAGTTTTTTCCATCTGGTTTCTTTACTGGCAAAATTGGGGTATTATATTCTGGTTCACATCCTACTAATAATTTACATTAAAGAAAATCATCTATAATTGATTTAATACCTTTACATCTTCTAATTTTAGGGGGTTTTGCCTGACACGTACTGGTCCCATTCCCGATTTTAATTTTACCATGATCGGGTCTGCATTTTTAGTTCTTCCTGGTGTTCCAGTTGCCCATACTTTAGAGTACACCTGATCTAATATTTCCTGGGGTACTGTGGCTTTGACTTTGGGTGTTGTCAGAGCAAGGCTTAGAGTATAAATAAATTTGTCATCCCTTACTTTGACCAGCTTTGAACTCAATTGCTGTCTCTGGTTTTTCTAATAAATCTCCGCCTAATAATGATTTTGGAGCATCTGGCATGTACAAAAATTTATGCATGCCAATGCTCTTTTTCAATTTATATTTGAGTGGTTTCACAAAATATGCTTTCTGTTGTTAGCCAGTTGCCCCTATTGCATTTACAAACGGTTCATCTTGTAAAGACAAACATTGGTTCAATATTGAATAAGTAGCACCTGTATCCACTAAGAATTCTAATTGTTTCACTTGTTTTCCCAGCTCAATTATAACCAGTGGATCTGCTGGGAAATGATCCCCTGGTCTTCTTCAATCTTCTTGCAGCTCCTCAAGTTAAAGAAGGGGATTATTTGAGGGATAACTTCTGTTCTGCGAACAATTCTTTTTCCAGTGCCCTTCCTGCTTACAAAAGGCACACTGATTAATTCCCAGCAGAGGCAATGGATTTTTCACTACAATTTGTTTTGCCCCCTCATCCTCAAGTACCTCCAGGCCTTGGCCTACAGGATACTTTAATTTCCACTCCTTGTTCTCCCAGAACTGCAATAGTTGCAGTGGCTATGGTTTTACTTAATTTTCTTCTTTCCAAAGCATCTCTATTTCGATATGTCCCCCACGCTTCTTCAACTAATTTCTTTAAGTCACTCTGGTCATTGGCTTTCATTTTTTGCAAATTTTTCTAAATATCATCTGAGGATTGCTCAAGGTATAGGAAAATTAATTGTTGCTTTCCCTGTTCCCCTGAAGGGTCCAAGGTAGTATACTTTCACATTGCTTCCTGTAATCTATCGAGAAACTCTGTAGGAGTTTCTGTTGTGTTCTGTTTTACTGCATACAGAGCCCCCCCAATTCACAGATTTAAGTATTGCATTTTCCAACTCAAATTTAATCCATCCTTGGTACGTTTTTAATAATTCGTAATGATTTGGGTTATTATAATCCCAGCAAGGTTTCATCATGGGTGCATAATCATCTACAGTCCCCTGTAGAGTCTGTGCAGTAATTTTTGCCTGAACATGGGTTCTGGCTGCTTTCAAAACCAGCTCTTTTTCTGTATTGGTTAGTGTATCCAGTATTAAGTCAATATCCTCCCAGTCTGGGTCCAACGCTTTTATGAAACCTCCAAACCTTTTAGCTATTCCTGATGGATCATCTCAATATTTCCTAACCGTCTCTTTCCAGCTGTCTAAGTCCCCCATAGAAAAATTCACTTTTAGCCATATTGGCCCTGTGGGTCCAGCAGCCTCTCTCAGAGGGGTCTGCAAGGCATGTCGAGTAGTCACTCAGTTTTCGGGAGAAACTGAGCGAGCCCTCAGTTTCCCTTGAGTTTGCCTGCTCAGAGGACAAAAAGATAGGGAAGGGGAAGCGCTGTGTCTTCCTCTTTCTGTTCACCTGCCCTTTTCTGGTGACAGTGAGTAAGAAGGCTCATTTTCCCCCTCTTCGTCTACCCTGGGCAGACCGACAAAGTGCTCAATTCTTTGTTCAGACTGCTTATCTTGATATTTGAGACAATGCTTTCCTATGGAGCATGCCGAGCAACATCACATCAGTTTTCCTACTCCTTGCTCCCAGTTTTCTTTCTCTAAAGTTAATACAAAAGGGTCTCTTGGGCTAAATTAATACTACATTCCCTTTGCCACTCGGGGTGATCTCTGAGCACAAAGAACATGTCTGCATACACTATTTCATCCCATTTTCTTCACCTATGCAAAAACAAGATGAGCTGTAATAAAGTATTAAAGTTTAATGTTCCATTCTCTGGCCACTTTTCCTCACTCCCTAATTTAAATAAGGGACACCATTGAGTACAGTATTTGATAAGGGACTTTTTACTAACAGTTCCCCCTGGTGCCCCCCCCATCTCCTTCCACTGGACTAGGATACACCCTAAGGGGCTTTTAGCTACTAGTTTTGGCTTTGTTTCCCATTTTACTCCTCTTCTGCTTTGCTCTTCTTTGGCCACTCCCCTCACAGGGCTACAGAAATGCGAATTTAGGCTCTACACTTGCTTTCCACTTATTTGTGCATCTCAGTCGTGTCTTTTTACTCTCACACAATCAATCTGGGACTTGCTTTGCTCATGTCTGGCCATTTCTCTCATGGGACAACAGAACTGCAGATTGGAGCTCTGCACTTGCTTTGTGCACTATTGCACGTCTCAGCCACTCACACGTTCATTCACTTTCACCAATAAAATTTTCATCAGAGAAAAAACCCTTTCCTCTACAGGTTTAAATAGGAAAAGAAAAACATCCCATCAACCTCTTTATTCTGGAGCAATGACAGCTAAAAGCATTTCCTGTAATTCTTCTAGGGATTTGTTTATTGCCTCTTCTAGTACTGTTTCCTGGAATATGAGTATTCCCTCCTTCCTAAAGTCCTTGTTCTAAATTAAACCTTTTCAATTCTGTCCTACAAAGCATAATGTGTGGTATAATAGAGAACTCGTTAAAGGTTTTCTCCTGACAACCTGGACAAAACCAACAAGTCCTTTCTTTTGTGTCAAAATTACTAATGTGACCACACTGTATACAGATGACACATAGGTATATCAGATGACATTCCCCACACAACAAACACAATGAAGGGGATGCTCTCTCATCTGCTACTTCTACTAGTTATGTCAGACTTTTTTCTATTAACTTTTAACACACACAGGGGACAGTGATGGATGGTTTAAAACAGGTATGGACAAAATAGACTACAAGACTTAATAAGATTGCCAGTCCAATTCCTAGTCCCAATTCTGACCACAACATCAATACTGTTGAAGAGGCAGAAGTGTGGTCTGTGTAGATTGACAAAAATAATACACAACCAAAGTAGTAAAAATTACCACTAATGCTGCTTTGATACCAATACCATAAAAATCGGAAAAAATTCATCAATGCATTCAGAAAAACCAATTCCCAAAAACAAGCTAAAATTCATGTATGCCAATAAGTCAAATACCTCTATTGTTCCCAAAAGGGGTGGGAATGAAGTCTGCAGTCATTAATGAAGCATACAGAATACCAATTAAAAAATTCTAATTTTCCACAAAAGGGGCTCAATGTTGCACTCCCCACTCAAGGGGCTCAATGCAGCACTTCCCACTCAAAGGAAAAACCCAATGTATACCTTAAAAGGTGCCAGCAACCCAGTATACCTGCATACAGCTTAAGGAGTGTACTAGTTTGACTAGTTGAGTTACAACAAGGTAAAGGGTGCTTTAAAGTTTGCATACCTCAATGTCAGGATCTTGTCTGCTCCTGTGATTATCCACTGGAGCATGGGGAGTCTCTCCAGAGAAGTCTCTAGCAGTGCCCAGAGAGTCCCTGGCTCCGGAGGGTCTCGGACCCAAATGGAGAGGCTTCTGCCTGGCTCGCCAAACTGACTCAAAGGAATCTACTCCACAACAGGTACTGTAAAGCATACCTTTACTGACATCAAGAGATCATGAAGGGGTTCACACCTTGCATTGGTTTTGCACGGCCTGGTTTTTGGTAGTGGGTGGGGCCACACAGTTGGCTCTGGTGTGAAGCTTCTGGAAGCTTCCACCATGTCAGACAGTGCCAATCCCTGGTGGGTCTGAAGATGGACGTGCTGCTGGCCAAGGCTAGGCCAATTAGAAATTATGGTAATGCCCCTGTGATAACATATTTAAGAAGAAATCAAAATAAAGGCGTCAGAGACTGAAATAGTTCATGCCTCAAACATTGATATAAACTTTTGCTCATTATAGCAAAACTGTATAAAGGAGCCATCGAAGCCCACTCCTCCCTAAAGAATGCCTGACTGGACCTTTGGACTGAAAGTCAAAATGTTGAGATTACATTAAAGGAAACCCATTCTTTAATAATCTCAGGCCTGGGGAGAAGTAAACCAGGAAAAGAATGTGAGCCAAACCCAGCAGCCATGCTAAGAATCATCTCTGGCTTGCTTCAGGGTGGGGGAGGTTGTAGCCCACAGAGCCATTTGCTGGGAGCAGGTTTGCAGAGATTTTCCCCCCACCCGAGGTGGGGGGAGGAAGTTTTGGTGTGTTGCAACCTCTGCTCAGGGGCAGTGAACCCATTGTCCCTTATGCAAACTGGCTATGGAACCCCCAACCCTGGGAAGGTGACATCCATGGGACATCCACGTGAGAAGCAACTGAGGGGGTGCCTTAATCCATCAAAGGCCCCCCCCAAAGTGCCCCCCCCGAGTTATTCCTGAGGCCTTACACCACAGGACTGCACGTAATGCAACAAATTTGGAGTCTGTTGTAAGAGACAATGGCAAACCGTCCCCCTCCCAGGGGGGTGCCTGGGTTTTCCCACCTAGCCTGAGTGTATATTAACCCATCGGATTCTATGTGTTTCGGGGGTACCATCACCACCAAGAAGACCAGCTGGAAAGAATCAACAGAACATCGTTGGGATCCACAGATTGTGATATTTTCATTATTCTGTCTTTGTAACCCTCTTTCTGTTTCCCCAACCTATTGCTATTTCTTTCTCTTCTTTTGTCTCTCTTCTCTCTTTCTCTCATATTTACGATCAAATAATACCTGTACTATTGACAGGCATATAGTCTCATTTGCACCTTAATTTGGCAGAGGCATTTCTAATAACCTTAATAATTGGATTGTGACAAAAGGTGGCGGTGTAATTTTCCAGCCAGAGAAGAGTAGCAGGTGAGACTATGTGAGGACTCAACAGGCAGACACCAAGGTCAGTGAAGAAGGAGGGGGAAGAGGTGTTCCATTCACCAGAGCTGAGAGTCCTCTGCAGGCTGTGGTGAGGACCATGGTGAAGCAGGTTGTCTCCCTGCAGCCCATGGAGGTCCACAGGGGATGCAGAGATCCACCCGCAGCCTGTGGGGGAGGAGCCCACGCTGGAGCAGGTGGATACCTAGAGGAGGCTGTGATCCTATGGGAAGCCCATGGAGAGAGGGGCCTGCTCCCAGGCTGGAGCAGCCTGTTCTTGGAGGACTGCATCCCGTGGAAGAGTGACCCACGCTCCAGCAGTTTTTGGAGGACTGCTACCTGTGGGAGGGACTCACATTCAACAGGTTGCAGGGAGCTGCTGCTAGTGAGATGGAGCCATGTTGGAGAAGTTCACAGAGAGCTGTCTCCCATGGGAGGGACCCCACGGTGCAGTAGGGGAAGGACTCCTCTCCCTGAGCAGCGAGAGAAACAACAGGTAATGAACTGACCATAACCCCCATTCCCTGCCTCCTTGCATCGCTGGGGTAGGCAGTAGAGCGGGGAAGGAGGGGAGGGGGCAAGGTGTTTTTAAGGGCTTGCTTTACTTCTTATTATCCTGCTCTGATTCTGTTTGTAATAAATTCGCCTTTGTATTGGTTTGAAAACAAACCAGTGGGAGATCACAAGTCAAGATTAAAATTAAAAATAAGTGAAATAATACAAGGAAAAAGCACTGACAAAGTCAGATTCAACCTGACACCCTGTTAGGGTGGTGGTAGCAGTCCAAATGAAGTAATTCAGTTGAAGCAGCGATCCTGTGAAGGACTGGTCTCCACCTGAAGGTCCAGTGGTAGCTCTTGTCCTCTGGGAACCCAGTAGACAGGGCTAGCTCAGGCAGTTCCAAGGCCAGGTTATATCCAGGTGGGAATGCTTGGCTCTCCCCTCCTGGGCAGAGCATCTCACAATAGGATAAGTCCATGAGTCATGTGGTGGGTCCTTGATGGCCCATTGTCTGTTATCAGGGGCGGGTCATTAGCAGGTGATAACTGCTAATGGCCCACAGCTGGTGGTAATAGAATACTTAAATGCATCTATATTGTAACCCAGGACATTATCCACCCCTTATTCTATTGCCATCTACATCATTGCCTAATTTTTTCACACAGTTCTCGCTTAAGATTAGGTCTCCTTGTGGTACACAACGGGTTTCCCCATCTGCCTGTATCACTCACCAAGTGTAACTAGGTCCTTGGACAAAAACAACCCCACAGATGGGTTTGCTTTTGCCTGAGGTGGGACTAATCCAAACAGTCTTTCCTAAAATACCTCTCATGTGTACCACAGGGACTTTATCTCCATCCACTGTGTGCAAAGGCTCGGACTGGGCAGGACTGGCTCGATTGATGGAGCCTCTTGTGTTGACCATCCAGGTGGCCTTTGCTAAGTTCAGCTCCCAATTTTTGAAGGTCCCCCGCCAAGTGCCTTCAAAGTTGTCTTAAGTAGTCCGTTGCATTGTTCAACTTTCCTGGCAGCTGGTGCATGATAGGGGATATGGTATATCCATTCAATTCCGTGTTCTCTAGCCCAGGTGCTTATGAGGCTGTTCTTGAAATGGGTTCCATTGTCAGACTTGATTCTCTCAGGGGTGCCATGTCTCCACAGGACTTGCTTTTCCAGACCCAAGATGGTGTTCCGGGCAGTAGCATGAGGCACAGGGTAGGTCTCTAACCATCCCGTGGTTGCTTCCACCATGGTCAGCACGTAGCGATTTCCTTGGCAGGTTTGGGGAAGGGTGATGTAGTCAACTTGCCATACTTCCCCATACCTATACTTTGTCCATCGTCCACAGTACCACAGACACTTCACCCGCTTGGCCCGTTTGATTGCAGCGCAAGTCTCACAGCTGTGGATGACCTGTGAGATGCTGTCCATGGTCAAGTCTACCCCTTGGTCACGAGCCCATCTGTACGTTGCATCTCTCCCTTGATGACCAGAGGCATCATGGGCCAAACGAGCTAGAAATAATTCTCCTTTGTGCTGCCAGTCCAGATCCACCTGTGACACTTTCACCTTGGCAGCTCGGTCCACCTGCTCATTGTTACGATGCTCTTCATTAGCCCGACTCTTAGGTGCATATGCATCCATGTGTTGAACTTTCACGGTCAGCTTTTCTGCTCGGGCGGCGATGTCCTGCCAAATCTCAGCATCCTAGATGGGTTTTCCCTTGCACTGCCTGTTGGCCTTTCTCCTGCAATCTAACCATCCCCACAGAGCATTGGCTACCATCCAGGAGTTGGTGTAGAGATAGAGCCTTGGCCATTTCTTTCATTCGGCAATATCCAAAGCCAGCTGGACGGCTTTAAGCTCCGCGACCTGACTTGATCCACCTTGTCCCTCGGTAGCCTGTGCAACTCGTCGTGTGGGGCTCCATACTGCAGCTTTCCATTTCCGATCTGCGCCTACAATTTGGCAGGAACCATCAGTGAAGAGGGCGTAATGCCTTTCACTCTCCGGCAGCTCGTTCTATGGGGGTGCTTCCTCGGCACGTGTTACTTGTCCTCTGCTTCTTCTGCAGATAATTCAAAAGACTCACCTTCAGGCCAGCTTGTTATAATTTCCAGAATCCCAGGGAGATTTGGATTTCCAATATGGGCATGCTGTGTGATGAGAGCAATCCATTTGCTCCACGTGGCATCAGTGGCATGGCGGGTGGAGGGAACCCTTCCCTTGAACATCCACCCCAGCACCGGTAGTGGGGGTGCCTGGAGAAGTTGTGCTTCTGTGCTGATCACCTCTGAGGCAGCTTGGACACCTTCATAGGCTGCTAAGATTTCCTTCTCGGTGGGAGTGTAGTTGGCTTCGGACCCTCTGTAACTTCGGCTTCAGAATCCCAGTGGTCAGCCTCGAGTCTCGTCAGGCACCTTCTGCCAAAGGCTCCAGGACAGACCATGGCTCTTGGCTGCGGAGTAAAGCACATTCTTTACCTCTGGTCCTGTCCTGACTGGGCCAAGGGCTACTGCATGAGCGATCTCCTGTTTGATCTGGGTGAAAGCTTGCTGCTCTTCAGGGCCTGTCAGAGGTTGGGAAGCCTTGGAATTTTTCTCCATCCCTGTTACTAAGCAACAAATAGCAGGGTGATTAGAGCCATCAACTCTTTTGTAAGAGACAAAAGGGTGTGCTTGGGCGGGGCAGGGTAAGGCAGGAACTGGCCGTTGGAACTGGCACTCGTTCCGTTGGACCAGGAGGAAAGGGACTGCTCTTTGCTTCTGGCTGTGACCACAGGAAGGCCGACTGTCCCCTGTTTTCTTCTCCTGGCTGGGTGAGCTTTGATTCAACCTCTTTCCCACTGGGAAGTGCACGTTTCCCCGGCTGTGTTTTCTCGCAATAGCCGCCAGGAGAGTCCGGCTGCCTCTGCTGCCTGCCCCACTTTGCCGCACGAGACCGCGGAGTCTGCTGTGACTGTAGAAATCCTTGCTACCTTGCTGGCTAGCCCGGGAGAGCCGGCTCCTGCCCCTGCTGCCCCGCTTTTGCCGCTCTGAGCTGCCTGTTCCCTCAGCTCTCCGCCATTACCAGCTGAGTGAGGCTGACCTGACCCTGCACCACAGCGCCACCTGCAGCCGCTCGGGAGTCATCGCACTGGCCCTGCTTGGCCGGGAGCTCAACAGCGCCACCTGCTGTTTTTCAACCGTGATTACCCCGCATGGGAAAGTCATCTGCTATTGGTTTCCGGTTCTATTTGTGGTTGTTATTATTGTTATTGCTTGTTTATAGATACTAGTAAAGAACTGTTATTCTTTTTCCCATACCTTTGCCTGAGAGTCCTTGATTTCCAAATTAAATAATTCGGAGGGAGGGGAAATCACATTCTCTGTCCTAAGAGAGGGTTCAACCTCTCTCAGCAGACACCTGTCTTTTCAAACCAAGACAGGGCCCCAGTGGAAATTGTTCTTCTAGCAGGTTATGAGGTAGAGAGGACTCACGATCTGGCTGTACTCAGGAATGTGCATTCTCCAAAAGCCTATGGCGCCTAGGAAAGCTTGTGTCTCCTTTTTGCTGGTTGGTGGAGACATCGCGGTGATCTTATTGATGACCTCAGTAGGAATCTGATGTTGTCCATCTTGCCACTTCACTCCCAGGAACTGTATCTCTCGGGCAGGTCCCTTGACTTTGCTCTTCTTGATGGCGAAGCCAGCTTCTAGGAGAATTTGGATGATTTTCTCTCCTTTCTGTCGGGGGTTGAGTACATTTGGAATTTTCTTCCCATTCCTGTTACTAAGCAACAAATAGTTGGGTGTTTTAGAGCCATCAAGTCTTTTGTAAAAGACAAAAGGTAGGCTTGGGCAGGGCACAGTAAGGGAAGAGTCGGCCCTGGGAACGCTCTCTCGTGGTTCGGACGCTGAGAGGAGAGGCTGCTCTTTTTGCTTTTCGGCTGCCACCAGAGGAAATCCAACTGTGCCCTGTTTTTCTCTTCTCCTGGCTGGGTGAGCTTTTGATTCAACCTTTTTTCCCACTGGGAAGGGCACGTTTCCCTGGGCTGCATTTCCTCGCAGCTGCTGCCGGGGAGCCCGGCTGCCTCTGCCGCCTGCCCCCGCCCTCTGCCGCACGAGACCGCGGCATCTGCTGTGACTGCAGAAATCCTTGCTACCTCGCTAGCTAGCCGGGGAGAGAGCCAGCTCCTACCCCTGCTGCCCTGCTTTCTTGCTGCTCCGAGCGGCTTTCACTGCCCTCCGCGCTTTCTCAGCCTGCTCGCCATTACCAGTTGTGTGTGAGGCTGACCTGACCCTGCGCCACAGCGCCACAGCGCCACCTGCAGCCGCTCGGGAGTCATCACACCTGCCCTGCCCAGCCGGGAGCTCAACAGTGCCCCTGCTGCTTGCGACTGTGATTACCCCGCACGGGAAAAGGCTCGGCAGCTCACAAATCATCTGCTATTGGTTTTCTGGTTCTAGTTGTGGTTGCTATTATTGTTATTGCTTGTTTATAGATACTAGTAAAGAACTGATATTCCTTTTTCCCATACCTTTGCCTGAAAGCCCTTGATTTACAAAATTAAATAATTCGGAGGGAGGAAAAAAAAATCACATTCTCTGTTCTAAGGGAGGGTTCAACCTCTCTTGGCAGACACCTGTCTTTCAAACCAAGACACTTTCCTAAATACTTCCATTGCTGTGTTCCCCCACAAAATGATGTCATCAATATACCGCAAATGTTCTGGAGCCTCACCCTTTTCCAGTGCAGCCTGGATCAGTCCATGGCAGATGGTGGGACTGTGCTTCCACCCCTGGGGCAGTCAGTTCCACGTGTACTGCACACCCCTCCAGGTGAAAGCAAACTGAGGCCTGCCGTCTGCTGCCAGAGGAATGGAGAAAAAGGCATTGGCAATGTCGATGGTCGCATACCACTTTGCTGCCTTGGATTCTAGCTCATACTGAAGTTCCAGCATGTCCGGTACAGCAGCACTCAGTGGTGGTGTGACTTCATTCAGGCTATGGTAATCCACCATCAGTCTCCATTCTTCACTGGACTTATACACCGGCCATTTAGGGCTATTAAAGGGTGAGTGGGCCTTGCTGACCACCCCTTGGCTCTCCAGCTCACGAATCATCTTATGGATGGGGGCCACAGAGTCTCTGTGTGGCAGGACAGACACCCCCCCCCCCCGCCCTTCTCTCTCTCCCTGATTGCTAGCCGAGATCGATGGCTCAGATTAAGTCAATGGCTTAATCCTGACTATCAGTGCTGGCGTCTGGAACTCAGAGCGAGACACTGAGAGAATGTGAAGAATTTTCAGGTGACCGCAAATACACACTCTTTTCCCTATAAAACACCACGAAAAACTCAGTAAAATCAGAAGCTTTCTACATGGAACGTGAAGTAAAAGCTTTCTCTCCTGAGCTTGGACGCAGGCTCTGTGGTTACTTCCTGAGGGATTGAGTGAGGACGCTGATGTATCCCCACCTCCAAAACTGGATTTGGTGAGATCATTGAGTTTCCTAAATTGTATTATTCCGGCTAACTTATAGGTACCTTTCTTAACTTACATTTCAGCTAGCTCAAGCAAGCATTTCTTAACTTGCATTATCGTTCAAGCAAGCATTTCTTGCGTTTTTAACTATCTTTATAGTTCAAGCAAGGTTTTACCCCATAATTGCATTTTTAGCTACCATAGTGTTGCAATTATGTATTCATTGTGTGTCTATGTGTGTCAATCTGTTCTATGTTTGTATGTTTGTTATGTTCTGTGTCAAATAAATGGTATTTTTAGACAAATCGGCCAGATATCAAAGAATCTTGCGAACGGGACTAAGTCTTGGGGAACTAGCTGTCTTAAAGCCTGTCAAACTGCAAAAGCACATAAATCTCCTCTCTCCCATGCAAGACACTCTGTCAGTGCGGTATTGCCAGCGGTGCACTGTTGCTGTAGCGATTGGTACCCGTTGCTCTGCAATTCTCAGTAGTCCTACAGCAGACGGGTTGTCTGAGAGACCAGGCAGGGTATTCAGTTGTCTTATGTCTTCTGTCTCTATGGCTGCTATCCCAAAAGCCCAGTGATGTCTCTTTGGGTCTTTGAAATATCCACTCCTGAGATAGTCTATGCCAAGGATGCATGGGGCCTCTGGACCAGTCACGATAGGGTGTTTCTGCCACTCGTTCCCAGTTAAACTCACTTCAGCTTCCAGTACAGTCAGCTGCTGGGATCCTCCTGTCACCCCAGAAATAGAAATGGATTCAGTCCCCACATACCTGGATGGCATCAGAGTGCATTGAGCACTGGTATCAACCAAAGCTGTATATCATTGTGGGTCAGACGTGCCAGGCCATCAGATCCACACAGTCCAATAGATCCGGATATCCCTTTCCTCTACCTGGCTAGAGGCAGGGCCCCTCTAATCCTGGTTTTGGTGCATGATGCTCTCCTCCTGTAAACGTGTTCCTGAGGCCTCTTCAAGAGGATCAGTCATATTATCATTTCCATACCGTCTGGGGTTCTGCCCACAGCTGATGGTACTAGAATACTTAAATGAATCTATATTCTAACCTAGGACAACCTTATATCTCCAAGTTGAGTCTGTTTTGCCCTTGATGGTAATTGATGAGTGTTTTCTCCCTTTTCTTATCTCAGCTGATGAACCCTTCATTAAATTTTCTCTTCTCTGTCCAGCTGCAGCAGAGGAGTGGGAGGGTGGCTCTCATGGGTACCTGGCATCCAGCCAGCATCTAACCACAACATGCCTCCATATGCATGTCTGGCTGTGGTTCAGTTTACACAGGCTTTTTTACTTTTACAATTCTGGCATCTGTCCTTGTTTGTTTGCTTATCTAAAAGTTACATTTTTAAGGGTTGGGGTCTTACATAACTTGAGGTTTCTTTATCTCAGGGTTACAAACACAGCACATAGTTCTATCATATTCATCACACACACCTAACTTTACTGTTGCAAGACTTATATTCTGTTCAAAGCTGTGCTTTATCGATTACGTCCTTCTGTTGTCTATCTATTACAACAAAACTTATGACTTTGCATTTTTCTAGCCTTTTGTGTCAGTTTCCCTTCTTATCTCCTTAGCCCACCAGGGCTAGACCCTTGTTTACAGAAGTGGTTACAGTTACTCACAGCAGTCACACTTAAGCCTCTCCCTTATCTCCTTAGCCCACTAGGGCTAGGTCCCTGTTTGCAGAAGCGGTTACAGTTATGGGCAGCAGTCACACTTAATTCTTTTGCTAACTTATACCTATGGTAAGGTGCTTATGCCAAGTGAGGTCTGTGTTTCAACACCAAATCTTGGAGCAAATGAAAGGAACATATTTTTGGGTATGGCCGATATAATAAGGGAATTATATTTGTGCATATGTCAAAGGACAGGGAGGATGCACTGTATAGTGTAACACCTGAGCCCAATGCAAACGGTTTGGAATTGAGATGGTGTCCTGGGGTGAGGGTAATCCTGTGTATTCCCATATCATTGTTCGTATGCTCAGAAAATGTGGTCCTGCAGCTTTAAATGCATTCAGCCAATGAGGGGAGCGGGGGTTGTTTAAAACCCTTCCCCAAGCCTCTCTGTGGGGAAGCGAGGTGGAGGAAAAGACACTCTTGGGTCTGGCTGGTCGATGCTGTCGATGCTGTCGATGCTGTCGATGCTGTCGATGCTGTCGATGCTGTCGATGCTGTCGATGCTGTCGATGCTGTCGATGCTGTCGATGCTGTCGATGCTGTCGATGCTGCCGATGCTGCCGATGCTGCGAGTTTTTCCCTGGAGGTGCCTCTTTGTCATCTTCCTTTTTGGACCCTTTTCTCTGATTCGCTTTCTCGCCAAGAAAACCCAAGGAGCTCCGGAGCACGGCAGACGAGAATCCTCCAGGGAGCTACTGGAGTAACTCCGCCCAGCCCCCGGAGAGGGGAAGCTACACCTGAGATAAGGACACTAAAGCTTACCACCTGTTAACTCTTGTTTAATAACTCCTTTTCCCCTGTTTTCCCTTTCCCCTGTGCCTTGCAGGGCACGCTGTGTGTTTTGTTAAATAAATAGGTTGGGGTTTTTTCACTTTCATTTAAGAAGTTCTGTTGTGAGTGGGGGAGGGGAGGAGGTACCAAAGCCCTTGGCTTTCGGGGGAGGCATTTGTTTGGAGCGCTCTCCACCTAGAGAAGTTTGTTTCCAATCTGGGACAGATGGAGATTGTATTAGGTGTACTAGGTCTGACCAGGATGAAGTTAATTTTCCTTATAGCAGCCCATATGGTGGTGTGCTTTGCATTTGTGACTAAAATAGTGTTGATAACACACCAGTATTTTGGCTGTTATTGAACAGTGCTTGCACAGCATCAAGGTTTTCTTACACCAGCAAGTAGGCTAGAGGAGAGCAAGAAATTAGGAGGATATGCATCTAGGACAGCTGATCCGAATTGGCCAAAGGGATATTCCATGCCATATAATGTCATGCTCAACAATAAAACTGTGGATAGAGAAAGAAGGGGATGGGTTTTTTTTGCTTCAGAGGTGGCTGTTTCTCTGAGACTGGCTGGGCATCAGTCTGCTTGTGGGAGGTGGTGAGTGATGGCTTTTGCATCACTGTGGGTTTTTTCACTCTTCCCTCCACCTATTAAATTGTCTTTATCTCAATCCATGAGTTTTCTCAGTTTTGCTCTTCCTATTCTCTCTTGCTAGGGAAGGGAAGTGAGGGACCAGCTGTGTGGGTGCTTGGCTGCTGGTCAGGGTCAGCCCATAACACCACTGAAGAATCGCACCTGGTTTTGGATTGTCAGACTGAGACATCAGGTCATTCTCACAGGGCTACATGGCATAAGTATGTCTTCTATAACCCTCTGTCTTAGTCAACCTAATCAAAATACACATCAGCTGTGTCTTCCTTTGTGATGGTAAAGAAGAGGGCAAGGCACTTGACTCTCTAGACCTTCCCCTCCAGAAATTCAAGTTGCATGCTTGAATGGAAATTCTAAAAGCATAAGGCTGGCCTTGAGTCTACTATTTTACATCATTCCTGCTCAGGTTGCTGCCTGTATTCCTAGCTGTTTTCAAGTGATTTTTCTCAGTCCCCAGTCCTTTAATTTCTTTCTGTTCCTGAACTACTTGTATTTTTGTCTGTCTTCCTATTCCCACAACATTTTCCGCAGAATTCCTTGCCTTCCTTTCCTTCTCTTGATTAACACTTTGTACTAGATTGCAAAATTATGCTACATTTCTAAATAGGTTTTCCCTTTCCTACCTTAATTTTTCTCCCTTTTTATCTGTGAGAAAGTTAGCATGTTTGTCAGAGTCCAATACTCTGATATTGAAGATTATACTAGGTATTATTGTGTTCTGGTTTCAGATTGGCTAGAGTTAATTTTCTTCTCAGTAGCTGGTACAGTGCTGTGATTTGGATTTAGTATGAGAATGTGCTAGTTTGCAAGCAAACCAGCAGAGGAATTAACCCCACACAAATATCTTGTGTGAGATTCCAAGTCAAAACTAAAATTTAATAGGAAAATTACAATAAAAGCAACAGTACAGAAACACTGGCTTAAACTGACAAAGTCAGAATATGACCTGATACGACCTGATGCCCTGTTGGTCAGGGTGGTGGTAGCAGTTGTCTTGGTTTAGAGGCAAGTTTTGGGAGAAAAAACTCTGGAATGAGTGTTTCCTCTAAGAAAAGGGGTTTTAGCAATCCCTTCCCGCAACTATGAAATAAATATTGGTCAGTCAAAGTGAAAAAGAAAAAAAAGTTTATTTGACAAAGTGCCCACATGACACAAAAGAAATGAATAACTTAGATATTAAACTTTCAGAACCTTACCCCCCCCCAGCAGAACAAAGAAACCCAAAAATGCCAGGGGAAGGGAAAAAACTCCACCAGCCATGTGCTAGGGAAAAACAAAATGGCCAATGGCTTTGTCTTCCTTCTGAGGGAAGGAGTCCACCCAGCAGGTTGGGGATAAGAAAAAACAGATGGGAACCTGGTGAGCTCCAATGTTGTTGGTCTCCTCTTTGCTGCAGATGAAACAGGTGGATTTTAAAGTCCCTTCTTTTGTTGGCTCAGCTTTTCCTGAGGTCTGGCCAAAATGGGGTGTCCCTGTGGCTTCCCTGTCAGTCAGCACTGGTCAACCCCTGCTGATGGTATGATCTCAGACAAGAGCTAAGACAAAGAGTTCCAGAAGAAACCACAGCAGCCGCCAGAGGATTAACGCTGCAGTCCAGGGAAAAAACTTCTTCCCTCAGCCAGCAAGAACCAAGAAAGCTAAAAGCAACAATGTATCGCGTGTCAGCAGCACACCCAAGCACGCCAGAAGTGAGGGCTTGAAGAAAACCTGTGCAGAGTTTCCCTGGCTTCCTCCCTGCCCTTGAACTCAGCCTAAAGAGACAGGACCCATTTTTGGCATAAAGCAGACAATCAAGAATAGAGTGTCATAAAATCACCCCAAGACCTTCCACCCTTTATTCCATATCATCAGTTTAATGACCAAA
Source organism: Lichenostomus cassidix (assembly GCF_008360975.1). Lineage (NCBI taxonomy): Eukaryota > Metazoa > Chordata > Aves > Passeriformes > Meliphagidae > Lichenostomus > Lichenostomus cassidix. The sequence continues at coordinate 20,033,646 of NC_139510.1, forward strand.
TTAATTCATTTCAACTCTAAACACAAACATCTATACATCTATATATCTACACATCTATATATCTATTCATCTGTGTTGGTTTTGCTTAGCCCAAAACATCAGCAAGGTATCTTTAGCATCTAAGAGAAATTTAAGCCCTTCAAACGCTGTTGTGGTAGGTCTGAAGAAGTGTCTGAAGGGTTGGGAGAAAACATACCCCTGTGTTCATGTGCTGGTTTTGCTTAGCCTAGTTTTTGCTAGTGGGTGGGAGGGGGGGAGGCACAAATATGGCTCCTGTGTGTTCTGTGGGAATGTTCTGGAAGTTTTCACCATGTCCAGCAGAGCCAAACTCTGATGGCTCTGAAGATGATGGACATGCTGCTGGCCAAGCCTGGGCCAATTAGACATGTTAGTTACACCTCTGTTAACACATATTTAAGAAGAAATCAAAACAAGGAGTGCACACACTTCTTTTTAGCCAGAGAAGGAGGAGGTGAGAATATGTGAGGGGAATACAACATGGAGATACCAAGGTCAGTGGAGAAGGTGGGGGAGGAGGTGCTTCATGCGCTGGACCTGAAAATCCTCTGCCGGCTGTGGTGATGGCCATGGTAAAGCAGGTGGTCCCCCTGTAGCCCATGGGGTCCTCGGGGGGTGCAGAGATCGGTCCACAGACTGTGGGGAGGTGCCCACACCAGAGCAGGTGGATGCCTGGAGGAAGCTGTGATCCAGTGGGAGTCCCAGTAGAGAGAAAGGCCTTGCTCCTGAGATGGAAGCAGCCTGGCCTCAGCTCAGAGGTCTGCACCCTACAGATGACAGACTCATGTTGCAGTAGATTTGGGTGGGCTGCTGCTTGTGAGATTTGGACCCATGCCAAAGGAGTTCATAGAAGACTGTCTCCAGTGGGAGGGACCTATGGCTATTCAGGGGACGACTCCTCTCACGGAGCAGTGGAAGAAATTTTGATGATGGACTGACCCAAACCCCCATACCCTATCCCTCTGTGCTGCTGGTTGGAAAGAGGGAGGGGGGTGAGTGGAGAAACAGTGTCTTAAGAGCTTATTTTTACTTCTCTTTATCTTCCTCTGACTCTGTTTCGGGTTAGGTTAGCAATAAATCACTTTGCAACTTTAAGTTTTCAACCTGTTTTGCTCTTAGTGCATCTTTCTCCCGGTTCCTTAACTCATGAGTCCTGTGTGTGTGTTTTTTCCCTTTCCTCTGCGCAGCTGTGGCAGAGGAGAGTGGAGAGAGCAGATGTCATAGGTGCCTGGCATTTGGCCAGGGTCAAGCCACTACACAGGTGTACTGCATGCCCCTCCAGGTGAAAGCAAATTGGGGCCTGCACTCTGCTGACAGAGGAATGGAGAAAAATGCATTGGCAATGTCAAAAATTGCTTACCACTTCACTGCCTCTGACTCCAGCTCATACTGGAGTCAAGCATGTGTGGCACAGCTGCATTTAGTGGTGGAGTCACTTCATTCAAGGCCTGATTGTTCACAGTCAATCTTCATTCCCTTTCAGATTTGTGCACAGGCCAGATGGGGCTGTTGAAGGGTGAGTGGGTCTTGCTGACCACCCCTTGGCTCTGCAGCTCACAGATCATTTTGTGGATGGGAATCACTGCATCTTGATTCATCCGGTACTGCCGGTGGTGCACTGTCGAGGTGGCAATTGGTACATGTTTCTCTTCCCCCTTCAGGAGTCCAACTGCCGAAGGGTTCTCTGATAGTCCAGGCAAGGTGTTCAGTTGCCTAATGCCCTCTGTCTCCACAACAGCTATCCCAAACCCCCACCTGAGTCCCTTTGGGTCTTTGAAATACCCATTTTGGAGGAAGTCTATGCCTAGAATATATGGGGCCTCTGGACCAGTCACAATGGGATGTTTCTTCCACTCCTTCCCAGTCAGGCTCACCTCAGCTTCCAACAGGGTCAACTCCTGCGATCTCCCTGTCACCCCAGGAATAGAAACAGGTTTTGCCCCTGCATGTCTCTATGGGATTAGCGTGCACTGCGCACCAGTGTCGACTAAGACTTCGTGTTTTTGTGGTTCTGATGTGCCAGGCCATGGGATCCACACAGTCCAAAAGAAAGGGTTTTCCCTGGCCTCCACCTGGCTAGAGGCAGGGCCCCTCTAGCCCTGGTTATCATTCCCTCCCTGGGCATACATTCTAGAGGCTTCTTCAAGGGGATTGGACATGTCATCCTCTCTTCTGTTATGCCAGGCAGTTTGGCTATGGGAAACTGGAGCTACCTCCCTTCTGGTGGAACTTCCTCTCTAAACATTGCCCTCCTTCAATTGACACACCCATGCTGCCACGACAGAAGTGGGTTTTCCATCTCACCTTCTCATGTTTTCCCCATGGTCACACAGGAAAAACCACAGGTCAGCTCATGGGGTGTACCCTCTCTCCCTAGGTGAGGGACTCCTGCTTCTGGTAACAGGGCCTCTGGTCTGTACCGATGAGATTTGGAGAAGGTCCACTTTAAACTCCTTCCAGAGTTTCTGATGAGTCTTCTCCATCTTGTCTTCCATTTTCTGTATTCGCTCTGACAGACTTGTTTCCACAGCTGAGATTCTTGCGTGTTTTGGGCCATGCACAGTATACGCATATGCCCAGAACTTCCTCACCATAGTAATCATGGTTTAATCCCCCTCATTCCACTTCATCATTGCTAAAGCAGAGGCGTATTCTTGTGGTCCAGGTCAAATGAGTTTAAGCCACATCATTGGTGTGCACTTTACCATGGGTGGACTCTTAATTGTGTGGTCATCTGAGAAAATGATCTCCACCACTGCCAGTTCTCTCAAACATTGAATCCCTTGTTCTATGGTCTTCCGTGAGTTTTTCTGCACCTGGAGATCTTCTGGGCACAGGTATCTTTACCTCACACTTCTTAAGAGCTGTGTCCAGAGACTGAGAGCTTTGGGCCCCCTTGCCATCCCTTGGTCGATACCTGCATCACGTGACAGGGATCCCAAATGTCTTGCTTCAGTGCCGTCCAGAATCGTACCATTGCCTGCGGTGTCCCAGATGTGGACCAACCAATTTAATATAGATTCATCAGACTGTTGGGTGTAATCCTTTTTTAGGCTGTGAAGGTTTTCTATGGACAGAGACTCAGTAATGATTTCTGGTTTGGATTCCTCTGCTGGCTGTGAGGGTCCTGGCTCCCCATGATCATTCACTGGGAGAATGGATTTGGTTTTGTATTTCCTTTTCTGGACAGGAGCAACTGCTATTGGTTTAGGCTCCGGCCCCTCTGGCTGTACCTGCAGCCCTACAGTATCTAGCAGTGTGCAATAAGCGTTAGCCAGGGCCCATCATATTGCAATGAGCTTCTTCTCATTAGAGTTGTCATTGCACTTTGTGGCAGGACGCTCCCCCCACCCTTCTCTCTCTCCCTGATTGGTCCCAGGAAATGGATGGCTCAGATTAGGTTGATAGCCTAATCAAGGGCTATCTGGTGCTGGCGACTGAAAGTCTGAAAAGACACTCCCCTGTGGAATGTAGAGAGAATGTGAGAAATTTTTAGTGACCACAAACACACACTTTTATCCTATAAAAAGCTCACGAAATCTCAGAAAAAGTAGAAGCTTTTTCTACATGGACATTGGAGAGTGAGGTAAAGTCTTCTCCCCAGGTGTCTGGACGCAGCCCTGTGGTAACTTCTCGTGAGATTGAGTGAGGATACTAATGCATCTCAGCTCCAAAATTGGATTTGGTAAGATCATTAGTTTCCGATATTGTATTATTCTGGCTAACTTATAGGTACCTTTCTTAACTTGCATTTTCAGCTATTTTATAGCTCAAGCAAGCATTTCTTAACTTGCATTATAGTTCAAGCAAGCTTTTACCCCATAATTGCATTTTAGCTATTATAGTTTTGCAATTATGCATTCATTGTGTGTGTATGTATGTCAATCTGTTCTATGTTTGTATGTTTGTTATTTTCTGTGTCTAATAAATGGTATTTTTAGACTAATCGGCCAAATATCAAAGATCCTTGCAAATGGGACTGAGTCTTGGGGAGCTAGCTACCTTAAAGCCTGGCAAACTGCAAAAACTCATAAGGCTTCTGTCTCCCATGCAAGACACACTTCTCTTTCAGATATTTCCCTACTTCAGCTGGATTCTGAATTTGTTCAGGGGTAAAGTTCCAAGCTATTGGGGTAGAGAATTCCTTCAGGGTTGGGCCTATGTCCTCCCATACCCCATACCACTCTGAATTTTCCACACCTGGGGCAGGTGTCTGGACAGTCCCTTTGGAAATCTCAGCCCTCACTCTAGACAAGATGCAGACCATATAGAGGAAACTTAGCAGATAAAACAACAGGCAGGTGGCCTCTTTAACATCCAGGGGAAACTGAACATTCTCAAAAGGTGACATGCCAGATTTGAAAGGGAAGAAGGAGATGAAGGGCTGGGAAACATCATCCCCTACTTTTCCCCTAAAAGACTGGGTGTAATTACTAAAAACTCCCCAAAAAAAGGCTACTGAGACCAGGACAGAGAAACAACAGAGCATACACATTCTCAACAGCTCCCAGTATGTCTGTTAAAGTTCTATAAATCATTACTACCAGGCACATCAATAAGGCAATCCTGATTCATGTCCCCGATCTGTAAAAGTTATATGCCAGGGAAAAAATTGCCCCTATCTGTGGATAGGCAAACATGCCTAGGTACCAGAACAACATTATTACATCGAGCAGCAAGGTGACCACTGACTGCTGTACCCCAATACAAAGTGTTTAAAACCAGAATGTAATTTTTTTTCTACTTTCTCTTGCCGCACATTGGGTGCCAAATTTTGTCTAGGTTTAGAGGCAAGTTCTAGGAGAAAAAACTGGAATGAGTGTTTCCTCTAAGAAAAGGGGTTTTAGCAATCCCTTCCCGCAACTATGAAATAAATATTGGTCAGTCAAAGTGAAAAAGAAAAAAAAGTTTATTTGACAAAGTGCCCACATGACACAAAAGAAATGAATAACTTAGATATTAAACCTTCAGAACCTTACCCCCCCCACACACCCCCCCCAGCAGAACAAAGAAACCCAAAAATGCCAGGGGAAGGGAAAAAACTCCACCAGCCATGTGCTAGGGAAAAACAAAATGGCCAATGGCTTTGTCTTCCTTCTGAGGGAAGAAGAATCCACCCAGCAGGTCGGGGATAAGAAAAAACAGATGGGAACCTGGTGAGCTCCAATGTTGTTGGTCTCCTCTTTGCTGCAGATGAAACAGGTGGATTTTAGAGTCCGTTCTTTCGTTGGCTCAGCTTTTCCCGAGGTCTGGCAGAGATGGGGTGTGGCGCTGTGGCACTGATGAGCGACATAGGGACCCCAGGCAGGTGCAAAGGAGTATTCTTTGTTGCCAAAACCCCTGCCTTTTTAAGCAGTTAGCCAGTTATCAGTTTACATAGTTTTAAGGCACAACAAGCCCAAGTAAACCAACCACCACACACCATGAGGTGGACACGTGACCGTCACACAGCAGACTCTCAGTTTCTCACATCTCTCTATTTCAGCTGAGTCATTCTCTCATAGTTCCCTTCTACTTAGCCTAAGTAACAGGCCAGAGCCATGTTACAAGGCCTTTCCTTTATAAAGCCTTACCTATCGGTAACCATTCCCCCTTCTTTGTTTATGTGTTGCACAGCTAAAACTGTCTGCGCTGGTAAAGCCATTATCTTATCAAGACTACTACTGATCATTTGTCACACACAAGATAAAATACATGGAATACATATCACAATCATTAAGAACATACCGATGATAACTATCCCATACATTACTAAGTATTTAAGCCATGCCCCGAAGCTGAGGTTGTCAAGCCATGAAGACACCCCCCACCAATCACCCTCATCGTATTGCAGTACCTGTTTAGTGAGTTGCTTGATTACTAATACTCTTATGAATGGACTCTGAATGGTCACTTAAGTTCATGCAGCACATGCCGTCAAAATCTTTGCACCCATGGCCTTGAGCCAGCAGCAAGAAATAGATGGCAGCCCTGTTTTTCAGTGTTGCACGTTGCACCGATTTAACGTCAGTTAGCGTTGCTGAAAGAGCGGCACTAGTGGCATTAGCTTCCTATGCAAGCCAACAGCTGAGCTTGTTTAAAGAAGCCAAAGAGTGAGCAGTACTGATTGCTGGTACTAAGCTAGCAGAGATACGCTCTGCAGTATTCCAGAAAGTTACCGTTGAACCGCAGTTCTCGTTGATAACCCGTGTGCTTCACCTAACCTGATGCTGTGCTGCAAGTATTACAGCAGTCCGATTTGGATGAAATAAGGTTGGTTGGCCAATGGTGCAAGGTCTACCAACAGCTTTGCCTGGTATACCTTTCCAGACGATCTCCCCACATATTAAGAACAAGTCCGAGGGGAGAGCAATAGCACTGATGCCGGATGTCAGTCGACTTTCCAAGGTCCGATTACACCACAAGGAAGCATTACTGAAAATACCTTTAGGAGAGACATCAAAGTTAACATTGTTCATATAAACATCAAATATATCATAAATGTAAAAGCATTGTGAGGCACCCAAAGTCCTGAGCGTATCTAGTTCTTGCAGCTGTGAGAGCAAAGCTGGAAAGTGTTGCTGTAGTACCTGGGACAGAGAATGCAGCACAGACACTAATCCAGTGAGGAAGTAGAGAGAGCTTTATTGTTTACAACTTCTGCTTATATGTGCTAAAATTCCATAGGCGATTGGTCAGTGGTCACCCACCTCCTGGGGTGATTGGCTGAAGTCCTACAACGCCCAATTCCAAACACTCTCTGCCTTAAACCCAAACAGATCAGGAAAACAGAAGGTGTTCAGATATTATTTACAAAACCATCTGATTATTTTCATAGCTTGCATGGGAGAGTTTCTCAGGGAAAAGCTTCTGCTAGCAGCTTTTCAGTATCCACAGGAAAGTCATGCATCCTTCTCAGATTGTTGTACCATGTCTCATGCCTTCCTGCCATCTTTCACCAGGTGCCCTGGCACCACAGCCTAGGCTGCAACATACCTGGGGCTGTGCAGTTTTGCTGCACACTTTCATTGTACAGCTTTCCAAAATGCTTCTTGCCAATGGGTACCCCTACCAAGCATGTGCGAAAGGGATCACTAGGGGTTGCCATAGAGATGCACATAGTATTGGTGTGCGTAGCATTTGCAAGGGTGATCCACACATTTTCACTGTCCAGTGTAGGGGGTAAGACACTCACGGTGCCTTTGCCAATCAGAATGATGCAACAAAGTTCGCACACACCGTGAAGGAACCCATTTCACATGGTGACCTGTGGAGACACAAGCATAACCCCTTCCCTACATTAACAAGTTTAGAGGTCCTGGCCACTGCCCTGTTACTGGGTCCTTTACCATCACCAGAGGCCTGAGACAAGCCTTTGTATCAAAAGAATATTGCCTTTCACATGCCGTTTGGCCAGCTTCATTCCAATTCAGGAAATTGAGAACATACAGGTCTTTTGCTAACTTATCAAGTGGGCACTCCAAGTTCCCCTTCTTTTGTTTTTGAAGCATAGTTTTTAATGTTCTGTGGGCACGTTCAACGATTGCCTGACCAGTGGGAGAGTGAGGGATACCTGTGTTGTGGGAGATGCCCCATTGTTGTAAGAACTGGCAAGTCCACTCAGAAGCATAAGCTGGGCCATTGTCTGTCTTTATAGTGTCCAGAAGGCCCAAAGTAGCAAAACATATGAGCCAGTGTTGAGTAACATCCTGTGTGGAGGTTTCCATTAGAAAACGTGAGAAAGTGTCAACAGTTGCATGAACATATTTTAAAAGACCGAATTCTGAAATATGAGTAACATCAGTTTGCCAGAAAGAATTGGCAGTCAAGCCTCAAGGATTGACACCCTCTGCCAAAGGAACAGGAGCAATTCCTTGGCAAGAGGGACACAAAAGCAGAATGCCACGAGCCTGAGAGGCAGTTAGTTGAAATTGCTTTCGTAAAGAGCGTGCATTCTGATAAAAAAGTCATGAGACAGCTTAGCCTGAGCAAACTTATTAGGCACAACATTTGGCATAACAGTGAGATCTGCACAAGTATTACCTTCCACGATAGGTCCAGGTAAACCTGTATGAGAACGAATGTGTAGCACATAAAAGTCATGTTGCTGGTTAATCAAAAGCCATAGTGTATGAAGCTCTGTAAATAAAGCTTGATTGTCAACATATCGCAAATACGAAGATTCTAAACAAAAAACTACATTAGCAGCATATGCAGAATCAGTTACAGTGTTGAGTGGTTCATCTGAAAACAACTGAAAAACATAACGGATAGCGGCTAACTCTAGGATTTGTACTGAAGCATTTTGTACAGTCATAACCCTTTTATGCCATTGGGCCGAGTCACCCTCATGCCATACTACTGCAGCTTTGCTGGTTCTGCTGGATGCATCTGTAAAAACAGTCATTCCGTTGACGGGGATCATACTGCAGTGGTGTTTTGCCTACAAGGGAAGGCTACCCACTTCCGTCCACAGGCGATGTGAAGGGTAGTGGATAGACAATTGTCCTGAAAAATCTGCAAGTGCAATTTGAAAGTTAGTGTCCTCTGACAACAGCCATGACAAGTTGTCCTTGTTCGCAGGCACATAGATTACATGTGGATCCTGGCCATTGAGCATCTGCAGCCACTCGCGGCCTTTCATGATTAGCTGCGCAAACGTGATTAACAGTGCATACAGTCTTTGTTGCCATATGAGGTAAAAATAGCCACTCCAGTACATGCAAGGGATCACTGTCATTCGGAAACCACTGAAACAAAACAGTAAAAGGTTGAAACCTGCTAGCCACTATAGCAAGAGAAACGGGTTTATCTGGGTCCCATCTCTAGCTCTGACAATTTTCCAGTGCCTGAGCACCATGATCTAGGGCCTTCTTAGCCTCTGGATTTAGCTGTTGGGAAGAGTTGAGATCAGAGTGTCTTACAGGGGAGACAGGAGCCTTATGCATTTCTGCTGTTTGCTCAGGCTTCTAGCAACAGGCAGTAATTTTTATTAGGGTGGCTAGCACCCCAAGACTCGGTCTTGTTCATGGGGGTCTTTGATATTTGGCTGATTAGTCTAATATGATAGAAATTACCATTTATTAGACACAGAAAGTAGACAGACATAGAGACATAGAACAGATTTACATACATACACATTAATGACATAATTGCAAAACTATAAAAAGTAGCTAAGACTGCAATTATGGAATAAAATTATTGCAAAACTATAAAAATAGCTAAACTGCAATTTATAGAAAGGTACCTATTCTTCTTATTATTAGCTAGCAAGAATAATAAAAACTTAAGAACTCTATGTATCTTACCCACCAATTGGTGGTGGAAAATACTTCAAAATTCTTTCACTCAATCCCCAGGAAAGTAACCACAGAGTCTGTGTCCAGACTCTGGGGAGAAGTTCTCCACACATCTTCAGAGCATGTGTAAGAAACCTCTACCTCTGGGATATTTCCATGAGTTTTTATAGGATAAAAGTGTGCCTTGTGTGGTCAGCAAGCACTGTCTTTGTTTGTTTTCCCACATTCTCTCTTCATTCCAAAATATAAGTTACAGTTAGGGGCTTTAGACTTTTGGGCGCCAAGAGAAAACCCCTGCCAGGCTGTTAACCCAACTAAAGTCATCTATCTTCTGCAACTGAGCAGAAAGAGAGAGAGAAGGGGGGGGGAACATCCTGCCACACAGGGTCACCCCAAGTAAAACAAACAGGGGGTGCAAAAGCTCTGTGGATAAAACTAAAATGGGACGTAACCAGGTCAAAGAACCTAACAATTTCTGAAAATCTTTTAAGGTCAGATTATCCTTAACACAAAGCTTTAGAGGCTGAGGGCAGATAGTCTGCTGAGTAATTTTCCACCCTAGGTAATGCTACAGGGCCTGTTGTTGCACTTTCTCAGGTGCAATGACTAAGCCAGCTGCTCAAACTGCTTGAACAACAGCCTCCTGTATTGAACAAAAAACAAAATGATCTTTATCTGCAAGTAAAATATTGTCTTTGTAGTGGTATATGGTTGCCTCAGGAAATTGGCAGCAAACAGGATTCAGAGTAAGGTCTACCACTCTCTGGCATATAGTTGGGCTGTTGCACATGCCTTGTGGCAAAACTGTCCAGTGATACCTTTTCATTGGCTCTGCATGGTTCATGCTGGGCTGTGAAAAGGAAAAATGGGGTGCATCATCAGGGTGCAATGGAATGGTAAAGAAGCAGTCTTTTAAGTCTATGACAATAATGGGCCAATCCAGAGGAATCATCGCTGGAGAGGGAAGTCCAGCTTGTAAAGCACCCATTGGTCCAATGACTGCATTTAGTGCTTGCAAGTCATGTAAAAGTCTCCATTTACCACTTTTCTTGGGTATGAAAAAAACAGGAGTGTTCCAAGGGCTAGAGGAGGGCTGTATGTGCCCAAGAGACAGCTGTTTATCTACAAGCTGCTGTAAGCGTTGCAGCCATTCCTTACATAGGGGCCATTGAGGGACCCAGACAGGGTCATCTGTGTTTCATGTCGTTGCGGTAAAGACGGACACACGACATGCAAAAAACACAGCTCCAGGCCAGGAAGGAAGGTAGAAGAAGGATTTATTGCTACAAAGTCTCTTTTATACTATTTTCTAACATTCGTGCCATATGGCCATTGGCTCCTAAACCTGTTATTATACAATAATATAGGTTTGTTATTCCTAACACACATCTTTTGTGGAAAACAGTCTCCCACTCACAGGTGTACATTCCTTCTTGTTTTTCTGTCCTGTTGTTTTCTGCTTCTCGCTTCCATCCATGCTAAGGTTCTCACTGGTACGAGTTGTTGTCTACACTTTATTTTTGCTTCTTGCTTCTGTTCATGCTAAGATTCTCATGGGTAAATTTTGACTGTTTTTATGTCAAACCCTGTGAGGCTGTCAGACCATCTGTCAGCCTCATCAGGTCCCACATCACATGAGTTTATATATGTTCAGTATCTGTGTTCAAAATGGCCGTTCAATGGCCCCTATGAAAAATGGGTTGACAAAAGTCAGAGTCTATGCTGACAGTGGTTCCAAACTGTCCCAGGACATCACATCCCCATGATGTACACGGCACTGGAGCAATGAATGGTGCAATGTGGGCAGTTTGCCCTTCGGGGCCAAGAACAAGGCGGAAATGGGCACTTTGTCGAGGGCGTTGAACCCCTCCTACCCCAACCAGAGTCGAGGCAGGGTCAATCGTGGGCCAATCACTGGGCCAGTCCTTGCTTCTGATGATGGAAACATCAGCCCCAGTATCAACAAGTCCTTTGAACTCCTTACCATCAATAGTGCAAATCATGGTCGGCTGAGCTGCTGTAATAGCTCTTGCCCAAAAAATTTCATAAAGGTCTTTGAGCCAGTCCGCCTCTCCTTCTGTCTTTAGTTCTTTGATTTGATCCTTCATTTTCTGTATCATCGTGTGGATGCTCTGGCTATGAGATGACAGGTTAAAACAACACAGCTCTTCAAATTCCTCACAGCCATGTCCATGGGCCAATAAAAGAAAGTCGATGGCCACTCTATTTTGCAGCATTGCGTGCCTGGTTGTTTGTTCATGCTCAAGTAGATAAGAGAGGGCACTCGAGGTTAGGTTAGCATGCTTTCCAAGCCAGCACTCAAGGTGGCTAAGTTCACCCAAGGCTTTTGCTGCTGCCACTCCAGGCAGGAGAAACAATGCAACGATCCTTTTAGACAATGAACAATTAATAATTTCGCTATCACAATTTGGGTCTAATTGCTGTATTCCTCTCTTTTGGCAGGCCAATTGAGTATGGTTTCTCCAATATAGAATTTGAGTCTTGGGTGCTAGTACAGAAAGCCTGCCGAGAGTGCACGGTCGCCCCCTTTTTTCTTATAACACACAGGTAAGGGGGTTGTGGGTTAGGGAAATACATGAGGGTAACAGATAACGGATTTTTGGGTTTGGGGAACTGCTTGAAGGCAACACAATTAGATGTTCCCGTGGTGTTGGAAAACGCAGTTTTCCAGCAAAACTCATGCTAACTGAGCAAGGCTTCAGCATGGTCAGCCCTCAGTAAAATTCCAACAAGCTGCAGTGGTTTGTTTGCCTGAGAATGTTCTGTGAGAAGAATGTCATGAGAAAGATTAGGGAGTCAGGAGTGTTATGAGAAAAGAATAAGGGAGTTAACAGGAGGATCCCTGAATGTGTGAGAAGCAGACTGCAGGTGTGTGTATCTATAATTAGAAATATCTGTAACAGTATATAAGTTTCTCGTTTGATGAAATAAAATGGAGCTTACTTTATATCTCATATTGAGACTGCCGTGAGTTCCCTCTCGTCGTTTCTCTTTAAATGGTGACCCCGACGACTACGGACCCTAACAGCGGAGTTTTACGACCTTGCTTCTGAGAGCGGTGAGAACGGAGAGGCGCCGGAGCTGTGCAGCAATGGTGTGTCAAAATCTTCGCCCGAACCGGGGAAGATCCTGCAGACACAGGCCGAATAGGACCTGCCTACCGTGAGGGCTATACTTCGGTGAACAGTACAAACTCTGGCAACTGCGAGCTTCAATAGAGTGCTTAGACGGTGTTGACCAGGACCCTGAAAACCAGCTGGATCAAAATGGAATCAGAGGTAGCCCAAATTTTATTGTTATGCTTTTTAGAAAAGCACGGACTCAGTAAAACTGCCCTATCACACCTAATGGGCCTGATAGTGGTAGGACAAGCTTATGGATTTTTTACAAATCCTATTACAGTATTCAGTGTAGGAGAGTGGTTGAATTACGGAGCTGTTTTGCTTTTGGACTGTGATAAAATTGCAAGAAAGCTTGGCAAATCATGGAGTAAAGTCGTAGCCTGCTTACAAATACATGCCACGGAGCAAAACCTTACGTGGCTCACGGCACAGAACATAACACCCGCATTGAGCAGAGAAAAACCTGTGAGTTACTGTGCCGCTTTTGCTATGCGTAAAACTTCGGCCGCGGCACAGCAGCCGGGAAAAACCCCCCGCCAGGGAGGGGGGGGAGAGAGAGCACGCCGTGCCGCTGCCGGCAACCGAGAATACAAAGTTACTCGATTGGATGAAAAATCTGTTCCTGTCTCAATGTATCACAGAGCTTGGCAATGTTACAACGAAAAGCATCTTAGCTGCTTTGTTTGAGAGAGTCACTGTTGGACTTTTGCCAGAACAATTGAATGCTTTGTTAGAACGAGCTCAGATATCGCGGGTAAAGAAACAGAGTAACCAGACATCATCCCGATGTTACCGATGCGGGAGTGGGGGACACATGCGGAAGAACTGTAACGAAAAAGTTTGGTGTTCCCGCTGCAACAGAGATACTCACAGCACAGAAGCTTGTAGAAACAAAAAGAACAAACGGAAAGTGACCAGTGACCAAAACCAGCGGCGGCCCCTGCCCTTCACTGCGTGCCGCCTGCGGACCACAAACAGACCTGTGGCGGAAGTTGCTCCAACCGTGGTTTCCGGTCAAATGACGGCGAAAACAGAGGTCGCAGAGGGTGCCCCGGTGGGCGGAGCCGCGAGCCATCCACGCCTCCTTCACTGCCCCAACTGTGACGTCTGTGGTGAAACCCTAAACTCTACTCCTCCCCAAGGATGAGGAAATGATTGACAGCTTCAGCAGCGAACCAGAACTAACCAACAGCGTTGCCAGCAGAAACAGCAGTCTGATGCAAATGGAACAGATCGGCTCTTCTTTCAGCCTGGCTGCACTGACACCGAGACCAAAACCTATTTCCAGCAATTTACTAATAAAGAAGCATTGTAACAAGATATTATCCTGATAAAAAAAAATAATAACACCTTGAATACTAAAAGCCTTAAACGGAAGTTGAATTTTGCTAAAGCATTTGTGTGTATGTGTGAATATTGTAGGCCTACTGAGAGTGTGTTGAATGCTTTAATGTGTAAATGAAGGCTGTGATTGATGAGAGTGTGATTTTGATTTCTTGAGAGTTTTAATGTGTGAATGAGGACCTGTGGGTGAAGTTATGCTGAATAGTTTAAACTACCTGTTAAGTATCTTTAGTTAAGCATAGATTCTGTTAAAGTTAAGTAATAGTGAATTTAAATTCTATTAAGTTGTAAATTCTGTTAAAGTTAAAATTCTGTTAAGTAATATTAAGTGATGTTAATTTTAAATTCTGTTAAGTTTTAAATTTTGTTAGAGTTAAGTTGTTAAAGTAATATCAATTTTAAATTCCATTATAGTTAAGTCCTAATTGTTAGTTTAAGATAAGATTTATTAAGATTAAGTTTTATTCATTTTCGGTGATATTGACTTTAAGTTGTAAATTTGTTAGTTTATATTATTGCACAAAAAGCTTTGCAGCTTTATATTTCTTAGTTAAAGTCAAATAATAATATCTACTATTTTCAAATATTTCATCTCATTTTATATAGCTGACTACAAAAACAGTAACATGATAAAACACTCTCCTTATTAATATTAGTCAAAGTTTTATGTTTTAAGAAATCCCTTTTACTTAGCACCTAAGCTCTGGCCAAGCTTTGGTCCTAATTAATTGGGAAACATGCCATGAGTCCCAAGAGTTTATAAAAGCTAAACCTTCTTCCAAGTAAACTTAGAGTCCTTGTCCGGAAAAGGTTCTCTAAGCTTTACCTGTGAAGTGAATGTTTTCAGCAATGACAATTTCTAGACCATGGCAACATATCTAAATAATTTGAGAAATTTCCTTAGGTAAACTTATAACGATTCTAATAATAAGAATTACTTATAGCAAAGCAAATTAATCTGATAACAGACAACGTCTGTTCTCACAAGCGAAACGGGGGAACTGTTGGAAAACGCAGTTTTCCAGCAAAACTCATGCTAACTGAGCAAGCCTGAGCAAGGCTTCAGCATGGTCAGGCCTCAGTAAAATTCCAACAAGCTGCAGTGGTTTGTTTGCCTGAGAATGTTCTGTGAGAAGAATGTCATGAGAAAGATTAGGGAGTCAGGAGTGTTATGAGAAAAGAATAAGGGAGTTAACAGGAGGATCCCTGAATGTGTGAGAAGCAGACTGCAGGTGTGTGTATCTATAATTAGAAATATCTGTAACAGTATATAAGTTTCTCGTTTGGTGAAATAAAATGGAGCTTACTTTATATCTCATATTGAGACTGCCGTGAGTTCCCTCTCATCGTTTCTCTTTACCGTGGCTGGCATCTTGCGTCGAAATCTCCTCCAAGCAGCACTAGTCTCCTTGTCTGGGGTTTCTTTGTCAGTGTCTGGGGTGTCATCTTTTGTCTGCTCAAGAGCTGTCACCGACTGTCTGAGGTGGGGCTTTACATATTTTTTTGGTACCTACTTGGGTCCTGAAGGTGTGAAAACACAAGCGTATCCCCCTCCCCATACAATTAGTGAAAAGGGGCCCGATATTTGATGGCTTTCTGGATCTTTGATCAACACCGGCAGTTGTTCTTTTAATTTGGCTTGAGTCGAATTAGTAAAATGCTGGAACACAGGGGGAAGCGGGGGGGAGAGTTGGCTCGTCAAATGAATTGTTCAAGAAATTTATTGTGAAAAGGGCCTTACAGAGTCTCACAATGGGAGAATTGACCTCTGACCCTCCCCACTGTTGATCTAGGACCCTCTTAACTGTTTGATGGGTCCTCTCAACTATAGATTGGCCTGTGGGGGAGTGGGGAATGCCTGTAGCATGTTTGATACCCCACGAGCTAAAACATTCTTGAAGTCTGTTAGAGATGTATGCTGGACCATTATTGGTTTTTATCTCAGCAGGAATGCCCAGGGTAGAAAAAGCAAGGAGAAAGTGCTTCATAACATCCCTTGCCCTTTCTCCTGCATGGGCAGATGCAAAAAGAGCTCCAGAAATTGTATCCATGGAGACGTGTATATATTTTAATCTTCCAAATTGGGGGACAGGGGTTACATCTGTCTGCCAGATTTCGCAGCTACCTAGACCCCAGGGGTTAACCCTGGACCCCAATGATAGCACTTGGTAGGTCTGACAGCTAGGACAGGTCACTACAATTGCCCTTGCCTGGTTTTGAGGCAGTTTAAACATTCTCATGTGGGCTGGTACTTTTTGATGGTAAAATTGATGGCTTAGCTTTGCCTGCACAAAAGTGTCCGGTATGTTGGGAGCTTGTACTGGCATAACAAGAGCATCTGCTCTCCGATTCCCTTCGGCAATTGGTCCAGGGAGATCGGTGTGTGACCTCACATGCATCACATGGAATGGCTGCTTTCTGTGGGAGAGCAGAAAAACAAGCTTTGAGACCAGTTTATGCAATTTAGGGCTGGACACTTTAACCAACCATGTTCTGCTCTGGCAATTACCCCAGCTACATAAGCTGAATCTGTTACCACATAAATAGATTCCTCGAACCTCTCGAAAGCTTTAACAACAGCTGCTAACACTGCACTGTGTCCCATTGAAAAATCAGCCCATGTAACGTGGGTGACTTACCCAGAATGATGAAATTAAAGGGTAACTCAGGACTTGTCCGATGGGCTTGGCGAGAAGACAGGGCAAGCTGTACCTTAGTGATGGACTCCCAGGCCTCCTCTGTGATGACTCGGGGCGAGTCCAGGTCCTCGCAACCTTTCAGGAGGTTAAACAGTGGCACGAGGTCTTCCAGCAGAGGACGAACCCAGTTGATAGAACCACACAGCTGGTGGAAGTCCTGGAAGGTCCTAGAGTTTTCCTTGATGGTGAGCTGCTGGGGTACGACGGTCCATTCACTGATACAGAGTCCCAGGTAGGTCCACGGGCAGGTGCGCTGAATCTTTCCTGCTGGATCTCGAACCCTGCCTTTTCAATGGCTCGAATAGTTTTTTCTAGAGTCAAGTTCAGGTACTAATCATGTGGTGCACAGATTAACACATCATCCATGTAGTGGAGAATGATAGAACGTGCGAACTCTTTGCGGACAGGGGACAGGACGCGGGCCACATACCACTGGCATATGGTCGGAGAATTTTTCATACCCTGGGGTAGCACAAGCCAGTGGTACCTGCGCTAGGGGACCTGCTGGTTTAGGAATGGCACAGAGAAGGCAAATCGGGGGGCGTCACGAGGGTGTCGGGGGTTGTGAAGAAGCAGTGTTTAATGTCTATGACGGCAAGCTTCCACTGCCGGGGGAGCATTGAGGGCGAGGGCAGGCCAGGTTGCAGGGGACCCATATCTTCAATGACTTCATTGATCTTCCTGAGGTCTTGGAGGAGTGTCCACTTGTCTTTTCCAGGTTTCCGTATGACAAAGACAGGGGAGTTCCAAGGGCTATTAGATGGTACAATGTGACCCTTGGCAAGCTGTTCCTCCACTAGGGACTCTAGAGCGCTTAGCTTCTCCTTGCTGAGGGGCCACTGGACCACCCATACTGGGTCGTTTGTTTTCCAGGTAAGGGGGGGGTGGAGTGCTCCCCAGTGGCCCTAACTAGAAATCCTGAGATGGAGGTGGGATTACTAGCTGAGTTCCCCATTGGATAAGCAGTTCCCTGCCCCAGAGGGTAAAACCTGAGTCAATTACAAATGGCTGGACGGTGGCTGTATTACCCTCAGGGCCTTCTATAATGATGTTATTTGCACTCTTCATGGAAGTCACTGACCCTCCTATGCCCATGATTCTCCCGCCTGCTGGTTTGATTTTCCAGTCCTGGGGCCATTCTGCTCAGGAAATGATGATTACATCAGCCCCTGTGTCCACCATCCCTGTCAGGTAAACAGTGGACTTCCCATTGCGCAGTTTACAATGCATCATTGGCTTGTCTGTGCCCACAACCTCTGCCCAGCATATGGAAGGTGTTCTGTGGCACCTGGGGTGGTCTTCAGGTCGGATGATAGCCTGTGCTACCACCTGACCTTTTGGTAGAAACCTGGGGGTGTTGTTACAGGAGACAGAAACTTGTACTCCTCCACTGGGGTCTACTCTGTGCACCTCAGGTAAAATAGAGAGTTCAGGTGGACCCTGCATGGTGTCTCCAACCACCAAAATTTCTACTGTCTTGTCAAAAAGCTTTTCAAAATCTGCGCGTTTGTGTTGTTGAGTCCCGTTGTGGAAATGGTGTGTACCAGTACTCTTTTGCCTGCTTCCCATTGCAGTGAGGAGTCACAGTTCGTGGCATGGGTCGCAGGGCGGGGAGAGACGGCCTTTGATTTGCTGTCATTGCGTGGGGCCACACCGTGCTTCACTGTCCGTTTCCCTGATGCTTCCAATGGTGATGTTTGCATGTGGGACAGTCTGGGGGTACAGGCTCAGTATTTTTGTTAGTATCTTTGTTAGTATCTCTTGGTTCAGGACAGTTTTTAAACAGGTGTTTAAAACTCCCACAATTAAAACATCTAGGCCTCTCTTTCTGTATTTTATGTGACACTGCCAATGCTTCCACCACCCCTTGTGAAACTGCCTGGGCTATAGTCACCTCAGGAGATGTCAATTTGGTGCAGGCTTCAACCATCTGGTCGAGGGTAGGAGCTGGATCTAGAGGGAGAGCTTGAAGGATTTTTTTACAATTCTCATTAGCATTTGCCATGGCTAATGCACTCAGCAGCTCCTTTTGGGCTTCTGAATTTTCAACCTGCTTTTCAACTGACTCTTTGAGTCTGTCGATGAACTTTATAAAGGACTCATCGACCGCCTGTTTTATGGTGGAGAAATTGAGAGAGGGGGTGGAGTCATTGGGAGTTAAGAGCAAAGCTCTCTCAGCTGTCCTTTTAATATCTTCCAGGATCAGTTCAGGTAATTGCCTGATCTTGGGGCTTTCCTAAATTCCCTTCACCACAAAGATTGTCAAGTGTTAAGTGAGCTTTGTTGGGGTCCCTCTGATACACCTGCAGGAGGTCCCTTAATAGCTTTCTCCAAGTCCTGTCCCAAAGCATGTATTCGGTTGGAGACAGAAGACACAACATAATGTTTTTTAAATCGTGTTGTGATAGATAAGGATTGATTCTCTAAATCACAACAGGAAAACAGGGCCCCCACGGGCCAAAGACCTCCTGCTGGCATAAGCAGAACTTAAGCATCCTGTTTACACAAGGCTTATACAAAACTTGCAAGGTTTAGGAAGAAAGGCAAGCTGCGAATGTGACTACGACCTTTCGGAAGGCAGCGGCGGACCCTCTAGCAACAGCAACAGACTACGCAGACACAGCCTTATCTCCAGCAAATGACACGTAACCCGGAAAAAGGGACTGTATAAAACCTCGGCACACACAAACCTCTGCGCGGTGTGTCTTAGGCAGAGCGAAGGAGCCTGCCTAGCCCGCCCAGCGCTGCTTTGACCAGTATCCACTTGCTTGAATAAATTACAAATTACTGAATTGGAATTGTCTCTGATTGACTTATTGAGACCCAATTTATAACAGTGTGGGACTAGCACATTTGCTGCAAAGGTAGCTTGAATCAGGATTTTAAAATAAGGGGATTCCCGACCGAAATCCTTCCCTGCTTTACACAACTCCTTCAGCTGTGTATATGGGATGGCTTCCCAGTGGGGGTTCCCCCCCACCCTGTTGTAGTAGACGGGTGCAGCTGTAACAGTAATCTTGCCTGCCAGTTCCTAGTCCCCACCCTCTGCAGCTTGCCTGTGTAACTTGACCCAGTGATCTTCCACTTCTGAGAGATCGCTGTCCTCCTCTTCCGAGGAGGCAGGGGGTGTCTCGGGAACGAACGCGGCGCGGGCGGCTCCCCTGCCGGTCAGCGCCGCTCCGACTTCCATCTCCGATGGCATAGGAACTGGGGAAGTGCGGACCGGCGGGGGCGGGACTGCCGGTGAGGCGGGCATGAACGAGGGATGGGCCCGCGCCCAGGAGGGAACTCCCCGAGGGTGTGGTGGACCGACACAGGGACACCCGACGCTGCAGGGGGCGGGGCTGAAGCAGGGACATCCGATGCCACAGGGGGCTGGGCCGACGCTAGCCCAGGAAAATTTGAGCAGGAAGAAGAAGGCAGCACGGCATGTCCTGCCACGTGGTCGGCGCCATCTTGTAAGACACATGAGGTTGGGACAGCCGGGGCTTGGAGTATCGGAAGGAGGGTGAGGGAAAGGCCCAAGCCAGGTTGATCATTCCCAGTTCAAACAGGGGACAGGGGAGAGAGAGAAGAGTCAGAGGGATATGTGAGAAACATCCTCTCACTACTTAAATTTTGAAAGGATTTATTCACTCATTTTCATAGTACAAACAACGATAAGAGGCTTAGAATGGCTGTCTGCCATTACACAAAGCGAAGTGCAGCGCTGGGTGCTTAGCCACCCATGGGGGTAGCCAGAGGCACCTTCTAGCTAGGGGATACAGTTTTTATAACCCCCTACCCCGCCTCCTTCAGGTGCTTCGATGGGCTCGTGGTCTTCAGTCCTCATTGGCTCGTCCTTTCTAGGGTCTTCTGATAGGTTAGCTGCTTGCCCAGCTCTCCCCTTTCTTAACCATAATATTTAAGTTAGCCACAAAAAATTAACAATTAGACATAACAAACCTATAGAGGTAGTCATACCATTTATCAGTTAGCCCAAACAAATCTATGGAGGTAGTCATAACCTATACACAACCACTAACAAATAACCATAACAAAAACCTCATAACCCTTTATGAAAGCCAACTCCATGACTTCGTTTAAAACAGGATGGTAGCTCCTCTGCGCCATATGGCGTGTTTAAGTTCTCACTCCCCTCTGAAGTTCATCAGGACAAGGGACACGGGGAAGGGGGACAGACATAGGGGAGACGACACGAGAGGGGTCTGAACCCTTCAGCAGAACTGATTCAGTCTTGGAATTCTTAACTGACTTATAAATAACAACTAGCAAAGGGAAAAACTTAGCAACTGATTGATCCCCACTCTGCCTGAGAATTGTTAGCTTCTCCCCGACCTTATCCCAGAACTCAAGGGACTGAACAGATGCCACAGAAATGTCCGGGAAAAACTTAAAAATCCAACAAACAAAACATTTTAAATTCCCCTTAGAAAAAAAGGAATTTTCTGATTTAAGGGTGGTTTTAAGTAGGATATATGCCTCTGACTGGGGACGAGCCAGCCTCCTGCCCATTTTCCCCAAATAAATTCCCAGCACTGAAAGGAAAGGATAAAACAAAAAAAAAATTGTCTTGGTTTGAAAACAAACCAGTGGGAGATCACAAGTCAAGATTGAAATTAAAAATAAGTGAAATAATACAAGGAAAAACACTGACAAAGTTAGATACAACCTAACACCCTGTTAGGGTGGTAGTAGCAGTCCAACTGAAGTAGTCCAGTTGAAGTGGTGATCCTGTGAAGGTCTAGTCTCCAGCTGAAGATCCAGTGGTAGCTCTGGTCCTCTGGGAACCCAGTAGACAGGGCTAGCTCAGGCAGTTCCAAGGCCAGGTTATATCCACGTGGGAACACCTGGTTCCTCCCTCCTGGGCAGAGCATCCCACAATGGGATGAGATAAGTCCATGAGTCACACGGTGGGTCCCTGATGGCCCATTGCCTGTCATGCCGGGTGGGTCATTAGCAGCTGATAATAGCTAACGGATGGTCCATTGCCTGTCATCCGGAGTGGGTCATTAGCAGGTAATAGCAGCTAACGGCCCTCAGCTGGTGGTAATAGAATACTTAACTACATCTATATTGCAACCTAGGACAAACAAAAGGCGAAGCCCCACTCAACAACTCCAGGGCTCTGAGGGTCAAATAAAACTTTTGGCGTGGTTCCCTGGTTTCAGCCGATTTCTCCCATCAGAGACAAGCGGATATTTCTTGGCTGCCCTTTCAAACAGGCCTAATAAAACTCAGATCTGTTCTTGAGGGAAGTAGCTGCTCCGAATGTGACATCTGTAGCACATAGCCTTCAGAGACACTTTCTGAGGTTTTAAAAGTCCCTGTTCAGGCGCCACTTAATGCAGAGGGGGGTGTGAAGTGGAATAGGCCTCTGCGTTTACCGAAAGTGTCTCCATGGCTCAGAGAGATCACTTCGGCCAGTACAGCTTGGTACTGTGCAGGCAGACCCTTCTCTCATGCATGCTGGTGGAAGGCACAAACAAACACTCAGCCAATGGAGCTTTTGGTTTGGCTCATGTGTTACCAGAGACAAAGAATTCAGAGGGCCCAGTCACATGGAGTTCTGAAGAAGATTTATTCCCAAAGGTGTCCAACAGCAAAAGAGGCCGAATGACCCTGAGTGACCATTGATATAGAGATACAGGGCCAATACTCTGAGGACACAGGGGCGGGGAGAAGGCAGGGGGATGCAATGACCACCAATGGGGAGAAGGGAGGGGTGGAGTGAGGGACCAGGTCAAGGCCAACCAACATAGGAAGATTAATGTAGTCTAGGGAGAGACCATCCAATACTCCGGGGGTAACTTCAAACCTTGGAGTTGTCCCACCACCGAAATAAACAACGTCTGCCTCATAATTCTAAGACCAGCTGAAAAGCAACAGAGGAGAAACTGCCCGCAACTCAAACCCAAGACCCGAGATGGGACAGGAAGGACTCCCAAAAAACCGAGTTCTTGGATCGAGAGAAACACCCCACTGCACCCCCCCCTTGTTGGCACTACAGGGGTCCAGGACTGCAAAACTGGGGAGCTCCACAGAACCTAATGCAGAAGCACAGAGGGGAGGTGAGATAAAAGGGAAATGGTATTATTCCTAGCATTTATGGGAGATCTCCGGCGGGGGGGAAGGGCAGGAGCATGGCCAAGGGGGCCCATAAAGGTGGGGGGTAACCCCCATTCCCTCAAGGAGGCTGTGAAGAGAGGGGGGCGCCTCTCGTTGTACTCCACACAGAGCCTAAAAGCCATGTCACAACTTGGCATAGCCTGCAGCTCAGAGGCTCGAGGCGCTGGTTGGATTGCCTGAGGTTGGAGGTTTGATACCCAGAGAGGGCAGGTTTTGCACTGATGCCTGATGGGTTTTTGTATTTTTTATTTTACTTTTATACTCTCTTTATATATATCCTTTATATATAACCTTTTACCCTTCCCCATTCCTGTACTTTTCACTCCCTGTATCTTAACCCTACATTCTATCACCCTAGTACCCCTTGCCCTGCTCAGAATCCTTCGGGAAGACGAAACAAACCCTCAATCTCAAAAGCATGATGCACAACCTTGAACAGGGCCCCCATCACTGAGACATGTTTTTTGTAAACTAAGTAGCAATCTTTTGGGGGAGGGGCAATTTTAATAAGGGGGCAGTTTCTTCGTTTGTTAGACTTCTTATTGGAGACTTTTAGATAGGTATTCTAATCTAGGCTGTCCATAAATTGTATACGGGGAATATCGTCGGGGCTTTTTGGGGCTTTTTGGCTTTTTGGCTTTTTGGCTTTTGGGGCCTTTGAGCTGGCCTTTGGGCTTGCTTGTTCGTCGGTGCGCATCTGAGATCCTATTAAACCAAGGTAAAACCCCTATCCCATACTGTGTGTCTGCTTCTAAAAATTTTTCTAGCAATTTAAGGCATCAGTTCTGGCGAGCCAGCCAGGAGAAGGAACCCCGGTTTTCGATTTTGGACCGAGGAACACCCTGCTGCATCCCCCCACTCCCGGCACCGGGGGAGAGAGGCAGCGATTTCAGAATCGGAATCCGGGAGTTTCCCAAGACTGCAGGAACACAGCTGGAGAGGTAAGATCAAAGGGGTTGTTTTATGGTTTTATAGATAACTGCTAGCAGTCGGGAGATCTCCAAGGGTGGGAGCGTGGCCAGGGGGGCCATAAAGGGGGTTTTTTTAACCGCTCTGCTGCCACAGGGTGGGGGATTGTGAGGAGGGGGACGCCCCTCGTACTCACAGGGAGCTGCATAGGGCTCACGGGGGGCTGTGGCTCAGAGGGGGCTGCAGCCCACAGGTTGGGGTGAGGATTCAACTACAGAAGTTCGAATCCCACCAGGGTTTCTAAGCTGAACACGCGTGGTTTTCAGGCTTGCTTTCTTTGCTCTGCTGGTTCTGTGCTAATTTATAGGTTAGGAACTTTTTCCTACTGTTTCTTTCTGTTTATAAGTAAGAGAATGGGCGGTGTGCTATCTACCAACCCAAACATCCCGCAGGATTCCCCGCTGGGTTTGATTTTGAAAAACTGGAATCTGCTGACAGTACGAAGTGTTGATTTACATTCCGGTGAATTAACCAGACTTTCACTGTGGGTGTGGCCTGCGTTGAAGCTGGAAGGGGGGAGTAAATGGCCTCGGTTAGGCAGTTTAGATAATGAACTTATTACAAAGTTACTCGTAGAACTCCGAGTTCAGGGCAGGTTTAAGGAGTTAAGATATGCAGAATTGTTTTCTATATGTCTAAATCGAGAAGAAGCGTATAAACAAATGAAAAAGAACCGCTTTGAGATGGCTTTACAAAAATTAGAAAAGAAAAAAAATAGACAGAAGCAGCCTCCGACAAAAGATGAGGAAATAGACATGACAGACACAGACTTGGTGGCACCAAATTTACGGAGGGGGGCATCACCCCAGCCGCAACAGGGGCCGGTGCCCCCTCTCCTCCCCCCTCTTCCTCCTCTTCCTCCTCCTCCTCCTCCCCCACTGCCATTCTGGCCGTCTGCTCCTCCCCTTCACTTACTTGATACAGCACGGGGGGGAAAGAGGAGGTGTGGCCGCCTCCTCCCCCACTGCCACCATCCCCGGAGCGGTCTGATGACGAGGATGAAGGCGGGAGCAGGGGCGGAGACAGGGGTGGAGTCAGGGGTGGAAGCAGGGGCAGAGGCAAAGGGAGGGACCGGGGCAGAGGGAAGGGCAGAACCGGGACTGACCAGGACGGAGAGGGAAGCACGTCCACCGCTGGCCCCTCCCAGACTGGGGAAAGGGGGGGCAGCGGGCGGCACCCTCCCCACAGCTCCGCTAGAGCTGAGAGGGAAAAAATCCAAATCAAGCGTGAGTCAGATGAATCCAGTGCAGATGTAGATAGCTCGGAAGAAGAAGGGGAAACCAAGGCTGAAGCTGCAGGCAGCGAACCTGCTGGGAAGAAAAGGGGGAAAATAGCCCGGGAAGCTATCGGAGCTGTCAGTCCAGTGGCAAAACATACTAGATCTAAGATGGATGAATCAAAGAAGAGGGAGCCTGTCCTGGAAGCACCCCTAAGGCAGGCTGTCGAGAATCAAAGGATGGTTTATATCATAACTCCTTTTTCCCTCGGAGAACTCCGACAATTGAAAGAATCAGTTGGAACATACAGAGACAATCCAGAGAAAGTAGCCATGCGGTTTGAATTAGCTATCAAGGCACAAAACCCAGATTGGAGTGACCTGAATGTAATGTTAGATGAAGTACTGGATAGTACAGAAAAGCAGATGGTTATCAAGGCTGCTGTAAATGCTGTGGAAACTCAAATTGCAGCTGGAACCATTCAAGGACCTGTTGGTAATATTTTTCCTTTGATAGATCCAGGTTGGGATCCCAATGTGCCAGAGGAAATGGCCAAATTAAAACAGTATCAAAAGTAGATAGTTATTGGACTAAAATGTGCTATTCGTAAAGCAATTAATTGGGCCAAAGTATATGAAATTAAGCAGGGTCTAACTGAGACCCCCACAGATTTCCTGAACAGGCTCAAAGAAGCTGCATGGAAATACACAAACTTGGACTTGGATTCCCCAATGCAGCAGTCTCATTTAGCCTACATATTTGTAGGCCAATCTACACCTGATATAAAGAAAAAGCTGCAAAAATTGGATGAATATGATATAAATAGGTTGTTGAATGTAGCCTGGAAAGTATACCAAAATAGGGATTCAACAGAAAAAGATACTGGTAAACCCCACTACAAGAAGAAACAGGGTCAAGGAAAAAGAAAGGGTCCACCTCACCCCCCTCTAGCCGAGGACCAGTGTGCCATCTGCAAGAAGAAGAGACACTGGAAGAACGAGTGTCCAATGCGGGCGAAGGAGACGCCCACATCTTCCCAATTAGCTGTGAATGGGAATTGACGGGGACCGAAGGCATTATCCACCCCAGCGGAGCCTTCAGTTATAATTAAGCTGGGGAAAGATGATGTTGAATTTTTGGTTGATACAGGGGCAACATATTCTGTGTTAAATACTTTAAAGGAGAAATTGAGTCAAGATACTGTAGATGTAATTGGTGCCACGGGGGTAAGTGAAACAAGGCCTTTCTTTCAACCTTTAAGATTTAAACTGGGGAAACATTGGGTGACTCATCAATTTTTATATATGCCAAATTCTCCAAAACCATTGTTAGGCAGAGATTTATTGGAAAAATTGGAAGCAGAAATTAAATTTTCCAAAGAAGAGGGAGTAAAAGTTATAATTCCTGAATCTAAATTTGTCAAAGCAGCTACTATTCTTATCCAGGAATGTTGTGGAGAAATTCCTAAAGAAGTTGAGGATGCAGTAATTCCAATAGTATGGGCCAGTGATTTTCCCGGGAGATCCAAAAGAGCTGAACCTGTGAGTATTGCACTCAAAGCAGGAGCAACACCGGTAAGGCAGAAACAATACCCTCTGAAATTAGAAAGTCGTAGGGGACTAGCACCTGTAATTGAGAAATTTCTCAAATTCGGGTTGCTAGTGGAATGTGAGTCCAAATACAACACACCCATCCTGCCAGTAAAGAAAGCTGATGGTAAGAGTTACAGGCTAGTGCAAGATTTGAGGGCAATCAACAGGATTACAGAAAACATACATTCAGTTGTACCAAATCCCTACACCTTTCTAACCACACTAACAAATGAATTAGGGTGGTTCTCAGTCTTAGATCTCAAAGATGCCTTTTTCTCTATTCCAATCCACAAAGATAGCCAGGAGCTTTTTGCTTTTGAGTGGGAAAATCCTGAGACAGGAAGAAAGACTCAACTAACTTGGACAGTGCTACCCCAAGGGTTCAAGAACAGCCCAACAATATTTGGACACCAGCTATCAAAGGAATTGGAGGACTGGAAAAAACAGGAACCAAAAAGAGAGATCCTTCAATATGTTGATGACATCCTGATCGCAGCAAAAACACAAGATGACTGCATCCAGCTCACTGTAAGTCTTTTGAATTTTTTGGGCATGGGCGGATACCGAGTCTCAAAGGAAAAGGCACAGGTTGCCAAAGAAACTATAGTATACCTGGGGCTGGAAATCTTCCGTGGTCATCGACAAATTAGCAGAAAACAGAAAGAAGCTAACTGTCAGCTTCCAGAGCCCCACACGGTGAGAGAGATGCAAGCTTTCCTCGGCATGGTAGGTTGGTGTCGACTTTGGGTGGCAAAGTATGGAATACTAGTAAAGCCTCTGTATGAAACCCTAAAGACAGCTAAAAAGGGAACCATCAACTAGACAGAGAAAGCGAAAGCTGCCTTTAAACAATTAAAACATTCCTTGATGTCTGCTCCAGCTTTAGGGCTGCCAGATTTAACGAAGCCCTTCGAACTATTCACATACAAGTGGCAGAATGTAGCTCTTGGAGTGCTAGCACAATATCTTGGAGATCAGCGAAGAGCTGTGGCCTATTTTTCAAAACAGCTAGACAATGTTAGCCAAGGGTGGCCAGGGTGTCTGAAAGCTGTGGCAGCAACTGTCATCCTAATCCAAGAAGCTCGGAAATTCACCCTTGGGCAGCACATTGTCGTGTATGTACCCCACGCCGTGATTTCTGTGCTGGAGCAAAAGGGGGGACACTGGTTATCCCCTAGCAGAATGCTTAAATACCAGGCTGTGTTGTTAGAACAGGACGATGTCACTCTAAAAACAACATCTGTTGTAAATCCCGCAATGTTTTTGTCATCTACATTGCTTGATAACGTGCCTGAGCATGACTGTTTGCAGACAATAGAAGAAACTTACTCCAGTAGACCAGACCTGAAGGATGTGCCTCTGGAGAATCCAGATTTGGAACTTTTCACTGATGGGAGCAGTTTCATACGGAACGGTAAGTGTATGACAGGCTACGCAGTGACCACCACAGATGAAGTAATTGAGGCAAAAGCCTTGCCTTCAGATGTATCATCACAGAAAGCTGAACTGATTGCACTGACCAGAGCTCTAAAACTGAGCGAGGGAAAGAAGGTAAATATATGGACTGATTCCAAATATGCATTCAGTGTTGTTCATGCCCATGGAGCTATTTGGAAAGAACGTGGCCTGCTGACTGCTCAAGGTAATGGCATTAAACATGCCAAACAAATCTTAGCACTCCTGCAGAGCATCTAGAAACCTACAGAAGTAGCTGTCATGCACTGCAAAAGTCATCAAAAGAAAAACAACTCCTGATGTGGAAAATCGCTTTGCTGATGAAATGGCAAGAGGGATAGCAGAAAAAGGCATTTTTGCAATAGTGCCACAGAAAGAAGTAGATCTGACAGGGTTTGCTCCAAAATATGATCAGAGTGACCAACAGTTAATTAAATCTCTTAAGGCTGAAATTAAAGAGGGTGGGTGGGCTGTTACACCTGTAGGCCAGGTTGTAGTCCCACCCCCGATCCTTCGAAAAATAGTGCAAAGAGAACATGAGAGTACACACTGGAGAACAGAAAACCTTTTAAAACATCTAAAGAAAGTAGTGATAGGGAGAGGAATGACTGACATTGTGCAGTCTGTAACAAGCAAGTGTGAAACATGCTACAAAAACAACCCTGACACAACTAAAAGAGTAGTGTTAGGAGTGACCAAGACAGGGCATCTCCCGGGAGATTACTGGCAAATAGATTTTGCTGAAATGCCACGGAGGAAAGGATACAAATATGTATTAGTATTGGTTGATACATTCAGTGGATGGCCTGAAGCTTATCCCTGTCGCACCAATGCAGCAAAAGAGGTAGTAAAAGCCTTGCTCAATCATATAATTCCAAGATTTGGGGTTCCCTTGGAGATGTCATCAGATAGGGGACCACATTTTATTGCAACAGTGGTCGGAGAAGTTAGCAAGATCCTGGGACTCACTTGGGACCTGCATACACCATACAGGCCCCAAGCAAGTGGCAAGGTTGAACGTATGAATGGAACCCTCAAAACCCAGATTGAAAAAATTTGTCAAGAAACATCTATGACATGGGTTCAGGCTTTGCCTATAGCCTTACTGAGGGTCTGCATACAACCAAGGCGAAGGGACAACATAAGTCCCAATGAGATTCTATATGGCAGACCATATCAAGTTCCACATATTCCAGGTGAAATTCACATGAGGGGAAAAATTGATTTGCAGAAATACTTAATGGCTTTGAGTTCCACTTTGCAAAAGCTCCAGAGATTCGTTGTCCTGTCCAAGCCGATAGGATTGGACATCCCTGCCCATCCGTTTCAGCCTGGAGACTGGGTCTACATCAAGTGGTGGGACAGTGACCCCTTGCAACCCAAGTGAAAGGGACCATTCCAAGTGTTGCTGACCACCCTCACTGCTGTCAAGGTTGCTGGGAAAGGACCGTGGATCCACTATTCCCGAGTGAAGAAAGCTTCTGCTCCTGAGACTACCGAGAAAACAGAGACTGATACAAATCAAGATGATGGTTAAATTGTTCCTTACATGTATGGTGTTTTTCCATCTGGTAACCATGACTCAGGGCTCAGCCCAAGAGTTGCACAATACTGTGATGCAAAATGTATCCAAAGCTCTTAATATGAGCAATTGCTAGATCTGTACTCAATTACCACCTCTAAATGGGAAGGGGAAATGGTCATTGATTAGTATTGCAATGGAAGAAGAACGTACAGAAAGGTGGCAACGGATCGGGCCCAATACCACCTTGCTGCCTCCTATACCCCTGAGCGGCCTGATGGAACGTGGGAACTATACAGTTCGCTGCGTGATCATGAATGCTACAGGGAAGGCCGTTCTTCCACCATATTGTCATAAGACCAACTTTAGAGAAATACTTAACCCAAGATCTGTAACAAAAATGAGGTTGCTGAGATAGAGATTGGCTCTGCCTTTTGGGACGGGAGTGTATTGGATATGTGATGATAAGGCCTGGAAAATTCTACCTGTAGATAGACACCAGGCCTGTGCCCTCAGGGCTGTAATTCCAAATATAACAATATTTGACCAAATTGAAAAACCACGTAGGAGAGGTAAAAGAACTCTTAATCCCCTCATTAAACGTCCCACAGTTTTCCATAGTATAGTGAGAGCCCTCCTTCCCTCTTATAGAATAGTTGAATTGAAAAGGGCAATTATGAATATATCGAGTGTTATTGAAAATATTGAAAAACATACTGCTGATGCAATTATAGCTTTGCAAGAAGAAGTCCATGGCCTGTCAAGGGCAATGACGCAGTACAGGATAGCTCTCAAATTCTTGCTCGGTGCTCATGAAGGGGTATGCGATATTATCAATGGCAGCTGTTGTTCCTTTGTGGACCAAGATGAGAGAATCAGAGAGAATTTGAAAGAAATTTAAAAGAGAACTCAAATTCTACACGAAGTGAGTTCAAGAAATTACACCTTGAAATTTAACCAAATTTTCCATGCCCTCACCTCATAGTTGCCAGACTAGGCCTGGGTAAAAGAAACATTTATAATTATTATAATTGTAGTTATTATTTTTGCCATAGCTAGTTGTGTAAACCGATGTTGTAGATAGAGTAAAGACTAAACAAGGTAAAAACTGGTTAGTCTCCAAAAAGGAGGGAAATGATGCCTGATGGGTTTTTGTATTTTTTATTTTACTTTTATACTCTCTTTATATATATCCTTTATATATAACCTTTTACCCTTCCCCATTCCTGTACTTTTCACTCCCTGTATCTTAACCCTACATTCTATCACCCTAGTACCCCTTGCCCTGCTCAGAATCCTTTGGGAAGACGAAACAAACCCTCAATCTCAAAAGCATGACGCACAACCTTGAACACGGCCCCCATCACTGAGACATGTTTTTTGTAAACTAAGGGGGCAGTTACTTCGTTTGTTAGACTTCTTATTGGAGACTTTTAGATAGGTATTCTAATCTAGGCTGTCCATAAATTGTATACGGGGAATATCGTCGGGGCTTTTTGGGGCTTTTTGGCTTTTTGGCTTTTGGGGCCTTTGAGCTGGCCTTTGGGCTTGCTTGTTCGTCGGTGCGCATCTGAGATCCTATTAAACCAAGGTAAAACCCCTATCCCATACTGTGTGTCTGCTTCTAAAAATTTTTCTAGCAATTTAAGGCATCAGCGCGTGTGTTCTTTCGCTTTCTTTACTTTGCTTGCGGAGTGGGAATTGCAGGTTTGATTCCCATACCGGACTCTGGGCTAAGAGTTCTCTTTTTTCTGCTGTTTCTTTTCCATTTATAAACAGAATATGGGGTTGTGTGTCTTCCACTGAAAGTCCACAAACACCCCACGATTCCCTGTTAAATTTAATATTACAACATTGGAGGTTTCTAACTGGGAAAAGGACCCCTCTTGACACGGGACAACTAACAAGGCTCTCGATATGGGTGTGGCCTGTTTGGAAATCAAGAGGGGGAGGGAAGTGGCCTCACTTTGACAGCCTGGAAAATAAATTAATCACAGAATTATTATTAGAACTTCAAGCCCAGGGCAGATTTGATGAGTTGAGGTACGCAGAATTGTTTTCTGTGTTCCTGAACTGGGAGGAAGTGTACAAACAACCAAAGAAAGCTAGTTTGAGATGGTTTTACAAAGGAGGAAAAGGGAAGGAGATAGTAAAAGTAGCCATTGGCCAGAACTGAGGAGACAGACATGACAGACGTCGATTTAGCAGCTCCTACTTTGCGAAGGGGAGGATCACCCCTCTTGCTGCCACCTGTGCCACCCACACTAGTTGGGGTAGGGGGCGGCACACAGCCCCCTCCCCCCCCCACTGCTGCCACCGCCACTGCTGTCGCTGCCCCTCTCCCTAGCTACTGCAGGGCTGGGGGTAGGGGACAGCTGGCCGCTGCCCCCACCCCTGCAAGGGTCCCTGTACCGCCGGCACTGTCCCCGGACTGCCCTGAAGGTGGGGACGAGGGTGGAGAGGGGGTAGGCCGACCACCACCCCCCAGCTGCCCAGAAGGCGGGGGCAGGGGCGGAGCAGAGGGGGGATCCACCACTGCCCCCTGACTCCCCTGAAGGGAGAAGTGCATCTACCTCTGCCCTCGGCTCCTCCAGAACTGGGGAAGGGTGAGGGCTGACACGGTTCCCACTCCGCCGTATGGTCAGTGCCAGGGCTAAGGGAGAAATAGCTCCAATTAAAAGCGAGTCAGATGACTCCAATACGGATAACTCTGAGGAGGAGGAGACCGAGGCCAGAGCTACAGCAGTCATGGGGGCCAGTAGGAAAAGGGGAAAGGCAGCTCGAGAGGCCATGGGGGCAGCCAGCCCAATTGCCAGACGCACCAGATCTAAAAAAGATGAAGCAAAAATAAAAGGAGCCTGCTCTAGAAGCACCTCTGAGGCAGGCTGTCAGAAATCAAGGGATGGTTTATATAAAAACACTGTTCTCCCTTGGAGAACTACTACAGTAGAAAGACTCAATTGGGAGATATAGAGACAATCCAGAAAGGGTAGCTATGTGTATTGAAATGGCTATCAAAGCACAAAACCCAGACTGGGGTGATCTGAATGCACTGCTAGATGAATTATTAGATAGCATGGAAAAGGAGATGGTTACTAAGGCTGCTGTATCTGCTACAGAGACTCAAATTACAGCTGGAACTCTTCAAGGACCAGTTAATGATATTTTCCCTTTGATGGATCCAGGGTGGGACCCCAATGTGCCTGACCAGATGGCCAAATTAAAATGATATCAAAAGCGGGTGATCTTTGGGCTAAAACATGCCATTCCTAAAGCAGTGAATTGGTCCAAATTATATGAAATTAGACAAGAGGTAAATGAGACCCCTACAGACTTCCTGAATAGGCTCAAAGAGGCTGCACGGAAAATACACAAATCTGGACCTCGAGTCACCTGCACAGCAGACCCACCCAGCCTTCCTGTTTATAGGCCAATCTGCAAAGGACATAAGGAAAAAGCTGCAAAAGATGGATGAGATATATGACATAAGTAAATTGTTGAATGCAGCCTGGAAAGTGTATCAAAATAGAGATCCATCAGATAGGGATACAGAAGATAAAGGCCACTTCAAGAAAAAATGTGAGAGGGGAAAGTCATCTAACAAAGAGAAAAAGAGTACCACTCCTGCTCTAGCTGACAATAAGTGTGCTATCTGCAAGTGTGCTAGTTTGAAAACAAACCAGTGGGAGATTGCAAGTCAGGATTATAAATTTAATAGGAGAATTAAAAAGAAGTGCAATAATACAATAAAAAACACTGACGAAGTCAGATTCAACCTGACACCCTGTTAGGGTGGTGGTAGCAGTCCAAGTGAAGTAGTTAGATTGAAGCTGTGATCCTGTGGAAGGTCAGGTCTCCACCTGAAGGTCCAGTGGTAGCTCTTGTCCTCTGGGAACCCAGTAGACAGGGCTGGCTTGTGCAGATCGAAAGCCAGGTTATATCCAGGTGGGAATGCTTGGCTCCTCCCTCCTGGGCAAAGCATCTCACAATAGGATGGGATAAGTCCATGAGTCATGCGGTGGGTTCTTGATGGCCCATCACCCGTTATCAGGGGTGAGTCATAGCAGGAGATAACAACCAGTGCCCCACAGCTTTGAGGTAATAGAATAATAAATACATCTATGTTGCAACCTAGGACAGCAAGAAAAGGGGACACTGAAAGAACGAGTGTCCAACATGGGCGAAACAGACCCCGCCAGTTCCTGAATTAGCTGTAAATGGGGACTGACAGGGACCAAATGCATTATCCATCCCAGCAGAGCCTTTGGTTATAGTTAAGCTGGGGAAAGATGATGTTGAATTTCTGGTTGATATGGGGGAAACATATTTGGTGTTAAATACTTTAAAGGGGAAACTGAGTCAAGATACTGTAGATGTGATTGGTGCTACAGGTGATGCCTTAAATGCTGATAAAAATTTGAGACACAGACACACAGTATAGGAAAAGGGTATTACTTTGGTTTAATAAGATTCCAGGTGCACCATGACAGCTCGAGCCCCGACGATATCCCCGTATACAATTTATGGACCCCCTAGATTAGCATACTTATCTAAAAGTCTCCAATGAGAAGTCTAACAAATGAAGTAATTGCCCCCTTATTAAAATTGCCCCCCCAAAAAAAGATTACTACTTAGTTTACACAAAACGTCTCAGTGATGGGGCTCTGTTCAAGGTTGTGCGTCATGCTTTTGAGATTGTGGGGATGTTTCGTCTTCCCCAAAGGATTCTGAGCAGGGCAAGGGGTACTAGGGTTATAGGTTTGAGATACGGGGAGTAAAAAGTACAGGAATGGGGAAGGGTAAAAGGATATATATAAAGGATATATATAAAGAGAGTATAAAAGTAAAATAAAAAGACAAAAACCCATCAGGCATCATTTCCCCCCTTTTTGGAGACTAACAAGCTTTTACCTTGTTTAGTCTCTAAACTACTCTACTTACAACACCGGTTTACACAACTAGCTATGGCAAAAATAATAACTACAAATATAGTAATTATAAATGTTTCTTTCACCCAGGCCCAGTCTGGCAACCATGAAGTGAGGGCATGGAAGATTTGGTCAAATTTCAAGGTGTAATTTTTTGAACCCACTTCATGTAGAATTTGAGTTCCTTTTTAAATTTCTTCTCAATCTTCTCTGATTTTAAATGGCCAGTTATCACATTCATCTAGAAGTAGTAACTGGGTGCAGATCTAGGAATTGCTCATATTAAGAGCTCTGGATATATTTGTTTTGGATCACAGTGTTGTGTAACTTTTGGCTGAGCCCTGAGTCATGGTTACCAATTGGGCAAACAACAGACATGTAAAGAACAATTTACATCATTTTGATTTGCATCAGTCTCTGTTTTGATGGTTTCAGGGGCAGAAGCTTTCTTCATCCTGGAGTAGTGGATTCACGATCTTTTTCCAGCAACCTTTCCCAGAAGTGAGGGTGCAGCAGTGCAAAACCTGAGGGCAGCCCCCCCCTGCTGCGGGGGAGGGCTGCCCTAGAACCGGAACACGCAGGATGGTCATTCCATGGCCACGAGCTGTGGGGCTGGTCAGACACGGTTCTTGTAGAAGCGTTGCAGGTTTAGAAAGGCAGCTGTTTGGTTCCTGGTCTCCATGGTGTTTTTATTGAGGAAAACAGGGGAGGAGTGGGGAGACTGGGGAGGGGGAAGGGAAGGCGAGGGAGGGTACAGGTTCCATATGAGTCCAGAACCAAAGAGGCTGTTCCGGATCTTGCTGGGGATTTTATCTCTAGGGATGGGGGGTGATCCTGACTCACATCCAGTCAGAAGGGGTCAGGGGGGCGGGGTCAGGGACAGGCAGGACACACGTTACAACATGAGGGTGGTCAGCAAAACTTGGAGTGGTCCCTTCCACTTAGCTTGGAAGTTGCTGGTCCACTATTTGATGAAGACTCAGTTTTTAGGCTGAAACAGGTTAGCAGGGGTGTCCAATCTTATAGCTTCGGACAGCACGACGAATTTCTGGAGCTTCTGCAAAATGGAGCTTAAGGCTGTTAAGTATTTCTGTAAATTAATTTTTCTCCTCATGTGGATTTTTCTTGAAATGTGTGGAACTTGATATGATTTGCCATATAGGCTTCCATAGGGACTTATATTGTCCCTCCACTTTGGTTGTATGCGGACCCTCTGTAAGGCTATAGGCAAAGCCTGAACCCATGTCATAGATATTTCTTGACAGATTTTACCAATCTGGGCCTTGAGGGTCCTATTCATTCATTCAACTTTGCCACTTGCTTGGGGCCTGTATGATGTGTGCAGGTCCCAAGTAAGTCCCAGAATCTTGCTAACTTCGCCAATCACTGTTGCAACAAGGTGTAGTTTTTTATCTGATGACATCTTTAAAGGAACCCCAAACTCCGGAACTACGTGGTCGAGCAAGGCTTTCACCATCTCTTCCACTGCACCAGTGTGACAGGGACAAGCTTCAGGCCATTCATTGAACACATTAACCAATACCTGTACATATTTATAATATCTTTTTTCACATGATATTTCAGTAAAATCTATTTGCCAGTAATTTCTTGGGAGATGCTCTGCTTTGGTCACTCTTAACTCTACTCTCTTGCTTGTGTCAGGGTTGTTTTTGCAACAGGTTTCACACTTGCTTGTTAGAGATTGCACAATATCAGTTGTTGTTCTCCTTATTACTACTTTTTTTAGATGTTTTAAAAGGTTTTCTGTTCTCTAGTGTGTACTCATGTTTCTTCTGTGCTATTTCTCGAAGGATCAGGGGTGGGACTACAACCTGGCCTATCAGTGTAAGAGGCCACCCACCCTTCTTAATTTCAGCTTTAAAAACTTTAACTTTTGGTCACTCTGTTCATATTTTGGCGTAAACTCTGTTAAATCTACTTTTTTCTGTAGCACGACTGCAAAAATGCTTTTTTCTGCTATCTTTTTTGTTGTTTTGTTAGCAAAGCAATTTTTTACTTCAGGAGTTGTCTTCCCCTTTTGATGACTTCTGCAATGAAAGACAGCTACTTCTGTAGGCTTCTAGGTGCTTTGCAGGAGTGCAAGGGTTTGTTTTGCATGCTTGATGTCATAATTTTGAGCAGTCAGCAGGTTACGTCCTTCCCAGATAGCTCTGTGGGCATGAACAACACTGAAGGCATATTTGGAATTAGTCCATATGTTTACCTCCTTTCCCTCGCTCAGTTTTAGAGTTCTGGTCAGTGTAATCAGTTTCCAATCTGGCTTCTTCAGAGGCACATTCTTCAGGTCTGGTCTGCTGGAATAGGTCTCTTCCGTTACCTGTAAACAGTCATGCTCAGGCAGGTCATCAAGTAATGTGGATGACAAAAATATTGTAGGGTTTACAACAAGCATTGTTTTTAGGGTGACATTGTGTCCCCCCTTTTTCTCCAGGCTAGAGATCACGGTGTGGGGTACATACATGAAAATGTGCTGCTCAAGGGTGAATTTCCAAGCTTCTTGCATTAGGATGACAGTTGCTGCCACAGCTTTCAGACACTCAGGCCACCCTTGGCTAACATTGTCTAGTTGTTTTGAGAAACAGGCCACAGCTCTTTGCTGATTTCCAAGGTGCTGTGCCAGTACTTCTAGAGCAACATTCTGCTGCTCATATGTAAAAAGTTCGAAGGGCTTTGTTATGTCTGGCAGCCCTAGAGTTGGAGCAGATATTAAGGAATGTTTTAGTTGTTGAAATTCAGCTTTTGCTTTCTCTTTCTAGTTGGTGGTTTCTTTCTCAGCTGCTTTAAGGGCTTTATATAAGGTTTTTTCTTGTTTTCTCTAGTCTTCTAGTTTTTTTGACAGCTGATGTTTAAATATGGTTGGGCTATTTTTAAACTCTTGGAGTAACTCTGTCCAGGTGAGCTGAGTTTTTCCTCTTGTCTCAGAATTTTCCTACTCAGATGTAAAGAATTCTTGACTACTTTTACTTATAGAAATCTAGGAAAAGGCATTTTCGAGATTTAAAACTGTGAACTTTCCTAGTTCAGTTGTTGGTGTGGTCTGAAAAATGTAGGGATTTGGCACAACTGAATCTATGTCCTCTATGTCCTCTGTGGTTTTGTTAATTGCCTTTAAATCTTGCACTAATTTGTAACTTTTACTATCATCTTTCTTTACTGGCAGAATGGATTTTCTCAGTTCACATTTTAAAGGTTGAAAGAAAGGCCGTGTTTCACTTATCCCTGTGACACTGGTTACTTTTACAATACCTCGACTCAGTTTCTCCTCAGCCTGCCTCAAAGGTGCTTCTAGGACAGTCTCTTTCTTTCTTGGTTCATCTCTTTTAGATCTGGTGTGTTTAGCTACTGGACTAGCAGCTCCTATTATAGCCTCTTGGGTTACCATTCCCTTCTTCTTCCTGGTAAGCCCGCTGGCTGCTGTGGTTACAGCTCCCATCCCTGTCTCTTTCTCTCTTTCGGAGCTATCTGCTTTGACTTTATCTGGCTGGATTTCAATTGCAGTTATTTTTCCCTCAGCTCTGTTACTGACTGCGTGGCAAAGCGGCTGCTGCCTCCCGCCCCCCCCCTTTCCCAGCCTGGGAGGGGCCAGGTACGGCAGCAGCAGCACTTCCCTCCTCGCCTGGACCTGCTTCTGAACCCCCCTTGCCTCTGCCTTCAGTGCGCCCCGGGGAGGGTGGCCGCGGAGGGGGCAATGGCCACCTATCCCCCATCCCTAGTCCTACCGTGGCAGGGGGGAGGGCAGCCGGCGGTGGCCACCGATCCCCCACCCTTAGTGCCATATCGGCCCGGGGCAGAGAGGGGGGCTGCCGACAGCGGCGGCGACAGAGGACAGAGCCAGCCTCCCGCCAGCTCCTCCGATCCGGCTGGCTCTTGTAGCGACAAGGGGTAAGATGTTTCTTTTCGCAAGGCAAGCAGTCTTTTTTAATTTGTTTGTACACTTTTTCCTGATTCAAGAATATAGAAAACAACTCTGCATCCTTTAATTCATCAAACCTGCCTTGGACTTGAAACTCTACTAATAGTTTTGTGATTAATTGATCTTCTAAAATGCTTAGATTGAGCCATTCTTCTCTCCCTCCCGGTTCTAACACAGGCCACCCCTACAACGACAGCCTAGATAATTTTCCCATGTACTGGGGGGTGTTCTTTCTCATTAGATCGTGCTAGTTTTTTAAAATCAGACTTAGTGGGGAATCTTGTGGGATTTTTGGGTGAGTAGATGACGCACCACCCATGTTTCATTTAAAAACAGAAAAGAAACAGCTGGAAATAAAGCGCTTAGCCTAAAGACTGGCGCGAGAACTGAACCCGCGGTTCCGCGCCCCAGCAGGGTAAGGAAAGCAAGTTTAAAACAGCACGCGCGCAGATTAAACCCGTGGCGAGGTTCAACTACCACCTTTCAGTAGTTGAACCCACACTCCAACTTGTGGGCCACAGCTCCCTCTGAGCTACAGCCCCCCGTGAGCCAGTACGCAGCCCTAGTGAGCCGCTACGCAGCTCCTGTGAGTAAAAGGCGTCCCTTTCTCCTCACAGCCCCCCCGGGGGAGTGGAGTAGGTTGCGATAACTTCTCTTTTATGGCTCCCCCGGCGACACTCTCACCCTTGGAGATCTCCCCAGATGCTAGCAATAAAACCATAAAAAAAGCCCTTTTGATCTCACCTCTCCTGCTGTGTGTCTGTGGTAGGTTGTTTCGGAAACTTCCAGGGTTTTTCAATCCCACTGCCTCCCTCCCGTATAGTGCCGGCGAGCGGGGGGGGGTGCAGCGGGGTGTTTCTCGATCTAGAATTGAAACTCGGGGTCTCTTCTTCTCCTGCCTGGCTCGCCAGAACTAATGCCTTAAATGCTGATAAAAATTTGAGACACAGACACACAGTATAGGAAAAGGGTATTACTTTGGTTTAATAGGATTCCAGGTGCACCACGACGGCTCGAGCCCCGACGATATCCCCCGTATACAATTTATGGACCCCCTAGATTAGCATACTTATCTAAAAGTCTCCAATGAGAAGTCTAACAAATGAAGTAATTGCCCCCTTATTAAAATTGCCCCCCCAAAAAAAGATTACTACTTAGTTTACACAAAACGTCTCAGTGATGGGGCTCTGTTCAAGGTTGTGCGTCATGCTTTTGAGATTGTGGGGATGTTTCGTCTTCCCCAAAGGATTCTGAGCAGGGCAAGGGGTACTAGGGTTATAGGGTTGAGATACGGGGAGTAAAAAGTACAGGAATGGGGAAGGGTAAAAGGATAAAGGATATATATAAAGAGAGTATAAAAGTAAAATAAAAAGACAAAAACCCATCAGGCATTAAAGGGGTCCTGGACCCCCAAACTCAGTTCGGGATCGGGTAGGCTGCTTAAGCGGAGCCCGGCGAGGCAGCCTGCTCTCGGGCGGAAACGGGGCGACCCGGAGCTCGGCAGAGCGCCCGGAGGAGCGGTGCAAATCAGGGATCGAAAGCAGACACAGGAGATGCAGGCAGTCAGCCCGGCGGTCCAGGGGATTTATTAAAAGGTAAGGGGAGATGGAAGAGGGGAGGAATAGGGCTGGATCGGCGAGCTAAAAGCGAGGTTTCTGCGTTGTGTTGCGGCTTATAAAGCAAGGGAAAAAGGGAGGGGAGAAATCGAGAACCAACAGGGTACATAGAACTCTGGATTGACAATAATTTCATCTTATGGGGGAACAAGGGGGGGAGGATACAGAACTTTAAATTTTCCAATCAGAGAACACGGCAAAGGCAGACAATGGAGAACTTTCCAGAATTAATATGGGAGGGGAGATGAGGTCGGCCAATAGCTTTACTTCAAGGCTCTCTGGGAGCACCCCCTTTAGGGCTGCTTTATTCCCATGACTCGTCCTGTGGGGCAATGCCACTGCTAGGGACGCTCAGCTGAGCTAAAGCCACTGCAACAAGGCATCACAGGGGCAAGTGAAACAAGGCCTTTCTTCCAACCTTTAAAATTTAAACTGGGAAAATACTGGGTGATTCACCAATTCCTCTATATGCCAAATTCCCCAAAGCCATTATTGGGCAGAGATTTATTGGAGAGATTGGAAGCAGAAATTAAATTTTCCAAACAGGAGCGAGTGAAAGTTCTAATTCCTGAATCTAAATTTGTCAAAGCAGCTACTATTCCCATACAGGAGTGTTGTGGAGAAATTCCTAAAGAAGTTGAGGATGCTATCATTCCAATAGTGTGGGCCAATGATTTTCCTGGGAGATCCAAAAGAGCTGAATCCATGAGTATTACAACCAAAGTAGGGGCAACACCTGTAAGGCAGAAGCAAGACCTTCTGAAATTAGAAGGCCATAGGGAACTAGCACCTATAATTTAAAAGTTTCTTAAATTTGGGTTGGTAGTGGAATGTGAATCTAGATACAACACACCCATCCTTGCCAGGAAAGAAGGCTGATGGTAAGAGTTATAGATTAGTGCAGGATTTAAGGGCAATTTACAAAATCACAGAAGATATACATTCAGTTGTACCAAACCCCTACACCCTTTTGACCACACTGACAAATGAACTAGGGTGGTTCACTGTTTTAGATCTCAAGGATGCCTTTTTCTGCATTCCTATGCACAAAAATAGCCACGAATTCTTGGCCTTTGAGTGTGAAATCCAAAGACAGGAAGGAAGACGCAGCTCACCTGGACAGTTTTACCCCACGGATTCATAAACAGCCCAAAAATATTGGGAAACCAACTGGCAAAGGAACTAGAAGACTGGAGAAAACAAGAACCAAGAGGAGAAATTATTCAATATGTTGATGACATCTTAAATGCAGCCAAAACATGAAATAACTGCATCCAGCTCACTGTAAGTCTTTCGAACATTCTGAGTTTAGGTGGGTAACGAGTTTTGAAAGAGAAGCCACAGGGTGCCAGGGAAACAGCAGTATACTTGGGGCTGGAAAGAACTGAGCAAAGAATGGAAAAAAGCCATCTGGAATCTTCCAGAGCCCCACACTGTGCGAGAAATGTAAGCCTTCCTGAAAGTGGTAGGTTGGTGTCGCTTATGGATAGCAAACCATGGACTACTGGTAAAACCTCTTTATGGAGCCCCTAAAGCAGCTGAAAAAGGAACTACAATGAGGACAGAGAGTGCAAAGGCTACATTTAAACAGCTGAAAAATTCTTTGATGTCAGCCCCAGCTTTGAACTTTAAGCCCTTTGAACTTTTTACACATGAGCGACAGAATGTTGCTTTGAGGGTACTGGCACAGCACCTTGGAGATCAATGAAAAGCTGTAGCCTATTTTTCAAAACAGCTAGACAACGTTAGCCAAGGGTGGCCTGGGTGTCTGAAAGCTATGGCAGAAACTGTCATCCTAATACAGGAGGCCCATAAATTCACCTTTGGGCAGCGGATTGTTGTGTACGTACCCCATGCAGTGATCTCTGTGCTGGAGCAAAAGGGGGGACACCGGCTATCCCCTAGCAGAATGCTTAAATACCAATCTGTGTTGTTGGAACAGGATGGTGTTACCCTAAAAACAACATCTGTTGTAAACCCTGTAATGTTTTTTTTTCATCCACGTTACTTGATGATGTGCCAGGGCATGACTGTTTGCAGACAATAGAGGAGACCTATTCCAGTAGACCAGACCTGAAGGATGTGCCTCTGG
Organism: Lichenostomus cassidix; assembly: GCF_008360975.1. NCBI lineage: Eukaryota > Metazoa > Chordata > Aves > Passeriformes > Meliphagidae > Lichenostomus > Lichenostomus cassidix. The sequence continues at coordinate 20,075,582 of NC_139510.1, forward strand.
ACAAGCCAGACTGGGGACTATATATTGATAGGAGCAGCTTCATGAGGAATTGTAAGCGAATGAAAGGCAAAGCAGTGACCAGCACAGATAAAAAAATTGAGGCAAAAGCCTTGCCTTCAGATGTATCATCACAGAAAGCTGAACTGATTGAGCTGACTAGAGCTCTAGAAATGAGCGAGGGAAGGAAGGTAAATATATGGACAGATTCCAAATATGCCTTCAGTGTTGTTCATGCCCACAAGAGCTATTTGGAAGGAACGTGGCCTGCTGACTGCTCAAGGTAATGGCATTTAGGATGCAAAACAAATCCTTGCACTCCTGCAGAGCATCTGGAAGCCTACAGAAGTAGCTGTCCTGCATTGCAGAAGTCATCAAAAGGGGAAGACACCCCCTGAAGTGGGAAATCGCTTTGCTGAAGAAATAGCAAAAGGGATAGCAGAAAAAGGCATACTTGCCGTAGTGCCACAGAAAGTAGTAGATCTGACAGGGTTTACTCCAAAATATGATCAGAGGGACCACAAATTAAGTTTCTTAAGGCTGAGATTAAGAAAAGTGGATGGGCTGTTACCCCAGTAGGACAGGTTGAAGTCCCACCCCCGCTCCTTCAAGACATAATGCAGTGAGAGCATGAGAGTACCCACTGGGGAACAGAAAATCTTTTAAAACATCTGAGAAAGGTTGTAATAGGGAGAGGGATGACTGATATTGTACAGCAAGTACAAGCAAGTGTGAAACCTCTTGCAGAAACAACCCTGACATGTGCAAGAGAGTTGTGTTAGGGGTGACGAAAGCAAGAGATCCCCCAGGAGGCTACTGGCAAATGGACTTTGCTGAAATGCCTCGTAAAGAGGGATACAGATATGTACTGGTATTGGTTGATACCTTCAGTGGATGGCCTGAAGCTTATCCCTGTCACACCAACGCAGCAGAGGAGGTAATGAAAGCTTTGCTCAACCACATAATTTTAAGGTTTGGGGTTCTTTTGGGAATGTCATCAGATAGGGGACCACATTTTTTTGTGACGGTGGTTGGGGAAGTTAACAGAATTCTGGGACTTACTTGGGACTTGCATACACCATACAGGCCCCAAGCAAATGGCAAAGTTGAACATATGAATGGAACCCTCAAGGCCCAGATTGGTAAAATCTGCCAAGAAACATCTATGACATGGGTTTAGGCTTTTCCTATAGCCTTACTGAGGGTCCGCATACAACCATGGCAGAGGGACAACATAAGTCCCCATGAAATCTTATATAGCAGACCATATCCGGTTCCATATATCCCGGGGGAAATTCACATGAAGGGTAAAATTAATTTACAGAAATACTTAATAAGTTCTACTTTTCAGAAGCTCCAGAGATTCGTCGTTTTATCCAAACCCATAGGATTGGACACCCCTGCTCATCCATTCCAGCCTGGAGACTGGGTCTACATCAAGTGGTGGGACAGTGACTCCTTGCAAGCTATGTGGAAGGGACCATTCCAAGTTTTGCTGACCACCCTTACTGCTGGAAAAGTTTGCTGGGAAAGGACCGTGGATCCACTACTCCAGAGCGAAGAAGGCCTCTGCTCCTGAAACCACTGAGAAAACAGAGACTGATGCAAATCAGGATGATGTGGTTTAAATTGTTCTTTATATGTCTGTTGTCCACCCAATTGGTAACCATGGCTCAGGGTTTTTCCCATGAATTGCATAAAACTGTAATCCAAAATATAACCAGAGCTCTTAATATGAGCAATTGCTGGATTTGTACCAAATTTCCACCTCTAGACAGGCGTGGTGACTGGACATTGGTATTTTGATGGAACAGAAGCATAGAGAAAGGTGGGAACAAGTCAGTTATACCCTTCTGCCTCCTATACCCCTGAGCGGCCTGATAAAATGCGGGAACTATACAGTTCACTACGTACTCATCAATGCCACAAGAAAGGCCATTCTTCCTTCATATTGCCATAAGACCAACGTCAGGGAAATATTAAACCCAAGAGCTGTAACAAAGATGAGGTTGCTAGGATGGAGATTAGCTCTACCACTCAGGACAGGGTTGTATTGGATATGTAATGATAAGGCCTGGAAAATCCTGCCTGTAGATAAATATCAGGCCTGTGCCCTTGGGGCTGTAGTCCCAAATATAACAATATTTGATCATATTGAAAAAACAAATAGGAGGAAGAAAAAATCTCTTAATCCTCTCATTGAATATCCTCACAGTTTTCCATAGTATAGTGAGAGCTCTCCTTCCCTCTTATGGAATATTTGAACTAGAGAGAGCAATTGTAAACATCACAACCGTTATTGAACATATTGAACAACATACTGCAGATGCAATTTCAGCCTTACAGGAGGAAGTCCACTGTTGTGGTGGTGGGACAGCTCCAAGGTTTGAAGTTACCCCCGGAGTATTGGATGGTCTCTCCCTAGACTACATTAATCCTCCTATGTTGGTTGGCCTTGACCTGGTCCCTCACTCCGCCCCTCCCTTCTCCCCATTGGTGGTCATTGCATCCCCCTGCCTTCTCCCCGCCCCTGTGTCCTCAGAGTATTGGCCCTGTATCTCTATATCAATGGTCACTCAGGGTCATTCGGCCTCTTTTGCTGTTGGACACCTTTGGGAATAAATCTTCTTCAGAACTCCATGTGACTGGGCCCTCTGAATTCTTTGTCTCTGGTAACACATGAGCTATCCAAAGCCTCTTGGCTGAGTGTTTGTTTGCGCCTTCCACCAGCACAAGTGAGAGAAGGGTCTGCCTGCACAGTACCAAGCTGTACTGGCCAAAGTGATCTCTCTGAGCCATAAAGATGCTTTTGGTAAATGCAGAGGCCTATTCCACTCCAGCACCCCCTTCTGCGTTAGTCCGTGGCCTGTCTCGGATTATTATGCAGCACAGGATAGCTCTCAATTTCCTACTTGCCGCACATGGAGGTACATGTGCTATTGTCAATAGCACCTGTTGTTCTTATGTGGACCAGAGTGGAAGAATTAAGAAGGATTTGAAGGAAATTTGGAAGGTGACTCAAATTCTACGTGAAGTAAGTTCCAGAAATGACACCTTAAAATTCGACCATATCTTTCACACCCTCACTTCCTTGTGAGGGCCAGACTGGGCCTGGATAAAAGAAGCATTTATAATAGCTGTAATTGTAATTATCAGCTGTGTAATAGCCGGTGCTATACCCAGCTGTAAACCGGTGTTGCGGTTTGAAGGAATGTTATAGCAGACCTTATCCAAGAGCTTCTCTACCTTGTCCAGTTCAGCAAACCCTATGTCCCAGGGCTGGACACTGCGCTCTCACCGGCCGGGGAGCCATAAGGCTTGCTCTGGTTTCTCTGACCTGCTTCCACAACTGGCGGTGATAAAGGAGGCAGGGAGGGTCTACACATCGTGTCCATGGAAGGTTTTATTCACATGGCTGCACCAGAGGCCAAAGGCCTTGTCCTAGGTTGCAATATAGATGTAGTTAAGTATTCTATTACCACCAGCTGTGGGCCGTTAGCTGCTATCACCTGCTAATGACCCACTCCGGATGACAGGCAATGGGCCATCCATTAGCTATTACCAGCTGCTAATGACCCACCCCGCATGACAGGCAATGGGCCATCAGAGACCCACCGTGTAACTCATGGACTTATCTCATCCCATTGTGGGATGCTCTGCCCAGGAGGGAGGAACCAGGTGTTCCCACCTGGATATAACCTAGCCCTGGAACTGCCTGAGCTAGCCCTGTCTACTGGGTTCCCAGAGGACGAGAGCTACCACTGGATTTTCAGCTAGAGACCAGACCTTCACAAGATCACCGCCTCAACTGGACTACTTCAGTTGGACTGCTACTACCACCATAACAGGGTGTTAGGATTTTCTGAGTTTCCCCAGGTCGAGCCCCACATTGGGCGCCAAAATATGTGTTGGTTTGAAAACAAACCAGTGGGAGATCACAAGTCAAGATTGAAATTAAAAATAAGTGAAATAATACAAGGAAAAGCACTGACAAAGTCAGATACAACCTAACACCATGATGCTCAGCCTGTCTATGTGGGTAATGTATCTTACCCTTTATATTTTCCCTCAAATGGGAAACTATCTACCCGTTGTATTGCTCCTGTTGCGACCAGGGAATGGCATGAGAATTGCTGTATTGGTTTATTATGCCTATTGCATGGTAACCTGTGAGGCGATGAATACCATTCGGAATATATACTCGACTTTGTCTGCCTGGCCTAACCTGAGCTGCTTCGTCTGGGACCTCCTCAGCAATCGCACCCACCCTCTGGGGCTAGGAGGAGAGAGTGGTTTCTTCCAGCATTTCAGGCCAGGCACAGCCATTTTTGACAACATTGAGTTCTCTCTGAATGCTAGGGATGGCATAATGTTTTTGTCAGTTCTGTTCTCTTTGACCAGCACTGTGTACCTCATGCTGAGAAACAGAACAATACTTGGTGTTGTACAACGTCTTCTCAAAGAGGAGGAGAAAAGAAACAAGTCAGCAGGCACCACGTCCATGCAAACTGCTACCAAGAAGAAAGGAACCAAACAAGCAGTCAATGTCTCAACACAGACCATTGCTGAATCAGAGCAGCCAAAGCCAGTAGCGGTTGCCCCCGTCCAGAAAAAGAAATCAAAGAGCAAATCAGTCCGCACAGCGACTGATGAGGATGCGGCAGGACCATCTCACCAAGCAGAAGAGACAGAGCCAGAGATCATCACTCGCTCTCTATCCCTGGGGGAGCTGCGTGACCTACGGAGGGAATTCACCCGGCAGGCGAATGAGTCCATCTTGACCTGGCTGCTCCGTATCTGGGACGCCGCAGCTAATGACACTATTCTGGATGGAAGTGAGGCCAGACAACTGGGATCCCTGTCTCAGGATGTGGTCATTGACCAGGGGATTGGGAAAACCCAGGAAACTCTCAGCCTCTGGCGGCGATTGCTGCTGAGTGTACGGGACAGATACCTCTGCAAAGAAGACCTCCAGATGCACCAAAGGAAATAGAACACAATAGAACAAGGTATCCGATGCCTGAGGGAATTGGCCGTGCTAGAGATCATTTTCTCAGACAACGAGAGATTCCCCAAGAGCCCAGATAATGTCCGGTGCACTTCACAAATGTGGCTAAGATTCGCGCGGCTCGGACCAGAGATATACTCTCGTTACCTGGCAACATTGCAGTGGAGGGAAGACGAAGACCAGGTGAGCGTGTTAGCAAACAAACTGAGAATTTATGAGGACACTGTCACCGCCCCACTACGCACCCAGGTCTCATCGGTAGAAACAAACCTGGCCGAGCAAGTCCGGAGATTGATTGAAGAGAGCCATCAGAAACTAAGGAAAGAGCTCACAGAAAGATTTTTCCATGCCACACCGAAACCAACCCGAGTCTCTGCCATCAGGAGCAAACGTACTCCAGTCAAGAAAAGAAAACAAACTCCACGACGTAACCTCTGGTTTTTCCTTCAAGAGCATGAAGAAGACATGAGGAAGTGGGATAGGAAACCCACCTCCACCTTAGCAGCCCGGGTACGTGAATTGAAAACAGAAACATCCACCTCAAGAAGCTCATCTAGGTACAACACTACCCCAGTCTCTTGTGGACAGAACCCCCGACAGAATGGAAATGATAATATGACTGATCCTCTTGAAGAAACCTCAGGAACACATTTACAGAAGAACATCGTGCACCAAAAACAAGATTAGAGAAGCCCTGCCTCTAGCCAGGTAGAGGAAAGGGATAATCGGATCTATTGGACTGTGTAGATCCGATGGCCTGGCACGTCTGACCCACAAAGATACACGGCTTTGGTTGACACCGGCGCTCAGTGCACCCTGATGCCATCCAGGTATGTGGGGACCGAATCCATTTCCATTTCTGGGGTGACAGGAGGATCCCAGCAGCTGACTGTACTGAAAGCTGAAGTGAGTTTAACTGGAAACGAGTGGCAGAAACACCCCATTGTGACTGGTCCAGACGCCCCATGCATCCTCGGCATAGATTATCTCAGGAGTGGATATTTCAAAGACCCAAAGGGACATCGCTGGGCTTTTGGGATAGCAGCCGTAGAGACGGAAGACATAAGACAACTGAATAGCCTGCCTGGTCTCTCAGATAACCCGTCTGCTGTAGGACTACTGAAAATTGAAGACCAGCGAGTACCAATTGCTACAGCAACAGTGCACCGCCGGCAATACCGCACTGACCGAGACTCTGTGGCCCCCATCCATAAGATGATTCGTGAGCTGGAGAGCCAAGGGGTGGTCAACAAGGCTCACTCACCCTTTAACAGCCCTATATGGCCGGTGCGTAAGTCCAGTAAAGAATGGAAACTAACAGCGGATTACCGTGGCCTGAATGAAGTCACACCACCACTGAGTGCTGCTGTACCGGACATACTAGAACTCCAGTACGAGCTAGAATCCAAGGCAGCAAAGTGGTATGCGACCATTGATATTGCCAATGCTTTTTTCTCCATTCCTCTGGCAGCAGAGTGCAGGCCTCAGTTTGCTTTCACCTGGAGAGGTGTGCAGTACACATAGAACTGACTGCCCCAGGGGTGGAAGCACAGTCCCACCATCTGCCATGGACTAATCCAGGCTGCACTGGAAAAGGGTGAGGCTCCAGAACATCTGCAGTATATTGATGACATCATTGTGTGGGGAGACACAGCAACGGAAGTATTTGGGAAAGGAGAAAAAATCATCAGAATTCTCCTAGAAGCCGGTTTCGCCATCAAGAAGAGCAAAGTCAAGGGACCTGCCCGAGAGATCCAGTTCCTGGGAGTAAAGTGGCAAGACGGACGGCGTCAAATTCCTTCTGAGGTCATCAATAAGATCATCGCGATGTCTCTACCAACCAACAAGAAGGAGACACAAGCCTTCCTAGGCGCCATAGGCTTTTGGAGAATGCACATCCCTGAATACAGCCAGATCGTGAGTCCTCTCTACCTCATAACTCGCAAGAAGAACGATTTCCACTAGAGCCCTAAACAGCAGCAAGCCTTCACCCAGATCAAGCAAGAGATCGCTCATGCAGTAGCCCTTAGACCAGTCAAGACAGGACCAGAGGTAAAGAATGTGCTTTACTCTGCAGCTGGGAGCCATGGTCTGTCCTAGAGCCTTTGGCAGAAGGTGCCTGGTGAGACCCGAAGTCGACCACTAAGATTCTGGAGTCGAAGTTACAGAGGGTCTGAAGTCAACTACACTCCCACCGAGAAAGAAATCTTGGCAGCTTACGAAAGAGTCCAAGCCGCCTCAGAGGTGATCGGCACAGAAACACAACTTCTCCTTGCACCCCGACTGCCAGTGCTGGGGTGGATGTTCAAGGGAAGGGTTCCCTCTACCCACCATGCCACTGATGCCACGTGGAGCAAATGGATTGCCCTCATCACACAGCGCGCCCGTATTGGAAACCCGAATCGCCCTGAGATTCTGGAAATCATAACAAACTGGCCTAAAGGTGAGACTTTTAAATTATCTTCAGAAAAAACAGAGGAGAAAGTAGCACGTGCCGAAGAAGCACCCCCGTATAACGAGCTGCCGGAGAGTGAAAGACGCTATGCCCTCTTCACCGATGGCTCCTGCCGAATTGTAGGCGCAGATCGGAAATGGAAAGCTGCAGTATGGAGCCCCACACGACAAGCTGTACAGGCTACTGAAGGACAAGGTGGATCGAGCCAGGTCGCGGAGCTTAAAGCCATCCAACTGGCTTTAGATATTGCTGAACGAGAGAAATAGCCAAGGCTTTATCTCTACACCGACTCTTGAATGGTAGCCAATGCACTGTGGGGATGGTTAGATCGCTAGAAAAAGGCTAACTGGCAGCGCAGAAAAAAACCCATCTAAGCCGCTGAGATTTGGCAGGACATCGCCGCCCGGGCAGAAAAGCTGACTGTGAAAGTTTGACACGTGAATGCACATGTACCTAAGAGTCGGGCTAATGAAGAGCATCGTAACAACGAGCAAGTAGACCGAGCTGCCAAGGTGAAAGTGTCACAGGTAAATCTGAACTGGCAGCACAAAAGAGAATTATTTCTAGCTCGTTGGGCCCATGATGCCTCTGGTCATCAAGGGAGAGATGCGACATACAGGTGGGCTCGTGACCGAGGGGTAGACTTGAGCATGAACAACATCTCACAGGTCATCCACAGCTGTGAGACCTGCGCTGCAATCAAACAGGCCAAGCGGGTGAAACCTCTGTGGTATGGTGGACAATGGTCAAAGTACAGGTATGGGGAAGTATGGCAAGTTGACTACATCACACTTCCCCAAACCCGCCAAGGAAAGCGCTACGTGTTGACCATGGTGGAAGCAACCACAGGATGGTTAGAGACCTACCCTGTGCCTCATGCTACTGCCCGGAACACCATCTTGGGTCTGGAAAAGCAAGTCCTGTGGAGACATGGTACCCCTGAGAGAATCGAGTCTGACAATGGAACCCATTTCAAGAATGGCCTCATAAGCACCTGGGCTAGAGAACACGGAATTGAATGGATATACCATATCCCCTATCATGCACCAGCTGCTGGAAAAGTTGAACGGTGCAACAAAATACTTAAAACAACTTTGAAGGCACTTGGCGGGGGAACCTTCAAAAATTAAAAACTGAACTTAGCAAAAGCCACCTGGATAGTTAACACAAGGAGTTCTATCAATCGAGCCGGTCCTGCTGAGTCCGAACCTTTACACACAGTAGATGGAGATAAAGTCCCTGTGATACACGTAAGAGGTTTCTTAAGAAAGACTGTTTAGATTAGTCCCACCTGAGACAAAGGCAAACCCATCCGTGGAGTGGTTTTTGCCCAAAGACCTGGTTATACTTGGTAGGTGATGAAAGCAGATGGAAAAACCCGTTGTGTACCACAAAGAAACCTTATCTTGAGTGAAAACTCTGTAGATGGTAATAGAATAAGGGGTGGATAATGTCCTAGGTTGCAATATAGATGTAGTTAAGTATTCTATTACCACCAGCTGTGGGCCGTTAGCTGCTATCACCTGCTAATGACCCACTCCGGATGACAGGCAATGGGCCATCCATTAGCTATTACCAGCTGCTAATGACCCACCCCGCATGACAGGCAATGGGCCATCAGAGACCCACCGTGTAACTCATGGACTTATCTCATCCCATTGTGGGATGCTCTGCCCAAGAGAGAGGAACCAGGTGTCCCCACCTGGATATAACCTAGCCCTGGAACTGCCTGAGCTAGCCCTGTCTACTGGGTTCCCAGAGGACAAGACCTACCACTGGATTTTCAGCTAGAGACCAGACCTTCACAAGATCACCGCCTCAACTGGACTACTTCAGTTGGACTGCTACTACCACCATAACAGGGTGTTAGGTTGTATCTGACTTTGTCAGTGCTTTTCCTTGTATTATTTCACTTATTTTTAATTTCAATCTTAACTTGTGATCTCCCACTGGTTTGTTTTCAAACCAACACAGGCCTCCCCTGGTGCACAGACCATGTGCATAGACCACATGTGCCGCATAGACTAGATGCTGCATAGACAACAAGATGCCGGAGGGTAAGGGGTTTTCTAGGGAAACAGAAAGGGGTGGGGACAGCACATTGGCCCAGTGACTTCTGGGCACAGGGACAGTACATGGGCAGAGTTAGGGTACACAAACCAATAGGGAAAACTGGAGGGTGTGGCCCAGACCACGTGGGGTAGGGAAAGGCAGAACAACAGGTGACAAGTACACACATTAAGAAATAGGTGGGGGACCTGCAACTATTATCACAACAGACTGGTGCTGTCGTTAATGCAGTGCAAAGAGTAGACAAGATAGAGTCCTGTTAGTCTCTAAAAAAGGGGGGAAATGATCCCTGATTATTTTTGCCTTTTCTTTTTTTATATACCCTTTTATATATTTTCTGTACCCTTTGCCTACATGCTTGTAATTTTTGTAGTCTGATATTCTAGCTTAGTTTTGGGGTTCTATAAGGCAGAAAGACCAAACATTCACAGTAGGCCAAAGAGCCCTATATTATCTCAAAACTCGAGGTTTTAACCTTGGTCGAAACATCCTCTCTGGAACATATTTTGTAAACTGGGCTCTAGCCTGATTTGGGGGGGTTCTTTAGAATAGGGGGACATTGCGCCATTTATTACGTTTCTTATTGGGGGATTCTAGACAGATATGCTAATTTGCAAGGTCCATAAAAATTGTATATGTGTTATCTGGTGCGTTCCACCTTTGAAGAGCTGTGCAACTAGGATCCTATTAAAATACCAAGGTAAAACCCTTTTACCCCTTTAACTGTATCTGCCTCAAAATTCTAAGACCAGCTGACAGGCAACAGAGGAGACACTGCCCACAACTCAAACCCAAAACAATAGTAGAATTAAATCGAGATTAGGGCCAACCAGAGGGAGCACCCCCAGAAAGCCCTCTGGCCCAAATAGAGCTGGGGGAGGATATGGGAACAATTGAATGTCTAGTGGACACAGGTGCAACCTATTCTGTATTAAATGTAACATTGGAAGAAATTGATCCTGGTAAAACTGTGAATGTTATTGGAGTCACAGGTCAACAGCAGAAGGCATCATTTTTAAAACCACTGTTTTATTAATTGGGAAAAACAATAGGTATGCATCAGTTCTTATATATGCCTAAGGCTCCAAAACCCCTCATAGGAAGAGATTTGTTAGAAAAATTACAAGCTGAAATTGTTTACCCCTGTCACGGATTAGAGACAAATTTCTCTAGGTGGAGAGCGCTCTGAACAAACACCTTCCCCGAAAGCCAAGGGCTCTGGCACCCCCTCCCCCCACCCACAACAGAATTTCTTAAATGAAAGTGAAAAAAAAACTATTTACTTAACCAAAACACACAGCGTGCCCTGCAAGGCACAGGGGAAGGGGAAAATAGGGGAAAAGGAGTTATTAAACCTGAGTAAACAGCTGGTGAACTTTAGTGTCTTTTTCCTCAGACACAGTTTCCCCACTCTGGGGGCCCCCGGGGGCTGGGCAGAGTTGCTCCAGTAGCTCCCTGGAGGATTCTCATCTGCCATCTTCCGGGGCTCCTTGGGTTTTCCAGGAAAGAAAGCAAATCAGAGAAAAGAGTCCAAAAAGAGATGACAAAGAAGCAATCTCAGGAAAAAATTAGCAGCCTCCGCAGCAGCCAGTCCCAAGAGTGTCCTTTCCTCCGCCTCGCTCCCCTGCAGAGAGGCTTGGGAAAGAGTTTTAAACAACCCGCACTCCTCCCATTGGCTGAACACAGTTAAAGCTACAGGACCAAATTTTTGAGTATTGTATTGGCTTGAAAACAAACCAGTGGGAGATCACAAGTCAATATTAAAATTAATAGAAAAAAATTAACAATAAGTGAAATAATACAAGGAAAAAGCACTGGCAAAGTCAGATACAACCTGACACCCCGTTAGGGTGGTGGTAGCAGTCTAACTAATGTAGCTCAATTGAAGCACTAATCTTGTGAAGGTCTGGTCTCCACCTGAAGGTCCAGTGGTAGCTCTCATCCTCTGGGAACCCAGTAGACAGGGCTAGCTCAGGCAGTTCTAAGGCCAGGTTATATCCAGGTGGGAATGCTTGGCTCCTCCCTCCTGGGCAGAGCATCTCACAATAGGGTGAGATAAGTCCATGAGTCATGTGGTGGGTCCTTGATGACCCATTGTCTGTTATCAGGGGTGGGTCATTAGCAGGTGATAACAGCTAATGGCCCAGAGCTGGTGGTAATAGAATACTTAACTACATCTATTTTGTAACCTAGGACAGCTACAATAGGGAATACACAGGATTACCGTTACCCCAGGACAACCCTTGAAGGAGTTCAGATTAATGTCGATAATGAGGAATTAATTAATGTCTTAAGTCTAGCTCTCATTACAGATTTGTCCAAAACAGAGGAGATACCAGAAGAAGTTCTCAATCAGGTTTATCCTAAAGTCTGGGCAGATGGGACCCCTGGGAAAGCCAAATCAGCACAACCCATAAATATTAAACCTAAATCTGGATCACAACCGGTAAGAATTAAACAATATCCCCTTAAGGTGGAAAACAGAAAAGGTGTTAAGGCCATAATAGACAATTTTTTAAAATTTGGGCTGTTAGTGGAATGTGCATCAGAATATAATACACCTATTTATTTTACCCCTACAGAAATTTGATGGCACAAATTATAGGCTGGTTCAAGATTTACCAGCTATTAATAAAATAACTGAAGATCTTCACCCAGTGGTTGCAAATGCATATACCATGCTAAGTAAAATGAAAGATGAATACCTGTTGTTTACTGTTTCAGATCTCAAAGATGCTTTCTTCTGTATAACCTTGGATCCTGGCAGTGAAAGCATGTTTGCCTTTGAATGGGGAAATGCAGAAAGTTGAAGGAGGACTCAACTTACTTGGACTGTATTACCACAAAGATTCAAGAATAGCCCAACCATATTCAGAAAACAGCTAGCTAAGGATCTTGAGAGCTGGGTAAGCCCCTCCCCAAATGGAATTTTGCTTCAATGTGTAGATGTCCTTATTGCCACAGAAACCAGGGAAGATTATTTGGAATGGACAATAAGCTTATTAAATTACCTGGGACTAAGTGGATACAAGGTATCCAGAAATAAAGCTCAAATAATCAAACAAGAGGCCATTTACCTAGGATACAAAATATCCCAAGGGCAGTGATGACTAAGTCAGGAACGCAAAAAGGCCATACACCAAACCCCACTCCCTATTAACAACAAAGAATTAAGGACCTTTCTAGGAACAACCGGATGGTGCAGACTCTGGATTGCTAATTATGGACTGCTGGTTAAACCAGTGTACCAACTGCTAAAGCAGAGTCCCAGAGACCTGGAATGCACATCCAAAAGTAAGAAAGCCTTTTAGAAGCTGAAGGAAGAATTTAAAAGAGCACCTGCTCTGGGCTTGCCAAATGTCTCTAAACCATTACAGCTTTTCTCTTATGAGAGGTAAGGGATGGCATTGGGAGTACTGGCTCAAACAATTGGCCCATATAAGAGAGCAGTAGTGAAGCATGGAATTGACTCCACAACTCAGATAGTTATGAAGTAGGTATGTGTTTATTCCAGCTGGGGTGCATGGAGGGTAGCCCCTCCAAAAGCATGTACACCGTCGGCAGCACTTCACTTAGTTTATATTAGGGTACAGGTTACATATGCATAAAGTTAGACAAAGCCCCTAAACATATTCATTACCTATCCTCGCTTCGTATTATAATGAGTTCAAAGTTCATTTAAATATGCTCGCGCAAGCACAGTGTCCCAGATTAATTGTGGGCAAGGATCCCAAATGATTAATGAAGGCAAAATCGGTAGTCTTCCTCACGATGAACTGTTCACCCTGTTCCCTTGCTGTTATGATCCAAATATTAAGGTTCTTTGGAAATACCTCTGCCCAAATTAAGGTGCAAACGAGACCATATGCCAGTCAATAGTATAGATTTTATTTGATACTAAATATGTGTCTTGGTTTGAAAGACAGGTGTCTGCCAAGAGAGGTTGAACCCTCCCTTAGAACAGAGAATGTGATTTTTTCCCCTCCCTTCGAATTATTTAATTTTGTAAATCAAGGGCTTTCAGGCAAAGGTATGGGAAAAAGGAATATCAGTTCTTTACTAGTATCTATAAACAAGCAATAACAATAATAGCAACCACAACTAGAACCAGAAAACCAATAGCAGATGATTTGTGAGCGGCCGAGCCTTTTCCCGTGTGGTGTAATCACAGTTGCAAGCAGCAGGGTCGCTGTTGAGCTCCCGGCCGGGCAGGGCAGGTGCAATGACTCCCGAGCGGCTGCAGGTGGCGCTGTGGCGCAGGGTCAGGTCAGCCTCAGGAAGCTGGATGATGGCGGACAGGCTGAGACGCGCGGAGGGCAGCAAAGCAGCTCGGAGAAGCGAGAAAGCAGGGCGGCAGGGGGTAGGAGCTGGCCCTCTCTCTCCCGGCCAGCCAGCGAGGCAGCAAGGATTTCTGCAGTCACAGCAGACGCCGTGGTCTCGTGCGGCGGAGGGCGGGGGCAGGCAGCAGAGGCAGCCGGGCTCCCCGGCAGCAGCTGCGATGAAACGCAGCCCGGGGAAACGCACCCCTCCCAGTGGGAAAAAAGGCCGAATCAAAAGCTCACCCAGCCAGGAGAAGAGAAAAACAGGGCACAGCTGGATTTCCCCCGGTGGCAGTCAAAAAGCAAAGAGAGCAGCCTCTCCTCCCAGCGTCCGAACCACGAGAGAGCGTTCCCAGGACCAGCTCTTCCCTTACCGTGCCCTGCCCAAGCCCACCTTTTGTCTTTTACATAAGACTTGATGGCTCTAAAACACCCAACTATTTGTTGCTTAGTAACAGGAATGGGAAGAAATTCCAAGTGTACTCAACCCCCTACATCATCCACCCTGAATTTTTTCCCATTCCAACATGTTACATTGAGCTTAAACATTTAAATTATATACACACATGCATTACTCTAATTATATACATATATACATACAGATATGGATACAGGCACAGTGTTATGGACAATTCAATCCCAACTAAGGTCTCCCTGAGGTATGCATCGTGTCTCTCCATCCTTTTGCATCGCCCACCAGGTACACCCTGGACCCTGAGCGAAAACAACCCCACGGGTGGGTTTGTCTTTGCTTGAGGCGGAATTAATCCAAACAGTTTTCCCTGGCATGCCTCTCATGTGTACCACTGGAACTTTACCACGTCTGCTGTTTGCAGGGGTTCAGATTGGGCAGGGCCAGCTCGGTTGGTGGAACCTCGGGTGTTAACTAGCCAGGTGGCCTTGGCTAAATGCTGTTCCCAAACTTTAAAAGTCACCCCGCCTAAAGCTTTCAAGGTGGTTTTTAGCAGACCATTGCATTGCTCCACTTTGCCAGCAGCAGGTGCATGATAAGGAATGTGGTACACCCACTCAATGCCATGTTCCCTAGCCCAGGTGTTTATGAGGCTATTTTTAAAATGAGTCCTGTTGTCTGACTCAATTCTCTCAGGGGTACCATGCCTCCACAGGACTTGGTTTTCAAGGCCCAGGATGGTGTTACGGGCAGTGGCGTGAGGCACAGGGTAGGTTTCCAGCCACCCAGTGGTGGCTTCTACCATTGTGAGCACGTAGCGCTTGCCATGGCGGGTTTGAGGCAGTGTGATGTAATCAATCTGCCAGGCCTCTCCATACTTATATTTAGACCACCTTCCACCATACCACAGGGGTTTCACCTACTTGGCTTGCTTGATGGCAGCACACGTCTCACAATTATGGATTACCTGGGAGATACAGTCCATGGTTAGATCCACCCCTCGGTCTCGTGCCCACTTGTAGGTGGCATCTCTGCCCTGATGGCCAGAGGCATCATGGGCCCATCGAGCTAGGAACAGCTCCCCCTTGTGTTGCCAATCCAAATCTATTTGTGACACTTTTATCTTTGCAGCCTTATCCACCTGTTCGTTGTTTCGGTGTTCCTCATTGGCTCGGCTCTTGGGGACATGGGCATCTACATGACGGACTTTCACAGGTAGCTTCTCCACCCTAGTGGCAATGTCCCGCCACTCATCAGCAGCCCAGATTGGTCTTCCTCTATGCTGCCAGCTGGCCTTTTTCCACCTTTCCAACCAACCCCATAGAGCATTGGCTACCATCCATGAATCAGTGTAGAGGTAAAGCTTTGGCCACTTCTCTCTTTCAGCAATGTCCAGGGCCAGCTGAACGGCTTTGAGTTCAGCAAGTTGACTCGATCCCCCCTCTCCTTCTTTAGCCTCTGTGACCCGTCGTGTGGGGCTCCATACGGCTGCTTTCCATTTCCTATTTGCCCCCACAATATGACAGGAACCATCAGTGAACAGAGTGTAGCATGTTTCATCTTGTGGCAGTTGGTTGTAAGGTGGAGCTTCCTCTGCACGAGTCACTTGTTCCTGCTCCTCTTCATCTGTGAGGCCAAAGTCTTCACCTTCGGGCCAATTTGTAATTATTTCTAAGACCCCAGGGTGATTCAGGTTTCCAATACGGGCGCGCTGTGTAATGAGAGCAATCCATTTGCTCCACGTGGCATCGGTGGTATGGTGGGTTGAGGGAACCTTTCTCTTGAACATCCACCCCAGCACTGGCAGTCGGGGTGCAAGGAGAAGTTGTGCTTCCGTACCAATTACCTCTGCGGCGGCTTGGAAACCTTCATAGGCTGCTAGGATTTCCTTCTCGGTGGGAGTATAGTTGGCTTCGGACCCTCTGTAACTTCGGCTCCAGAATCCCAGTGGTCGTCCTCGAGTCTCGCCAGGCACCTTCTGCCACAGGCTCCAGGACAGACCATGGCTCCCGGCTGCAGAGTAGAGCACATTCTTAACTTCTGGTCCTGTCCTGACTGGGCCAAGGGCTACTGCATGAGCGATCTCCTGCTTGATCTGAGCAAAGGCTTGTTGCTGTTCAGGGCCCCAGTGGAAATCATTCTTCTTGCGGGACACCAGGTAGAGAGGACTCACAGTCTGGCTGTACTCGGGGATATGCATCCTCCAGAAACCTATGGCGCCTAGGAAGGCTTGCGTCTCTTTCTTGTTGGTTGGTGGGGACATCGCTGTGATCTTGTTGATGACTTCGGCAGGAATCTGACGTCGGCCGTCTTGCCACTTCACTCCTAGGAACTGGATCTCTCGGGCAGGTCCCTTGACTTTGCTCTTCTTGATGGCGAAGCCGGCTTCCAGGAGAATTTGGATGATTTTCTCTCCTTTCTCAAACACTTCTTCTGCTGTGCTCCCCCACACAATGATGTCATCGATGTACTGCCAATGTTCTGGAGCCTCATCCTTTTCCAGAGCAGCCTGGATCAGTCCATGGCAGATGGTGGGACTGTGCTTCCACCCCTGGGGCAGTTGGTTCCAGGTATACTGCACGCCCCTCCAGGTGAAAGCAAACTGAGGTCTGCACTCTGCTGCCAGAGGATTGGAGAAAAATGCATTTGCAATGTCAATAGTGGCATACCATTTTGCTGCCTTGGACTCTAGCTCATACTGGAGCTCCAGCATGTCTGGCACAGCAGCACTCAAAGGTGGAGTCACCTCATTCAAGGCACGATAGTCCACAGTCAATCTCCATTCTCCGTCAGATTTGCGCACAGGCCAGATGGGGCTGTTAAAGGATGAGTGGGCCTTGCTGACCACCCCTTGGCTCTCCAGCTCACGGATCATCTTGTGGATGGGAACCACAGCATCTTGATTAGTCCTGTATTGCCGGCGGTGCACTGTCAAGGTGGCAATTGGTACTTTTTGGTCCTCCACCTTCAAAAGTCCGACTGCAGAAGGGTTCTCTGATAGTCCAGGCAAGGTGTTCAATTGCCTCACGCCCTCTGCCTCGACAGCAGCTATTCCAAAAGCCCACTTGAGTCCTTTCGGGTCTTTGAAATAGCCGTTACGGAGGAAGTCTATGCCCAGAATACATGGAGCCTCTGGACCAGTCACAATGGGATGTTTTTGCCACTCCTTCCCAGTCAGGCTCACCTCGGCTTCAACCAGGGTCAACTGCTGTGATCCCCCCGTAACCCCAGCAATAGAAATGGATTCTGCTCCCGCAAGTCCCGATGGCATTAGGGTACACTGTGCACCTGTATCAACTAGTGCTTCATATTTTTGTGGCTCTGATGCGCCAGGCCATCGAATCCACACAGTCCAAAAAACACGGTTTTCCCGTACCTCTACCTGGCTAGAGGCAGGGCCCCTCTAGCACTGGTTATCATTCCCTTCCTGGTCATACATTCTAGAGGTTCCTTCAAGGGGATCTGACCCATCATCTTCCCTTCTATTGTACCTAGCAGGTCGGCCATGGGAAGCTGAGGCTACCTTTGCTTTAGCAGAACCCCCTCGGCCAGCGTTTCCCTCCTTAAGCTGACGCACTCGTGCTGCCAGGGCAGTAGTGGGCTTCCCATCCCACCTCCTCATGTCTTCCCCATGGTCATGCAGAAAGAACCACAACTCAGCTCGTGGGGTGTACCCTCTCTCCCTAGCCAGGGGATGTCTGGCTCTGGTATTGGGGCCTGTGACTCTCACTGGTGCCACATTGATCCTCCTCATCTCGTCCCTAATCTCCTCCCTCAGGTCCTTCACCTCCTCTCTCATCTCCCTTATCTCTTTCATCTCCTCCCTGAGGTCTTGAACCACAGCAGAGACCTGAGCCTGCATCGGGTCACTGATCACATTTGCATAATACCTGAGCCTGTCAGCTATTGAACCCACTGTCTCTCGATTGTCATCAGCATTAATAGTTGCAAGGAAGGTGGCATGTTGGTCTGGCCCTTGCCTTGCAAGGCTCCACAACATTTGCCCGGTGCACCTGACCCTGTCAGGGTCATTTTCGTGCTGTCCATCCCTCCCAAAGAGCACCTCCATTATAGCTGCTTCTCTCAGCCGTTGGATCCCTTCCTCAATGGTCTTCCAGGACATTCTACGGTGGGGATCCTGCATTCTGTCTTTGTGGGCAAACTTCTCTCTTACACCCATTAAAAGCCTCTCCCAGAGAGAAAAGGGCCCTGTCTCCCTCATGAACACTTTGTCAACACCCGGGTGTTGGGCCAAGGGTCCCAAATTCTTTGCTTCATTATTATCTAGCTGCACACCTGGGCCCATAAGGTCCCAAACCCGAAGTAACCAGGTGTGGAAAGCTTCATGCGCCCGTCGCTTAACATCATCTTGCAGATTACGGAGAGTATCGAAGTGGAAGGACTCAGTGATGATTATGGGCTCAGATTCCACTGCTGGTTGTGAGGGCAATGGCTCCCCATCATCATTAACTGGGCGTACTGATTTGGTCTTATATTTTGTACGCACCACATGGGAAACTTTGGCTGGCTGTGGCTGCTCTTGGGATTCAGCTGGAACCTGGATGGTCGTAACATCTGTGGGTTCCACTGCTGCACTATCAGACTCTTTCCCTTTGGGGCGAGGAGAGGGTTTTACACCTGCTAGGGAGATGTATTCCTTCAGCAGCTGGTGTATTCTGTGTATTTCTTCCACTAGCACCCCCACCAATTCTGGACGGTTTGTTTCTGAGGCAGGCTGTTGGACAGGGTCAGGCTGTGGGGTATCCCCAGGCTCTGGGACAGCCCTGGGCTCTGTGGCTGCATCCCTATTCCCTGGCACAGCTGTTAGAATGGTTACCCAGGGAAGTTTCACCTTATCCCGGAATGCAAAGTAGGATAGACCTATCAGCCACAGCAACACCAGGCACTGTATGATATCATAAGCATTTAGAGAGTATCCAAACCTTTCGAGCATTAGTTGGGTAGGCCCAAAGTAATGAGTAAAAGGTTGAGAAAAACCTTCTCCTGGTGTTATCTCCTCACAAAAGGTACCATTACCAAACAAACTCCAAAAACATGTACTGATGGTGTCAAAAAACTGTAACCATGTGCCTGCCATTAAAATGAACTGAAAGATCCAGAAATTCTTCACCCTATTGGCCCATTGTGCAAACTGGATGACAGCCACAATAACCTTAGTTATAGGGCCCATGTTTAGGTAGGGAGCTGCAAATGGGAAAAATGTGGTCACAAGTATGTGCCAACCAAACCAGGGTATACTCAACATAGTACCACTTAATGAGGTTTTCATGTTCACCACACTAAAATAGGTCTCACAGAAACTGTTATTCCTTTTTCTTCCAATGCCCTCGTGCCCCACGTTGGGCTCCAAGATCTGTCTTGGTTTGAAAGACAGGTGTCTGCCAAGAGAGGTTGAACCCTCCCTTAGGACAGAGAATGTGATTTTTTCCCTCCCTCCGAATTATTTAATTTTGTAAATCAAGGGCTTTCAGGCAAAGGTATGGGAAAAAGGAATATCAGTTCTTTACTAGTATCTATAAACAAGCAATAACAATAATAGCAACCACAACTAGAACCAGAAAACCAATAGCAGATGATTTGTGAGCGGCCGAGCCTTTTCCCGTGTGGTGTAATCACAGTTGCAAGCAGCAGGGTCGCTGTTGAGCTCCCGGCCGGGCAGGGCAGGTGCAATGACTCCCGAGCGGCTGCAGGTGGCGCTGTGGCGCAGGGTCAGGTCAGCCTCAGGAAGCTGGATGATGGCGGACAGGCTGAGACGCGCGGAGGGCAGCAAAGCAGCTCGGAGAAGCGAGAAAGCAGGGCGGCAGGGGGGTAGGAGCTGGCCCTCTCTCTCCCGGCCAGCCAGCGAGGCAGCAAGGATTTCTGCAGTCACAGCAGACGCCGTGGTCTCGTGCGGCGGAGGGCGGGGGCAGGCAGCAGAGGCAGCCGGGCTCCCCGGCAGCAGCTGCGAGGAAACGCAGCCCGGGGAAACGCGCCCCTCCCAGTGGGAAAAAAGGCCGAATCAAAAGCTCACCCAGCCAGGAGAAGAGAAAAACAGGGCACAGCTGGATTTCCCCCGGTGGCAGCCAAAAAGCAAAGAGAGCAGCCTCTCCTCCCAGCGTCCGAACCATGAGAGAGCGTTCCCAGGACCAGCTCTTCCCTTACCGTGCCCTGCCCAAGCCCACCTTTTGTCTTTTACATAAGACTTGATGGCTCTAAAACACCCAACTATTTGTTGCTTAGTAACAGGAATGGGAAGAAATTCCAAGTGTACTCAACCTCCGACAATATGAGAGAAAGAGGGAGGAAAAGAGAGGAGAAGAGAAGTAGGAAAAGAGGTGGGGAGGGACAGAAAGAGGGAGAAAGAAAATATCACCATCCATGGATCCCAACGATGTCACATTGATCCTCTCCTGCTGGTCTTGGTGGTGATGGTCCCCCCAAAAGCACAGAATGCCATGGGTTAATATACACTCAGGCCAGGGGCAATGTCCAGGCATGTCCTCCAGGGGAGGGGACAGTCTCTTGCAGCAGATTCTGCTTGCATCACCTGCAGTCCTGTGGAGCAAGGCCTAGCACTTTGGGGGGTCTGTGATGGATTGTGACTCCCCCTCAGCTGCCTCTCACGTGAAAGTCCCGTGGATGTGGCCTGTGGGGTTGGGGGTTCCACAGCTGGGCCAGTTTGTGTAAACCTGGCTTCTGTGAGCTGTGCTCTGCCCCCACCCCAAACTCAGCCAGGGATGATTCTCAGCACAGCTGGTGGGTTTGGCCTTTATGGATGCATTCCTTTCCCTCAGCCTGAGATGATTGAACAATAGGGTTTTTCCCTTTATCTAATCTCAGCAGTTTGACTCAGTCCAAAGTCCCAGTCAGGTATCTTCAGGGAGGCTTCTTTGATTGTAGCTTCTTTATACACTTTTTGTTATAATGAGCAAAACTTTATATCAATGTTTGAGACATGAACTATTTCAATCTCTGACACTTGCGCATGCTCCCTTGGTTCTTGGTCCAAGTCCAAGCCTGAGAACCACCTTGTACCAGTTCAGGGTCCAAGGGCGGGATGCTCGGTTACACTCAGTAGTTTTTCTCAATTATTTGGCTCTCTTCTCTCTATCCTCTCCTGCCGGCGAGGGAAGCAAGACTCCAGCTCAATATGAGATATAAGCAAGCTTCATTTATTTTACTGCGTGTGCGGTTTATATACTGTTACAGTGCTTATATTATTGATTACTAATCTACTGGTTAATCACACACGTTACAGTTTACATTTTATTGCATTCCATTCTCATACTTTAAGGGTTCCCCCTTCATTCTTCTTAATCGCAACTCCCTCCTGGTACATTCTTTCTCAGCACTCAAGGGCACAGCTGCGCTTTCTTGGTACCTTTTCCCATGGCAGTTTCCCAGCGCACTGCCGTGGCCTGTATGGCCTACTTTAGCTAGCAATAGTCTGGCTTGCACAAACCTCCTAAGGGTCCATGCCCACGATCCTGAAGCCATTCTGTGACACTCTCCGATACTAGGTAGGCACAAAATCATTAAGCAAATAATAAATTGTCTTCAGCAGGCAAATCTTAGTAAATCATTATCCAATCTCTGGCCTTCTAAATCAGTTCAAAAGGTATTATTACTATTATCCAGCTTCTAGTTATTTTAAATTAATAATTTCTATTTTACCCTAAATCAGTAGCATACTTTTCAAAACAACTGAGTGAAGTAAGTAGGGGGTGGTCAGGCTGTCTACAAGCAGTCGCTGCAGTTGTTTTAAACATCCAAGAAGCCCAAAAATTCAGTTTAGGTCAACAAATAACTGTGCTTGTTTCACATTCAGTGGCGGCAGTTCTTGAGCAAAAGGGTGGGCATTGGCTCTCTCCTTCCAGATTCCTAAAATCCAAGTGATTTTAGTGGAACAAGATGATATTACACTACTAACCTCCCCTTTAGTTAATCCAGCAGCATTTCTGGCTACTCTCCAGATAGACAATGAATCTTTGCAGCATGATTGTATCAAAGCCATTGAGTCTACTTATTCCAGATGCCCAGATCTTAAAGAAACTCCAATTCCAGGAGCCAAATCTTGGTACACAGATGGGAGCAGCTTTGAGAGCCAGACAACGAAAATCAGGATATGCAGTTACTACTGAGCAAGAGGTGATAGAAGCCCTACCTCTGCCAGCAGGGACATCAGCCCAGAAGGCAGAGATAATAGCCCTAACCTATGCTCTCTGACTAGCCCAATGGAAAAGAATCAACATATGGACAGATTGCAAGTATGCCTTTGGGGTAGTACATGCCCATGGGGCAATTTGGAAAGAGAGAGGACTATTGACAACTCAAGGAAAGCAGATTAAGCATTATGAAGAAATTCTAAAATTACTGGAAGCAGTACTTCTACCTCAGGAGGTTGCAATTATGCACTGCAGAGGACATCAGAAAGGAGAAACGGGCCCTGAAAGAGGTAACAAGTTGGCTGACCAGGCTGCAAAAAGGGTGGCAGAACAAAGCAATGCTGAGATTCAGGCATTGATTCCTGAAGGTAAGGTACAATAAGACAATGAAATATCATATGTCGCTGTTGAACCACTAGCGGAGTGAAAGAACCAGGCCGAATCGCAAGTGGCATAAATCTGATCTTATTATTTAATTCTAAAACTTATATAGACTTTCAAAAGTCGTCTGGATTGGGTCAATTCAAAACCTCCCCCTAGGCCGATTGGCCAGGCTTGAACCACCTATCTTTCCAGAGACCGTTTCAATAACATCCAAATTTTATCTTTATTTATAAAAAACACAGGAAGAAGAAGAGAAAATTCCCATGGGAAAGAGTCTGTACTGCCACAATCACATACACAGAAAGATTTAGAACTGGTAAAGGATTTGCATGCAGAACTAAAAGGTAATGTTTATATAACTCCTCAAGGACAAATAGTGATACCTCAAAGAGCATTATGGAAATTAGTTAAAGATGAACATAATCGTGTACACTAGGGAGGAGATGCCTTACACAAATATCTAATAGGTACAAAAGTGGGATGCAATCTGTACTCTGTCATAAAACAGGTAACCCAAGGATGTGAGGAATATCTTAGAACCAATCCACAAACTAATAAAAGAGTAGAGTTAGGGAAAATAGATAAGGGACAATATCCAGGACAACACTGGCAAATTGACTTTTCTGAACTCCCAAGAAAAAGGGGATATAAATATCTTTTAGTACTGACTGATACCTTCTTGGGGTGGCCTGAGGCATTTTCAACTTGAACAAATAAAGCCAAAGAGGTTGTCAAAGTTTTGTTAAACAATGTTGATGCCTTACCGGCTGGTAAAAATATGAAGCAAACACAGCAGTAAAGGGAAAAAGGGTATTACCTTGATTTTAATAGGATCCTAGGTACACACTCGTCAAAGGTGGAAACACGCTGAGAAGCACACCTGTACAACACATATGGCATGTTTATGGACCTCGTAAATTAGCATATCTTCCTAAAATCCCCCAATAAGAAACTTAACAAATGAAGTAAGTGACCCCCTATTCTAATTACCCCCCGCCCCACCCAAATGAGACTACAGCCTAGTTTACAAAAACATGTTCCAGAGAGGAGGCTCTGTCCAAGGTTAGAGCCTCTAGTTCTGAGATAGAATGAATATTTGGTCTCTTTGCTTTGCAAGACCCCAAACTAAGCTAAATATCAGACTACAAGAATTATAAAGATGTGGGGCTAAGGTACAAGGAGTGTTTGTGAAGGGTACAAGGAGAGGGAAAGGGTATAAAAATGTATAAAAAGGGTATAAAAAGAAAGGACAAAAATCATCAGGCATCAACAGGATGGTTTGGGTCTGGACTAGGGATATTAATTTCCATTGATCAAGAAGTCTTAATCAATAAATTAAGCACTCTTAGCTCTTATATTGGACAGATACAGATCCCTCTCAGATCAACCCTATTAACACTTGCCAGCACCCAGAACCTGGCAGCTGACCTATTGACCACTCTGGCCAACCATACACAACAGGATTTTTGGGCAATTACCAAGTTTGTGGAAGGACTGCAAAGTAACATTTCTATAGCGGTGCAATGTATACAATCTCATCTGTGGCTGCAATCTGTAATCTCAGGAATACTGAGAGAAGGAGAGGTGGGAAAACTGCCACAAGAGCTAAAGGAAATAATTGCTAAAAATGAAACTACCACACAATTCGAAAAAGACTTTCATGCTTGGTGGAAATTGGCAATTTTTACATATAATGAGCAGCATAAAACCCTGCAGTCCTTTGTATTAACTGTTAAAAATGCAACTATATACCGTATATTTCCAATTTCGGCCCTTGGAGTTATAAGAACTCATGGAGTTGTCAAACCCATTCAGCAAAATGTCTGGGCCATTTTCAACAATGAAAGTAGAAACTGGAAAACTGTTAGTATCGAAGCATGTGTGCCCAGGGAGGCACTGGGATTTATATGTGAAAATGCAGTGGTTAGAAAGGAGGATCTGTGTCTGGACACTGGAGATAGTACTTGTGTTTTTGAAATTACCGTGGTAACCCATCCATGATCACAGGTATATTAAGTGGAAAGAGAGTGTGCTTGTGTAAGAACTGCTTGCCCAGTTATTATGATAGATTCGTTCAATGAAACTACTAATTGTACTAATTTCTGTGTTTGTAATATCACAACCATAAGTAGATGTGACTTCAACACCACACCAATAACTTCTTTTGAAATTATACAGAGTGCATTGGATGTGCATCATGAAGTGCCCAACCTCCAAATCAGAATGAACATTAACATTTTAAAGCAAATGTTGTACCACCCTGATATAGAATAATTGGTCAAAGAAATAAAAAACTCATCTTGCAGAGTCTTGTGGACAGTTAAGCCCGATGTTAATGAGATTACCAAGATCATCACCAAGA
This sequence comes from Lichenostomus cassidix, assembly GCF_008360975.1. Classification (NCBI taxonomy): domain Eukaryota; kingdom Metazoa; phylum Chordata; class Aves; order Passeriformes; family Meliphagidae; genus Lichenostomus; species Lichenostomus cassidix. The sequence goes on from NC_139510.1 coordinate 20,100,754, forward strand.
TCCAGAAGGAAGGAGAACATCACTGGTGGGATATCTTCTTGGGATGGACAAATTTAAAATCACCAACAGCCATGCAATTTTTCAATTTCCTCATCCACCCAGTTTTTGTTTTAATAACAATAACCCTCCTATTGACCATCGTGAACTTGTGGATGTGGTGGAAGATTAAAACGGTAGCACAACAGGTTCATGTGCTATGGTCTACTGTCTTGGGGTGATTTTATGATGACGCGATATTCCTGATTGTCTGCTTTATGCCCAGAAATTGGTCCTGTACTTTAAGCTAGGTTTGGGGGAGGGGCAAGAGCTGGGGGAACTTGGCACGGGCTTTCTTCAAGCACTCACTCCCGGTGTGCTCCGGATGTGGTGCGGAGGAGTTACCTTGCTGCCTTTAGCTAGCTTGGTTCTTGTTAGGTGAGGCAAGAAGTTTTCCCTGGACTGCAACAGCAATCCTCCAGCGGCTTCTGTGGTTTCTTCTGGAACTGTTCAGCTTAGCTTTGGTCTGAGAATCAGACCATCGGCAGAAGCTGGCTGGTGCCGACTGGCAGAGGAAGCCGTGGGGACACCCCATCTCGGCCAGACCTCGGGAAAAGCTGAGCCAGCGAAAGAAGGGACTCTAAAATCCACCAGTTTAGTCTGCAGCGAAGAGACCAACAACATCGGAGTTCACCAGGTTCCCATCTGTTTTGCTCTTCCCCGACCTGCTGTGTGGACTCCTTCCCTCACCCGAGACAAAGTCGTCAGCCATTTTGTTTTTCCCTGGCATGTGGCCGGTGGGGTTTTTTCCCTTCCCCTGGAATTTAGGATTTGTTTGTTCTGCTGGGGGAAGGGGGGGGGGTGTGCGTGGGAGGTAAAGTTCAGAAGGTTCGATATCTAACAGGTTTTTTTTTTGTGTGTGTTGTGCGGCCACTTTGTCAAATAAACAGTTGGTTTTTTTCACTTTCACCAACCAATATTCATTTCATATCGGCAGGAAGGGATTGCTAAAAACCCTTTTCTTTGAGGAAACACTCCTTCCAGAGCATTTTCTCCCAAAATTTTGTCTCTTAATTGAGACAACTGCTAATAAAACCTTGCAAAAGAATTTGCAATATGAAAAAAAAAGGGGGGAATGAAAAAGGGGGCTTAATTTGCATAATGATTTACAGGTATTTAACGCAAGTGATTACAGATAATTAACATAGATCGATCACACAGTTAAGCACAAATGCTTTTAATAAACAAATACTTAAAACATAAGAAAGCCTAGTCGGCCCACTTAGCGTAAGTGCTTAAAATTAAGGACTTTGAGTGTGAAACACAGGATTCCTTTAGCATAAGCACCTTAGTATTCCAGCACTTTAGTACAAAGCATAGAATAATAAATGTTAAATATTAGCTGCAATGCTGAACCACAACTGCTTCTGGAAGAGAAACTGCTTTTGCACAGCAAGGGGCCTAGCCCTAGAAGGGGCTAAGATGATAAGAAAAAAGGAATGTGAGCTAGTGTGTCTGACTAACAGCCTTTTCTGCAAGAAAAGGACTAAGTGATAAGGAAGAAGCATGCTGACTGCTGTAGGAGAAGGAAGCTATTTTTAATGACAAATGAGAGAGTTGTCACAAAAGGGTAGAAAAATGCAATTTTTATATGTAATAGAGAATAGGAACATAATCAACACACAATTATAGATGAAGTATAATATAGCAACAATGTGTGTTATACTAAAATTGTGTGTATTATCAAAATAAGTGTGGGGTAAATGTATAGCGTTTGTAACCCTAAGGAAACTACAAGTTATGTAAGAACCCAACCCTTCAGACTTCTTTGAGATAAATGAACAAAACTAGGGCAGATGCTGAATTTGTAAACGTATAAATAACCTTTGCAAGGTGAGCATGGCGGACATGCACATGGAGGTGTTAACCCTTGCATTCTCCCCCTAGCCAGGCCAAGAAAGGTGTACTTTACAGTGCCTTACTGTGGCGTAGATTCCTTTGAATCAGTTTGGCGAGCCAGCAGGAGAATCTCTGTTTGGCTGAGAGACCCTCCAGGGCCGGGGACGGTCTAACAGGCGCCTCTGGAGACTTCTCTGTGTTGGAAAATGATTCGCCCCAATCGAGCTCAGAGACACTTCAGAGACCAAGTCAGAGAAGTGGGTATTTGCTTTATTCGGTGCACCGGATGTGTGGGAAATGTTTCCACCAAACACACATACATCAGTACCCCAGAGACACAGTGTTATATGTAAAATCATGAATATTAATTACATTCTTCAGGATAGGAGTGGTTATACAAATAATTCTCAGAAGTCATTAATATCATTAGCATGTACACCACGCATGCTCCGTATATCCTGGTGGTCTTTGGAGACCCCCAAAGCCCCCTCCAGGGTGAAGGTCCTTCATGGGATGATTCAGTGGTTTCTGTGCTGGTTTCAAATGCATGCTTAGCTGATAAGCCATCAGGCCAGAGCTGTTACCTACAATTTGAATTTGAATTAAGAGTTCAGCCTTCAGCCCTGGAAGCCACAGACAGGCGCCTGTGCTGGTGGAAGGGGGGAAAAAGCTCAGAGAATCTTTCTCAATCCCCCCTTTTCTTTTGTAATTTGTAATTCTTTACAAATCTTGTATGTCATGAAAGTAAATACCTTTCTCTATTTTATATCTAAGTTTATACTTTTGCCATTGAATATAAGCATCACAGTTCTAAGTACATAATATTATACAACAATAACTACTATTGCAGACAGTAAATAACAATGCAATAACACAAATAACTATTACATACATTTTTTAAGTTAGGATTAACATAATTGCAACAGCTTGTATTTATAACTGTACATACTCTTTCTCTTTTGGCATACAGCAAATCTATAGTTAATTGTGAGATGCTCTTTATCTTGATTTGCTGTGCTTTTATGGCATCTGCAGTGGCATTCATTATGGCCTCTACAATGGTAGAAAGATTCTTCTTTAGTTTACTTACTTCGGGCCAGGGTATAAACCACCTGGCAAAACTGTGAAAATTGGTGGTTTTATATATTAGTATAAAAGTTCGGAGTAAGCTTTGTTAGTTGAGGAACAACACTAATGTGGAGAGATACTGGTTGAGCGGTTATTTTGAAGAAAAAGAAGAAAGACAGAATCTATAGAAATTCTAAGAAGAATGTTAATTCTTTTGGCTTTCTTGGGCCTTCCATCCCCTAGCAGGTTTCTTTGGAGTCAGGGATGGGGAGAATGGAGCACTGCCTCTGCTGTGTGCATGGCCGGCCCCACTATAGGGCTGGGATTGGAGCTCTGTGCAGCACTGCCTCTGCTGTGTCCATGACTGGACCTCACTGCAGGGCTGAGATGCTCTGGGGCTGAGGTAAGGAGCAGTTCACTGTCTCACCGGGCAAGGCCTGACCTGTCCCTTCCCCACACACCACACACACAGGCATTTTGAAGTGTTGCAGAGACACTAATTTTCCAGTTTTGGCAGCTCACATCATGGCTCCAGACAGTGATCAGGACCACTGATAGCTTTTCTTGCTTGTAAAATGGGGTACTTTTCTTCCTCACCTTGGTAGAATTTCTAGCAAACAGAGCAGAAAGGAAAGAGGAAAGCATAAAGGATAACTGACTAAGACTCTCATGCTGTTAGTTTTTTGCTTGTGATCCATTAGGCTATCTTTTCTCTCCTTTTCAGTCTTTTGTTTTACTCTCCATAAATCTAGATTATCTTTCAATTTACAGAAAAAATATTCTCACAAATATTAGCCACTCACATAAATCAACAGAAATTTAGGATCTTTTTATATGATTTTGTGAGCTTTTTCTAGGACTTCAAATGTGCTACTGAAAAATGGCACTTTTAACTGCTATTTTAAATTTAAAATTATCTTTTAAATTGCAGAGCCCAAAGCCTGGCAGATTGGTCTATGACTTTTAGTGATTTTTCAAAGGCAGTATTTTCCTTTTGTGGGGCTTCAAACAAATATGCATTAAACAGCAACAGTTATAAATACTTAGTAGAATAGCCAGCCATCCTTTTGAAACCTCTTCATTTTAAAATGAAATTATTTTGTTATTGTTATATTTCAATTTTCACAAATTTAGATTTAAGCTCATATAGCTTTCTCTTTTTTTTTTTCCTGGCTTTTTTTCCCTTTGCATCTGAAGCCATACTTGCCATTACAATTATTACAAGGTTTTGCTAGGATAGCAGACTGTGGATAACTGACATCGCGGCGAGAGGGAAACTCACAGCACTCTCAATATGAGATATAGAGTAAGCTCCCTTTTATTTCACCAAACGAGAAACTTATATACTGTTACAGAAGTTACTATTCATAGATACACACACACCTGCAGTCTGTTCTCACACATTCAGGGATCCTCCCGGTGACTCCCTTTTTCTTTCTCATAACACTTCTGACTCCCTAATCTTTCTCATGACATTCTTCTCACAGAACATTCTCAGGTAAACAAGCCACTGTAGCTTGTTGGAATTTTACTGAGGCCTGAGAATTCAGTTAGCATAAGTTTTGCTGGAAAACTGCGTTTTCCAACAGTTCCCCCGTTTCGCTTGTGAGAACAGACGTTGTCTGTTATCAGATTAATTTGCTTTGCTATAAGTAATTCTTATTATTAGAATTGTTATAAATTTACTTAAGAAAATTTCACTAGTTATTTAGATATGTTGCCATGGTCTAAGAATTGTCATTGCTGAAAACATTCACTTCACAGGTAAAGCTTAGAGAACCTTTTCCGGACAAGGACCCTAAGTTTACTTGGAAGAAGGTTTAGCTTTTATAAACTCAATTTGGTAAATGAAAATTATTTGATCACATTTTGATGCAGAACACTTGGGACTCATGGCATGTTTCCCAGCCAGTTAGAACCAAAGCTTGGCCAGAGCTTAGGTGCTAAGTGGAAGGGTTTTCTTAGAACATCTTATAAACAAGCTTTGATTAATATCAATAAGGAGAGTGTCTTAACATGTTACTATTTTTGTAGATAACTATATAAGGTGAGATGAAATATTTGAAAACAGTAGATATTATTATTTGACTTTAACTAAGAAAGATGAAACTGCAAAGCTTTTGTGAATAATAATATAAACTAACAAATTTAAAACTTAAAATTAATATCACTAAAAATGAATAAAACTTAATCTTAATAAATCTTATTTTAAACTAACAAATTTGACTTAACTATAATGGAATTTAAAATTAATATCACTTTAACAACTTAACTCTAACAAAATTTAAAACTTAACAGAATTTAAAATTAACATCACTTAATATTACTTAACAGAATTTTAACTTTAACAGAGTTTACAACTTAATAGAATTTAAATTCACTATTACTTAACTTTAACAGAATCTATGCTTAACCAAAAGTACTTAACAGGTAGTTTAAACTATTCAGTATAACTTCACCCACAGGTCCTCCTTCACACATCAAAACTCTCAAGAAATCAAAATCACACTCTCATCAATCACAAGCAAACAACACTCTCAGTAGGCCTACAATATTCACACATACATACAAACTCTATATTTAAGCAATACTTTAGCAAAATTCAGCTTTCATTTAAGGCTTTTAGTATTCAAGGTGTTATTATTTTTTTATCAGGATAATATCTTGTTACAATGCTTCTTTATTAGTAAAACGTTGAAAATAGGTTTTGGTCTCGGTGTCAGTGCAGCCAGGCTGAAGGAAGAGCCGATCTGCTCCATCTGCATCAGACTGTTTCTGCTGGCAACGCTGTTGGTTAGTTCTGGTTCGCTGCTGAAGCTGTCAATCATTTCCTCATCCTTGGGGAGGAGCAGAGTTTAGAGTTTCACCACAGGCATCACAGTTGGGGCAGTGAGGGAGGCGTGGATGGCTCGCGGCTCCGCCCACCGGGGCACCCTCCGGGACCTCTGCTCTGGCTGTCATTCGGCCGGAAACCACGGTTGGAGCAACTTCCGCCACAGGTCTGTTTGTGGTCCGCAGGCGGCGCGCAGTGAGGGGTAGGGGCCGCCGCTGGTTTTGGTAACTGGTCACTTTCCGTTTGTTCTTTTTGTTTTTACAAGCTTCTGTGCTGTGAGTATCTCTGTTGCAGCGGGAACACCAAACTTTTTCGTTACAGTTCTTTCTTATGTGTTTTTCATGCCCACATCGGTAACATCAGGATGATTTCTGGTTACTCTGTTTCTTTACCCGCGATATCTGAGCTCGTTCTAACAAAGCAGCTAAGATGTTTTTCGTTGTAAAATTGCCAAGCTCTGTGATACATTGAGACAGGAACAGATTTTTCATCCAATCGAGTAACTTTGTATTCTCGGCTGTCGGCAGCACCCGAGAGCTACTATTCTCCCCCCCCTCCCTGGCGGGGGGGGTTTCCCTGGCTGCTGTGCCGCGGCCGAAGTTTTACGCATATCAAAAGCGGCACAGTAACTCACAGGTTTTTCTCTGCTCCATGCGGCTGTTATGTCCTGTGCCGTGAGCCACGCAAGGTTTTGCTTTGTGGCATGTTTTTGTAAGCAGGCTACGACTTTACTCCATGGTTTGCCAAGCTTTCTTGCAATTTTATCACAGTCCAAAAGTAAAACAGCTCCGTAGTTCAACCACTCTCCCACACTGAATACTGTAATAGGATTTGTAAAAAATCCATAAGCTTGTCCTACCACTATCAGGCCCATTAAGTGTGATAGGCTACTTTTACTGAGTCCGTGCTTTTCTAAAAAGCATAACAATAAAATTTGGGCTACCTCTGATTCCATTGTGGTCCAGCTGGTTTTCAGGGTCCTGGTCGACACCGTCTAAGCACTCTGTCGGAGCTCGCAGTCGCCAGAGTTTGTGCAGTTCACCGAAGTGTAGCCCCCACGGTAGGCAGGTCCTATTCGGCCTGTGTCTGCTGGATCTTCCCCGATTCGGGCGAAGATTTTGACACACCGTCGCTGCACAGCTTCGGCGCCTCTCCGTTCCCGCCGCTCCCTGCTGTTGGCGTCCGTATCACGTCGGAGTCACCATTTGACATCGCGGCGAGAGGGAACTCACAGCAGTCTCAATATGAGATATAAAGTAAGCTCCATTTTATTTCACCAAACGAGAAACTTATATACTGTTACAGAAGTTACTATTCATAGATACACACACACCTGCAGTCTGTTCTCACACATTCAGGGATCCTCCCGGTGACTCCCTTTTTCTTTCTCATAACACTTCTGACTCCCTAATCTTTCTCATGACATTCTTCTCACAGAACATTCTCAGGTAAACAAGCCACTGTAGCTTGTTGGAATTTTACTGAGGCCTGAGAATTCAGTTAGCATAAGTTTTGCTGGAAAACTGCGTTTTCCAACAGATAACACTGTTCTGGAAATACAAAAAAACAAAACCATTTAATGTGTTTCATTTTGGCTTTGCAGCTTTTAACCGATTTACTGTATATTATATTGTCCAATATGGTTCTTTTGTATCCTCTTTGTCTGGAGTTTCACATTGGAGAGAAGTCTCTGGCCATAGATCTCACAGTTGTGAGGGAAGTCAGCAGTTCTTTTTGCTTTTGTGGCTTGAGTAGCTCCTTGTCTCACGTCTGGACACAGCTTTTTATCTGATGAGGACACACTGAAGGATGTTAAAACAAACTTGCACAGTGATAACACATGTTAGAGTGGGGAGAAGGATGAATTCTTGCCTCTTTTAACTCCCCATTGGAAATTCTTATACAAATCAAGTTTTTAATAAGTGAGAAATTAAGATTTTATGAATTAATGTTTTACTCTTGCAGGTTAATAAACTTCTTTTTTTCCCCTTATAATTTCTTAAATGCATGTATTACTCTATATGCATATTTAGAATTAGTAAAAATATTCACTATTTTGTCTTGATATACTTCGCAGGATTTTATAAGCACTTACAGCTCTGCTGCTCGAGCTGACTATATGAGAGGCAATGTTTCACTTATTTTAACTTTCTTTCATTAATGATAGTGTATTTTTCACATTGTTACTCTTCTAGTACTTTTGAAGACTCACTACTAAATACATTTTCTCCCCAGACCAGGGAGTGCCTCACTAATCTTCCCTAGCCTGCGTCTGGAGATTTATCACCTGAATGCTGTACGGTCATGGGTTTGTTTGTTTTCAACTTCCTCAAGGAGGCTGAGTCAAACCCCTTGTTTTTGGTTTGTTTTTTTTTTTTTAAATACTCTTGTTTTACTAGACAAGATTCGCAGTACAATAACTGCGCTGGTCATGTACTCAGATGTTCTTTGAGTTAATAAATCTTTAGCTTGGTGTGAAACTTATGAGGTATATTCCTATTGTCAGCCTTCGGGCTTCATTTACCATCAGAGCTTTGGCTGCACAACTTTTGCAGACAGTGCGGCCAGCCTCTGGCTACATTCTGAGACAATCAATAGCTGCCAGCCACTGGATTTGGTAACTTATAAGATTAGCATCACGCCACCGTGTTCTCCAAAAGTGGCTGTCAAATTCTCAAAGCATGGGGAAGAACACTTTTTTGCAAAAGTTACTTGCCATGACAACCAACCATACAGAAAGGACTGAACCCTCTTGGGGACTTGATTTAAGCACACATTGTCACGTTCTTGGCTGCTTGAACAGCCCGGACAGTGGCTCAGAGACACACCTTGTCTCCACCTTCTCCTCAGCAGTTCTAATTTTTTTTTTCCTCTGCAGCAGTTAATTTGCATTTTCTCTAAGGCAATTTGGCTGGCTGCTTGAAGGGTAAAGAATTTGAATTAAAAGCATTTGAGCAAACCTTTGTTCAAAAAAACCCAAAACAACAGCTCAGAGTAACCCAGGCAGGAGATTTTAACTTTGAAATAGTTAATTACAAAATTTGGTATACCTTTTCTACAGACATTTTTGCTTTCAGTGTCTCTTTGGCATCATTTTTGCTTTTGCCTTTTTTATCCTTTCTTACATACATTTGCAGTATCTTTCTAACCAGTTTTTTCAGGGCTTATTCAGCCCTTCCTCCAGCCCCCACCCGTACTACTCCCTGGGGGTGCTCACTGTCCCACAAAGTCATTCTGGTGACCTAGACAGAACTCTTAACAGACAATCCACATTTCTAAACATTCCCTCTGCAGTATCCAAACGCAGCCCTTCCCCCTCCTAGGCTCTCAGCAGGCAAGGCCAGCAGCACCACAGGTGATTGGTGTGTCCCACCGCTACCCTGCCCCAGGGGCTGGCAGGGTCAGGGACTGCGTGGTGCTGAGCTCACAGCTGTCCCACAGCTCCAGCTCGGCTCTGCACCTCCCCACAGGCCCCCAGCCTGTGCATCCAGCCCCGCATCTCTGCGCTCACTCCCACCGCTCCGAAAGGGGAGGATACAGGGAATTGCAGCTCGCCTTGGGTCAGCTGCCAAAATTTTAGGCAAGATGGGGGAGGGTCTTGAAACACTTCTCCTCTCTTCCTTCTTTTTCCTTCTTTTTTACTCTTATTTACTTGCAAGCTCTATCTACTACAACATTCTATACAACCATATTTCAGCAGCTACACACAGGAGTTCTAAAGAGGTACTTATTAGATTCAATTAGTTATTTTTATCTCGCGGGCGTCCCCGCATAAATTTATATGCCGGCAAAAATACAAATTAACACAGGTAAAATTTTGCACACACAGTACATGCACACACATTAAAAATTTCAGAAGCACTCGAGCAAATAGACAATATCACTTCCTCTCACAATTAATACACGTGCACTAAGTTTAAGTTTCGCAACGGTTTCTGTTGGAAAACGCAGTTTTCCAGCAAAACTTATGCTAACTAAACAGGCCTGAACAAAACCTCAGCATAGTCAGGCCTCAGTAAAAATCCTAACAAGCTGTAATGAGAAACTAACACCTAGGAACCACAGCTGTGTTTCTGAGCTGTGGGAAGAATGTCATGGGAAAGAATAGGGAGTCAGAAGTGTTATGAGAAAAGGATAAGGGAGTCAACAGGAGGATCCCTGAATGTGTGAGAACAGACTGCAGATACGTGTGTAACTATAATTAGTAACATCTGTAACAGTATATAAGTTTCTCGTTTGGTGAAATAAAATGGAGCTTACTCTATATCTCATATTGAGACTGCCGTGAGTTCCCTCTCGTCGTTATGTCAAATGGTGACCCCGACGACCACGGACACTAGCAGCAGAGTTTTACGACCCTGCCCGGAGAGCGGCGAGAATGGAGAGGCACCGGAGCTGTGCAGCGACGGTGTGTCAAGATCTTCGCCCCGCGAGGGGGAGATTTGGCGGCACAGGCCGAATAGGACCTGCCTACCGTGGGGGCTACACTTCTGTGAGCTGCACTGACCGTGGCGACCGCGGACTAACCAGAGACGCCCCAACGGAGCGCTCGGACAGCGGCGACTGCGTAACTTTAAACCCAGATGGTACGGAATGGAGACAGAGGTAGCCCAATTTTTATTGTTATGCTTTTTAGAAAAGCACGGACTCAGTAAAACTGCCCTATCACACTTAATGGGCCTGATGGTGGTAGGACAAGCTTATGTATTTTTTACAAATCCTATTACAGTATTCAGTGTGGGAGAGTGGTTGAATTATGGAGCTGTTTTACTTTTGGACTGTGATAAAATTGCAAGAAAGCTTGGCAAACCATGGAGTAAAGTCGTAGCCTGCTTACAAAAACATGCCACGGAGCAAAACCTTGCGTGGCTGACGGCACAAGAGATAACAGCCGCATGGACCAGAGAAAAATCTGTGAGTTACCGTGCTGCTTTTAATATGCGTAAAACTTCGGCAGCCGCGCAGCCGGGGAAACCCCCCCCGCCAGGGAGGGTGGGGGAGAATAGTAGCTCTCCCTCGCTGCCAGCGCTACCAAGGGGAGGGCGCTCCGTGCCGCTACCGGCAGCCGAGAATACAAAGTTACTCGATTGGATGAAAAATCTGTTCCTGTCTCAATGTATCACGGAGTTTGGCAACTTTACAATGAAAAACATCTTAGCTGCTTTGTTTGAGAGAGTCACTGTTGAATTTTTACCAGAACAACTGAATACGATGTTGGAGAGAGCTCAAATGTCGCGGGTGGGGAGCCGGAGTAGCCAGAAATCATCCCAGTGTTATCGATGTGGCAATGAAAAACACATACGAAAGAACTGTAACGAAAAAGTTTGGTGTTCCCGCTGCAACAGAGATACTCAAAGCACAAAAGCTTGTAGAAAGAAAAAAGACAAACAGAAAGTGACCGATGGCCGCGCAGCAGCAACGGCCCCTACCCTTCATCGCACGCCGCCTGCATGGCACACAAATAGACCTGTGGCGGAAGTTGCTCCAACCATGGTTTCCGGTCAAATGACAACTAGAGCAGAGGTCCCAGAGGGTGCCTCGGTAGGCGGAGCTGCGAACCATCCATGCCTCCTTCACTGCCCCAATGGTGATGTCTATGGTGAAACTCTAAACTCTACTCCTCCCTAAGGATGAGGAAATGATTGACAGCTTCAGCAACTGAAACTCCCTGAAAATGTTTAAGCAGATGGAGCAGATCGGCTCTTCCTTCAGCCTGGCTGCACTGACACCGAGACCAAAACCTATTTCCAGCGTTTTACTAATAAAGAAGCATTGTAACAAGATATTATCCTGATAATAAAATAACACCTTGAATACTAAAGCCTTGAACGAAAGTGGAATTTTGCTAAAGCATTACTTAAAATAGAGTTTGTGTGTATGTGTGAATATTGTAGGCCTACTGAGACTGTGTTGAGTGCTTTAATGTGTAGATGAAACCTGTGACTGCTGAGAGTGTGATTTTGATCTCTTGAGAGTTTTGATGTGTGAATGAAAACCTGTGAGTGAAGTTATACTGAATAGTTTAAACTACCTTTAAAGTATCTTTAGTTAAATATAGATTCTGTTAAAGTTAAGTAATATTGAATTTAAATTCTATCAAGCTTTAAGTTCTGTTAAGGTTAAAGTTATATTGGGTAATGTTAAGTGATGTTAATGATAAATTCTATTAAGTTTTAAATTTTGTTAGAGTTAAGTTGTTAAAGTGATATCAATTTTAAATTCCATTATAGTTAAGTCCAATTTGTTAGTTTAAAATCAGATTTATTAAGATCAAGTTTTATTCATTTTCAGTGATATTGATTTTAAGTTTTAAATTTGTTAGTTTATATTATTATTCACAAAAAGCTTTGCAGTTTTATCTTCCTTAGTTAAAGTCAAATGATAATGTCCACTGTTTTTAAATATTTCATCTCACCTTATATAGCTATCTACAAAAATAATAACATGTTAAGACACTCTCCTTATTGATATTAATCAAAGCTTGTTTATAAGATGTTCTAAGAAAACCCTTCCACTTAGCACCTAAGCTCTGGCCAAGCTTTGGTTCTAACTGGCTGGGAAACATGCCATGAGTCCCAAGTGTTCCGCACCAAAATGTAATCAAGTAATTTTCATTTGCCAAATTAAGTTCATAAAAGCTAAACCTTCTTCCAAGTAAACTTGGAGTCCTTGTCTGGAAAGGGTTCTCCAAGCTTTACCTGTGAAGTGAATGTTTTCAGCAATGACAGTTCCTAGACCATGGCAACATATCTAAATAACTAGTGAAATTTCCTTAAGTAAACTTATAACAACTCTAATAATAAGAATTACTTATAGCAAAGCAAATTAATCTGATAACAGACAACGTCTGTTCTCACAAGCGAAACGGGGGAACTGTTGGAAAACGCAGTTTTCCAGCAAAACTTATGCTAACTAAACAGGCCTGAACAAAGCCTCAGCATAGTCAGGCCTCAGTAAAAATCCTAACAAGCTGTTATGAGAAACTAACACCTGAGAACCACAACTGTGTTTCTGAGCTGTGGGAAGAATGTCATGGGAAAGAATAGGGAGTCAGAAGTGTTATGAGAAAAGGATAAGGGAGTCAACAGGAGGATCCCTGAATGTGTGAGAACAGACTGCAGATACATGTGTAACTATAATTAGTAACATCTGTAACAGTATATAAGTTTCTCGTTTGGTGAAATAAAATGGAGCTTACTCTATATCTCATATTGAGACTGCCGTGAGTTCCCTCTCGTCATTATGTCATGTTTCCACACACAAAACACAGAATTTTAAAGGCAAAATCAAATAGAGCAATATTAGAAAGGTGTTGGAGTCTGAGTGTTTTCAATTCAGCAGCTAAAATCTTTCCATTCAATAATATAATCTGCCCCCCTCCAGCTACTCCAAACCAACGGTTTATATATGACTTATACTCATTCACTCTTTTGCCAGTCACTTCGCTTTTCTCTGGCCGTTTCTGTCGCCAGAGAACGGAAACGCAGATAGAGCTCCACTATCGCTCCATGTCGGAGACATGTCTCATTCATTCACACTCACACATTAACAAAATAACGACACAGTAACACAGTAACAAAATAACAACAGACAGAACAAAAATCACAGTATGGTGTAATACAGTGAGGTCCAACCCCTTAAAGGTACCTTTCACTATAGTGGGGTCCAACCCCGGGGTCCAACCCTTTAAAAGTACCTTTTCTTGACAGCGGGGTCCAACCCCGGGGGTCCAACCCCTTGCCCGGGACTAATTTTGGGAGACCCAGTCTCAACTCACCCTCGGGGACTAGCACCCCAGACCTGCAGGCATTTCTTTTGAAAGTAGCAAATACCTTAATTTGGTGCAGATGGTCCTTAGTCTTCTCCCGCCGTGAGCCAAAGGACAGCTGAGCTCCCCCTGAAAATTCAGGGTCGCGACTGGGAGGTCTGCTTACCCCTGGATCCGGCAGCCGAGCAGAGTCAGGGTCCCATCTGTGGTGCCAGTTTGATTCGCCCCAATCGAGCTCAGAGACACTTCAGAGACCAAGTCAGAGAAGTGGGTATTTGTTGGAAAACGCAGTTTTCCAGCAAAACTTATGTTACCTAAATAAACCTGAACAAAGCCTCAGCATACTCAGGCCTCAGTAAAAATCCTAACAAGCTGTCATGAGAAACTAACACCTGGGAACCACAGCTGTCCTTCTGATCTGTGAGAAGAATGTCATGGGAAAGAATAGGGAGTCAGAAGTGTTATGAGAAAGAATAAGGGAGTCACCAGGAGGATCCCTGAATGTGTGAGAACAAACTGCAGATACGTGTGTAACTATAATTGGTAACATCTGTAACAGTATATAAGTTTCTCGTTTGGTGAAATAAAATGGAGCTTACTCTATATCTCATATTGAGACTGCCGTGAGTTCCCTCTCGTCGTTATGTCAGGTATTTGCTTTATTCGGTGCACCGGATGTGTGGGAATTGTTTCCACCAAACACACATACATCAGTACCCCAGAGACACAGAGTTATAGGTAAAATCATGAATATTAATTACATTCTTCAGGATAGGAGTGGTTATACAAATAATTCTCAGAAGTCATTAATATCATTAGCATGTACACCACGCATGCTCCGTATATCCTGGTGGTCTTTGGAGACCCCCAAAGCCCCCTCCAGGGTGAAGGTCCTTCATGGGATGATTCAGTGGTTTCTGTGCTGGTTTCAAATGCATGCTTAGCTGATAAGCCATCAGGCCAGAGCTGTTACCTACAATTTGAATTTGAATTAAGAGTTCAGCCTTCAGCCCTGGAAGCCACAGACAGGCGCCTGTGCTGGTGGAAGGGGGGCAAAAGCTCAGAGAATCTTTCTCAAAAATATATCAGGTTAAAAATTTTGTATAACTTTAGTCAAAGGTTTGGTTTGTCTTTACCCTGGGAAAAGATATTTTAGGTCTCTTTTAGGGCATTGTTCTACCAGATGAGGTCTGGTGGACTCAGCATATCAACAGATTGGGAGTGACCCCAAAGATAACCAGAAAGATAAAGGCTATTAACAAAAAATCCACGAGACATCAGTGACTATCACAAACATCTACCCCAGACCACCTCCAGCAGGGATGAAGGCATCCTGGCCCAGAAAGGACTGATAAGAAAAACTGAAGAATGAAGAATCTAATTAGCATCCGAGGCGAAGAAATTCGGATCCAATGAGAGACTGAATATCGGGGGTTTGCTCAACTTTAAACCAATGAACACTGACCCAATGCTTTCCTATGTATTTTTACTGTATAAAATATCTGAGAAATCAAGTAAAAGCTATGTGTCATGGAATGATTTTCTCAGCACACCCAAGCTATGTGTGGATGAGATGATTTCTGTGGTACATCCTGGCCAGATAATAAAGTAATGCCTTGACTCTCTAACATTAAAATGTTGTTGGAGGGTTTCTGTATTTTTTTCCTGCAGATTCGGTGACATCTGGATCGACTACCCGTGCTTCGGTGGACCGTCGCGAGGATGGAAAAGATCCTGACATTAAAGTACGCAAACTCTAAACACCCTTTACCTGGTTTTAACCTGATGAGTCAAAGTAAAACATTCCATATTCCGTACACTGGATGTGGATATATCGGGTTGCTACCACCTTTAAAATATACATGGGGAGTATGGTATTGAGGCTCTGGGGGGGAAGTGCCACATCGGGCCCCTCTTTGCAGAAATTTGGGAAATTGTGTGTTTTGCTGATAGCAAGTTCTGATTTTTTTCCACCACATATTTAAGATTGCCTAGCTTATGTGACTTTTGGTTTGTTTTTTCCTGAATGCATTAATGAACTTTTGCTATCTTTTATGATGCTGGTATCAGAGTGGTCTTAGCAATAATTTTTTATTTTATTATTCTGTTGGGTATTGCCTTTTTCATTTTTCATGCTTCTATTATGTTGTGGTCAGAATTTGGCTTAGGGATTGGACTGGCAATTTTATTAAGCCTTGTGATTTACTTTGTCTATACTTGCTTTAAACCATCTGCCGCTGTGTCCCGGGTTAATGATAAGACTCTCTCTCCTCCGAAAGCGAAGGGGCCCCGACACCCCCTCCCCCACCCACAACAGAACCTCTTAGATGGAAGTGAAGAAAAAACTATTTATTTGACAAAACCACGCAGAGTGCCCTGCAAGGCACAGGGAAAGGGGAAAACCAAGGTGAAAAGGAGTTATTCAACCTGATTAAAAAGTCCTTCTCTCAGAC
This sequence comes from Lichenostomus cassidix, assembly GCF_008360975.1. Taxonomy (NCBI): domain Eukaryota; kingdom Metazoa; phylum Chordata; class Aves; order Passeriformes; family Meliphagidae; genus Lichenostomus; species Lichenostomus cassidix. The sequence continues at coordinate 20,116,751 of NC_139510.1, forward strand.
GCAGCCCCTCTCCTCCTCGTCCCCCCGGGGCCGGGTGGAGCTCCCTGGAGAGCTCTGCTGTCCTCTGGCCCTCCTGGGTCTCCGGGTAGCAAAGCAGATCGAAGAGAAGGGGTCCAAACGAGGAAAAAGAAAAAAAAAATGGAAAAAAAAACGGGAACAGAGCTCACTCCGACCCCTGTCCAGCACGCAGTCTCTGCCGGGCGACGAATCCTCCCCCGGAGCGAGGCTTGGGGAAAATGTTTTCAAAACAACCCGCGTTTCTCTCTTCGGCTGGGTGTAGTTAAAGAAACAGGACCACACATTTTTCTCTCTTGGGCATATAAGCCAACGATAGGGGATAAAGGATTATCATAACATCAATCCAAGACATTCCACCCCTTATTCCATAGCGTTGGCTTAAGGCCCACCTTAACATCTTCCAACTTTAAACACACACACATATATATACACATATATACAAACATACATACATACATATATACATATATACACATATACATATATACACATAACTATGTACAAATAATGTCATTCGGTGAACGGTGGTATGTTGCCATCTCAACCTTACATGTGGCCTTCACCCAAAATTAAATTTCCCTGAGGGACACATCGTGTTTTTCCATCTTCCTGCATTATCCACCAAGTACACCCTGGTCCCTGGGCAAAGACAACCCCACGGATGGGTTTGTCTTTATGTGAGGCAGAATCAATCCAGACAGTTTTCCCTAACAAGCCTCTGGCATGTACTGCTGGGACCTTATCTCCATCTACTGTATGTAGAAGCTCAGATTGGGCAGCACCTGCTCGGTTGATGGAGCCTCCGGTATTGACTAACCAGGTGGCCTCTGCTAAATGTCGCTCCCAATTCTTATAAGTTCCCCCACCCAATGCCTTTAGGGTGGTTTTTAACAGTCCATTATACCGTTCCACTTTGCCAGCGGCTGGTGCATGATAAGGAATGTGGTACACCCACTCAATGCCATGGTCTCTAGCCCAGTTGTTTATGAGGCTATTTTTAAAATGAGTTCCGTTATCTGACTCAATTCTCTCAGGAGTACCATGCCTCCACAGGACTTGGTTCTCAAGGCCCAGGATGGTGTTACGAGCAGTGGCATGAGGCACAGGGTAGGTTTCCAGCCACCCTGTGGTGGCTTCTACCATTGTGAGCACGTAGCGCTTGCCATGGCGGGTTTGAAGCAGTGTGATGTAATCAATCTGCCAGGCCTCTCCATACTTATATTTAGACCACCTTCCACCATACCACAGGGGTTTCACCCACTTGGCTTGCTTGATGGCGGCACACGTTTCACAGTCATGGATAACTTGAGAGATGCAGTCCATGGTTAGATCCACCCCTCGGTCTCGTGCCCACTTATAGGTGGCATCTCTGCCCTGATGGCCAGAGGCATCATGGGCCCATCGAGCTAGGAATAAATCTCCTTTATGCTGCCAATCCAAGTCTACCTGGGACACCTTTATCTTTGCAGCCTGATCTACCTGTTCGTTGTTTCGGTGTTCCTCATTAGCTCGACTCTTGGGGACATGGGCGTCTACATGGCGGACCTTCACAGGTAGTCTCTCTGCCCGGCTAGCGATGTCTTTCCACTCTTCAGCTGCCCAAATTGGTTTTCCCCTACGCTGCCAACCAGCCTTCTTCCACTTTTCCAGCCAACCCCACAGAGCATTGGCTACCATCCATGAATCAGTATAAAGGTAGAGCTTTGGCCATTTCTCTCTTTCAGCAATGTCCAGGGCTAACTGAACGGCTTTGAGCTCAGCGAATTGGCTCGATCCACCCTCTTCTTCCCTAGCTTCTGCAACCCGTCGTGTGGGGCTCCACACAGCTGCTTTCCATTTTCGTTTTGTCCCTACAAGACGACAGGACCCATCAGTGAAAAGAGCGTAGCGTGTTTCGTCTGCTGGCAGTTGGTTGTATGGTGGGGCTTCCTCTGCACGGGTCACCTGTTCCAGCTCCTCTTCCTCAATCAGACTAAAATTTTCACCTTCAGGCCAATTTGTAATTATTTCCAAAATCCCAGGGCGATTCAGATTTCCCATACGGGCGCGCTGTGTGATAAGGGCAATCCATTTGCTCCATGTGCCATTGGTGGCATGATGAGTAGAGGGAACCTCTGCTTTAAACATCCACCCCAGCACTGGTAGTCGAGGTGCCAGGAGGAGTTGTGCTTCTGTGCCAATTACCTCTGAGGCAGCTTGGACTCCTTCGTATGCTGCTAGGATTTCTTTCTCTGTTGGGGTGTAGTTGGCTTCAGACCCTCTGTAACTTCGACTCCAAAATCCCAGTGGTCGGCCTCGAGTCTCACCAGGCACCTTCTGCCAAAGGCTCCAGGACAGGCCATGGCTCCCAGCTGCAGAGTAAAGCACATTCTTTACCTCTGGTCCTGTCCTGACTGGGCCAAGGGCTACTGCATGAGCAATCTCCTGCTTGATCTGGGTGAAAGCTTGCTGCTGTTCAGGGCCCCAGTGGAAATCATTTTTCTTACGGGTAACCAGGTAGAGAGGACTCACAATCTGGCTGTACTCAGGGATGTGCATTCTCCAAAAGCCTATAGCTCCCAGGAAAGCTTGCGTCTCCTTCTTGTTGGTTGGGGGGGACATTGTGATGATTTTATTGATACCCTCAGTAGGAATCTGACGCCGTCCATCTTGCCACTTCACTCCTAGGAACTGGATCTCTTTGGCAGGCCCTTTGACTTTGCTCTTTTTTATAGCGAAACTGGCTTCCAGGAGAATCTGGATGATTTCCTTTCCTTTCTCAAATACTTCTTCTGCTGTGTCCCCCCACACAATGATGTCATCGATGTATTGCAAATGTTCTGGAGCCCCACCCTTTTCCAATGCAGCCTGGATCAGTCCATGACAAATGGTGGGACTGTGTTTCCACCCCTGGGGCAATCGGTTCCACGTGTACTGCACGCCCCTCCAGGTGAAAGCAAACTGAGGTCTGCACTCTGCTGCCAGAGGAATGGAGAAAAATGCATTTGCAATGTCAATAGTGGCATACCACTTTGCTGCCTTGGACTCTAGCTCATACTGGAGCTCCAGCATGTCTGGCACAGCAGCACTCAAAGGTGGAGTCACCTCATTCAAGGCACGATAGTCCACAGTCAATCTCCATTCTCCTTCAGATTTTCGCACAGGCCAGATGGGACTGTTAAAGGATGAATGGGTCCTGCTGACCACCCCTTGGCTCTCCAGCTCACGGATTAGTTTGTGAATGGGAATCACGGCATCACGAGTTGTCCGGTACTGTCGGCGGTGCACAATGGAGGTTGCAATCGGTACTTGTTGCTCTTCCCCTTTCAGGAGTCCTACTGCAGATGGGTTCTCTGACAGTCCAGGCAAGGTGTTCAATTGTTTTATGCCCTCTGTCTCTACAGCAGCTATCCCAAATGCCCACTTGAGTCCCTTTGGGTCTTTGAAATATCCATTTCGGAGAAAGTCTATACCCAAAATACATGGAGCCTCTGGGCCAGTCACAATGGAATGTTCTTTCCACTCTCTTCCAGTCAGGCTGTCCTAAGCTACAATATTGATGTAGTTAAGTATTCTATTACCACCAGCTGTGGGCCATTAGCTGCTATCACCCACTCCAAATGACAAGCAATGGGCCATCCGTTAGCTATTATCACTTGCTAACGACCCACCCCGCATAACAGGCAATGGGCCATCAGGAACCCACCGTGTGACTCATAGACTTATCTCATCCCATTGTGAGATGCTCTGCCGAGGAGGAAGGAGCCAGGTGTTCCCACGTAGATATAACCTGGCCTTAGAACTGCCTGAGCTAGCCCTGTCTACTGAGTTCCCAGAGGACGAGAGCTACACTGAATCTTCAGCTAGAGACTAGACCTTCACAGGATCACCGCTTCAACTAAACTACTTCAGTTGGACTGCTACTACCACCCTAACAGGGTGTTAGGTTGTATCTGACTTTGTCAGTGCTTTTCCTTGTATTATTTCACTTATTTTTTAATTTCAATCTTGACTTGTGATCTCCCACTGGTTTGTTTTCAAACCAATACACAGGCTCACCTCAGCTTTCACCAGGGTCAAGTCTTGTGATCCTCCTGTAACGCCGGAAATAGAAATAGGTTCTGTCCCCACATGTCGCGATGGGATTATCGTGCATTGTGCACCAGTGTCAACTAAAGCCTCGTATTCTTGTGGCTCTGATGTGCCAGGCCACCGAATCCACACTGTCCAAAAAATTCGGTTTTCCCTGGCTTCTACCTGGCTAGAGGCAGGGCCCCTCTAACCATGGTGGGCATTCATGTTAGAGGTTCCTTCAACGGAATCAGACATATTGAGTAGAGCTACTTCCCTTCTGGTGGAGTTCCTTCTCTGAGTCTTGCCCTCCTTCAATTCACGCACTCGCCGTGCCAGGACAGCAGTGGGTTGTCCATCCCACCTGTTCATGTTTTCTCCACTGTCACACAGGAAATACCACAACTCATGTCAAGGGATATATCCAGTTCTCATAGCTGAGGAGCGTCTGCGTGGGGTAGCAGAACCTCTGGTCTGTACTGCTGAGATTTGGAGAAGGCTGTCTTTAATCTCTTTACTGAGTTTCTCATGATTCTTCTCTATCTTATTTTCTAGTTTCTGCAGATTTGTTTCCACAGCTGAGATTCTTGCATTCATTGGGCTATGCACGACATCTGCATACGCCCGGAGTTTCCTTGTCATATCACGCACAGTCTCACGCCCATCATCTTGCTTCATAATGGCTAAAGCAGAAGCATACCCTGATGGCCCAAGCTTTAGGAGTTTCCGCCACATCACAGGTGTACATTCTATCCTATCTGGGTCTATAATCGGATCTGGGTTTGCTATGTCCTCTGAGAAGACAATTTCTACCACCGCCATTTCTCTCAAGCGTTGAATCCCTTGTTCTATGGTTCTCCACTGGGTTTGTTGCGAATAGAGATCGTCGGGATGTAGGTATCTTTTCCTCGCAGCTCTGATAGCTCGTCTCCAGAGGCTGCTGCAGTCAGGCCCATCTCGTATAGTTTGGTTGATATCTGGGTCACGTGACACAGTCCCTAAATGCCTTGCCTCAGTAGGATCTAGAAGTGTAACATCGCCTGCGGCATCCCAAAGACGGACTAACCAACTAATCACAGATTCATCATCTCGTTGGACATAATCTTTTCTTAGGCTGTGAAGGTCTCTCACATTCATGGATTCAACAATGACCTCTGACTCAGTTGCTGACCTTGAGGGTCCCTCCCCACTGTCATCTGGGCGATCAGTCTTAAATTGGGCTTTCCTGCTCCTTGTAATAGGAGCAACTGCCACTGGCTTAGGCTCCCTTACTTCCTGTTCCATAATATCCGACAGTGTACGATAAGCATATGCCAGGGCCCAGCATATTGCACTGCAGTTGTCTCTGCACTTCTCTTTCAGATACTTCCCCACCTCAGCTGGTCTCGGGATTTGTCCAGGGGGAAATTCCCAGTCTATTGGGTCAGAGAATTTCTTTAAAGTTTTACCTATGTCCTCCCATACTCCACACCATTCAAATTTCCTCACATCTGGATTAGGTGCCTGCTCCTGCTCAGCCCCTCTGGACTTCTCAGTCCTCATTCTGGTAAAACTGAACATCATATACATGGAACCTCCCAGGTAAAGCACCTGTACAACCAAGTTAATGGTCTCTTTAACATCCAGGGGAAACTGAATATTCTCAAAAGATGATATACTAGATTTAAAGGGAAAGAGATGGGTGAGGAGCCAGGAAGCTTCACCCTCTACTTCTCTAACAGGTTGGGTAATATTACTAACAAAACTCCAAAACAGGTTACTGAAACTAGAGGAGGAAACTAACAGAGCATGTACATCTTTAACTGTGTCCCATACCTTCTTACAGATCGTCAGTATCACACACATTACTATAACAAGCCGGAGTCGTGTCCCTGATTGGTGGAAATTATACATTAGGGACAAGATTGCCCCTACCTGTTGGTAGGGAAACAAACCTATGTGCCAAACAGACAGTATTACATCAAACAACCTCCCATCAAACAGCATAGTGACTACTGATGGTTGTAATTCAATACCAAGTGTTCAAAACCAGAATGCAATTATTAGGGTTTTTTCTTCACTTTCTCTAACCCCACAAAAGGTGTAGAACAAGTAATCAAGGCCCCCTAAGTTGGGCGCCAAATACTGTCCCGGGTTAATGATAAGACTCTCTCTCCTCCGAAAGCGAAGGGGCCCCGACACCCCCTCCCCCACCCACAACAGAACCTCTTAGATGGAAGTGAAGAAAAAACTATTTATTTGACAAAACCACGCAGAGTGCCCTGCAAGGCACAGGGAAAGGGGAAAACCAAGGTGAAAAGGAGTTATTCAACCTGATTAAAAAGTCCTTCTCTCAGACGCAGCCCCTCTCCTCCTCGTCCCCCCGGGGCCGGGTGGAGCTCCCTGGAGAGCTCTGCTGTCCTCTGGCCCTCCTGGGTCTCCGGGTAGCAAAGCAGATCGAAGAGAAGGGGTCCAAACGAGGAAAAAGAAAAAAAAAATGGAAAAAAAAACGGGAACAGAGCTCACTCCGACCCCTGTCCAGCACGCAGTCTCTGCCGGGCGACGAATCCTCCCCCGGAGCGAGGCTTGGGGAAAATGTTTTCAAAACAACCCGCGTTTCTCTCTTCGGCTGGGTGTAGTTAAAGAAACAGGACCACACATTTTTCTCTCTTGGGCATATAAGCCAACGATAGGGGATAAAGGATTATCATAACATCAATCCAAGACACACTGCCATCCTGTCTGTGTTAAATTTCAATAAAGGGAAGCCTATCTGAGGTTGTTCCTATGCATCTTTTGTAGGCAGTATTGTGTCACTGGCAGATTTGACACAAAAGAGAGGATTTGTTGGTTTTGTCCATGCTGCCAGAAGGACAAAACCTTTGGTGATTTTTTTGTTAGACCGCGTAGTGTACTCTACAGGAAGGAATTAAACCTGTTTAGTTTGGAAGAAGGAATTTCTGAGGAACAGGCAGTATATAGACTCCAAGAATCACTGTTGAATGAGGCGGTAAATAAGGAAATACTAGAATTATTACAAGGACTGGATCTAATTGCCTTAATTTAATAATTAGGAGGTTTATTGGAGGGTTCCCTTCTATCAAATAAAGCTGTTTTTGAAAACAACCCTTTCCTACTATTGACCTCTGTTGGGATGGCAAAAGCAAATAATGCTATCCTCTCTCCCCTTTCTTACTACTACACCTCTGCAAAATGCTTTATAATTGTATTTTATTTTTCTTGAATTGGTGAGAGTGAATGAAAGTGTGAGTAACTGAGATATGCAATTAAGCACAAAGCAAGTGGGGAGCTCTAACCTGCATTTCCGTTATCCTGCAAGGGAAATGGCCAGGGACAAGCGAAGCGAGTAATGAAGTGATTGTGTGAGAGCAAAAAGAGACGACTGAGACACATGAATAAGTGCAAAGTGAGTGGGAGCTCTAATTCCTGTTTCCCCAGCCGTGTGAGGGGAGTGGCCAGAGAAGAGCAAAGCAAAAGGAGAGTAAAATGGGAAAAAAGCAAAGCCAAGTTTTAGTGGCTAAAAGCCCCTTAGGGTGCATACTAGCTGTCTCCTATTGATGTTATGATAATCCTTTATCCCCTATCGTTGGCTTATATGCCCAAGAAAAAAAAATGTGTAAAAAAAATGTGTTGTCCTGTCACTTTAACTACACTCAGCCGCAGAGAGAAACGCGGGTTGTTTTGAAAACTTTTTCCCCAAGCCTCGATTCGGGGGAGGATTCTTCGCTCGGCAGAGACTGCGCGCTGGACGGCGGTCGGAGTGAGCAGTGAGTTCTGTTCCGGTTCTTTTTTTAAATTTTTTCTTTTTCCTTGTTTGGACCCCTTCTCTTCGATCTGCTTTGTCACCCGGAGACCCAGGAGAGTCAGAGGACAGCAGAGCTCTCAGGGAGCTCTACCCGGCCCCCGGGGGGGGGGGGGGGCGAGGAGGAGAGGGGCTGCGTCTGAGGAAAAGGACTTTTTAATCAGGTTGAATAACTCCTTTTCACCTTGGTTTTCCCCTTCCCCTGTGCCTTGCAGGGCACTCTGCGTGGTTTTGTTAAATAAATAGTTTTTTCTTCACTTCCATCTAAGAGGTTCTGTTGTGGGTGGGGGAGGGGGTGTTGGGGGCCCTTCGCTCTCGGAGGAGAGAGAGTTTTATCATTAACCCGGGACACTAGCCCACTGGAAGAAAATCGGGGGGCACCAGGAGGAACTGTTAATAAAAAAACTCTTACCAGGTACTGTAATCGGTGGTGTCCACTTTAGAGACTTGGGGGGAAGAAATAGCCAGATAATGGAATGTTAAACTATAATACTTTATTACAGCTCATCTTGTTTTTACATAGAGAGGCAAAATGGGATGAATTGGTGTACAGAGACATGTTCTTTGAACTCAGGGACTACCCTGAGTGGCAAAAGGAGAATGATATTAATTTATCTCCAAGAGACCCTTTTGTTTTAACTGTAGAAAAAGATAATTTGGAACAGGGCGTAGGAAAACTGACACAACGTTGCTTGTCATCCTCCATAGGAAAGCGTTGATTAAAATATCAAAATAAGCAGCCTGGGAGAGATTTAAGGACTTTGTCAGTCCACCTGGGGCAGATGGGGGAGGGGAAAATGAACTTTCTGCCCCAGCATCACCAGAAAGGAGCAGGCAGATGGAAAGAGGAAGACACTGGGCTTCCCCTTTACCATTATTTTCACCTCTTAGCGGGTGAACTTGAAGGAAACTGAGGGCCTGCTCAGTTCCTCCTGAGAGTAAAGTGACTGCTCGAGAGATTTTGCAAGGCCCTCTGAGAGAGGCTCTTGGACCCACTGGGCCAATACGGCTAAAAGTAAACTTTTCAATGGGGGATTTTGGTAGCTGGAAAGAAACGGCTAGAAGATATTATGATCCATCAGGAATAGCTAAAAGGTTTGGAGGTTTCGTAAAAGCATTGGACCCAGACTGGGAGGATATTGATTTAATGTTGGATGCATTAACTGATACAGAAATGGAACTTGTTTTAAAGGCAGCCAGAAGCCATGTTCAGGCACAAATTGCTGCACAGACTTTTCAGGGCACTGTAGATGATTATGTGCCCGCGATGAAACCTTGCTGGGACTATAATAACCCAGATCATTACCAACTATTAAAAAGGCACCAGAGGTGGATTAAATTCGAGTTGGAAAATGCAATACCTAAATCTGTGAATTGGGGGGCTCTGTATGCAGTAAAACAGAACACAACAGAAACTCCTACAGAGTTTCTTGATAGATTACAGGAAGCAATGTGAAAGTATATTACCTTGGACCCCTCAGGGAAACAGGGAAAGCAAGAATTAATGTCTTTATACCTTGGGCAGTCCTCAGATGACATTCGAAAAAAGCTGCAAAGAATGAAAGCTTAGGACCAAAGAAAACTAGAGAAATTAGTTGAAAAAGCGTGGCGATTATATCGAAACAGGGATCTCCTGAAAAAAAGAAAATTGATTAAAACCTTAGCCAATGCAACTATTGCAGCTCTGGGAGAACACAAAACGGGCTGTAGGGGGCCCTTTAAGTCAAGGCCTGGAGGTATTCGGGCATGAGGGGGGAGACAGGCTGGAGCAATGTGGCTAGCACAGGTTTTTCCCATGAGAATTTTTCTTGTGTTTTATAAATAAAGATAAAGTTTGGATGTTATTGGAACAGTGTCCCAGAACTTGGACAGTGCAAGCCTGGCCAATCAGGCCTGGGGGAAGGCTTCTGACCGACCAATCTGGGTGACTTTTGAAAACTCTATATATATGATGAAATCAAAACAATAAAGGTCATTCCTTCTTGCCACTGAGAACTGGTGCCTTCATTACTCTGCTAGCTGCTCAACAGCGACAGAGCAAGAAATCCTTTGCCTCAAATGGCAATCAACCAATGTGCCTTTTGTAAACAGGAAGGACATTGGAAAAGGAATTGTTCACAAAACAAAAGTAACCCTTCAAATAATCCCCTTCCCTTACTCGCCGAGCTGCAAGAAGACTGAAGGGCACTGGCGGATCTCCACCTAGCAGGCCCACTGGCTATAATGGAGCTGGGAAAACAAGAAAAACAATTAGAATTCTTAATCAACATGGGTGCTACTTATTCAGTATTAAACCAATGTTTGTCTTTACAGGATGAAACTTCTGTGAATGTAGTAGGGGCAACTGGCCAAGGACAGAAAGCACACTTTCTGAAGCCACTCAAATATAAATTGCAAAAAAGCATTGGCATACATAATTTCCTGTACATGCCAGGTGCTCCAAAATCATTAGGCAGAGATTTGTTAGAGAAACTGGAAGCTACAATTGAATTCAAAGTCAGTCAGGTGCAATATCGAGTAAAAGATGGCAAATTCATTTATATTCTGAGCCTTGCCCTAACAACATCTGAAGTTAAGACTATAATATTCCAAGAAATATTATCGGGTGTATCCTGGAGTATGGGCAAGTGGAAAACCCAGAAAAGCTTAAAATGCAGACACGATTATGATTAAATAAAAACCTGGAATGGGACTGGTACAAATAAAACAATACCTCTTAAAATTAGAAGATGTAAAGGTATTAAACCAATTATAGATGACTTTTTAAAATACAAATTAATAATAGAATGTGAATCAGAATATAATACCCCAATCATACCAAAAAAAAAAAGAAACCAGATAGGGTAAATTAAAGATTTGTCCAAGATTTAAGAGCCATCAATAAAATAACTGAAGATCTCCACCCGGTAGTAGGAAATCCATACACATTGTTAACCAAATTAAATTATAAACTAGTGTGGTTTACTGTTTTAGATTTAAAAGATACCTTTTTCTGCCTGCCTCTGGCCCAAGACAGTTGAAAGCTTTTTGCTTTCGAGTGGGAGAACCCGGAAACAGGAAGGAAAACACAATTAACCTGGACCATGTTGCTACAGGGATTCAAAACCAGTCCAACCCTCTTTGGAAAGCAACTAGCAGAGGATTTGCAGAAGTGGACATAACCAATGGAAACTGGAGTGTTATTGCAGCACATAGATGATCTCCTGATTGCAACAGAAATGGAGGAGGAATGCAATGAATGGACAGTAAGTTTACTCAATTTCTTGGAACTTAACGGATATAAAGTTTTTTAACAGAAAGCCCAGATCACAAGAAAACAAGTGATAAACCAAGGATATGAAATTTGGGGGGACAACAAGAGCTGGGATGGGACCGAAAGGAAGCCATTTGTCCAACTCCTCAACCACAGGCGGTAAAAGAACTCTGAACCTTTTTAGGTGTGACAGGATGGTACCGATTGTGGATCTATACTTACAGACTATTGGTTAGACCCTTATATAATATGCTAAAAAATGAAAGTAAACGCTTGGTCTGGACTGGAGAGACCAAAAGAGTATTTATCCAACTTAAACAGGAACTGATGAGGGTACCGGCTTTAGGCCTTCCATGTATGACACAGTCCTTCTGGTTGTTTTCCCATGAACGCCAAGGCATAGCCCTAAGGGTATCAGCCCAACAAATAGGGCCATACCAGAAGGCAGTAGCCTACTTCTCAAAACAACTAGATGAAGTGAGCAAAGGTTGGCCAGGGTGCCTCAGGGCAGCTGTGGCTGCAGTATTTAACATACAGGAAGCCTGAAAATTCACACTGGGACAGAAAATAACTGTCTTCATCTCACATGCAGTATCGGCTGTACTGGAGCAGAAAAGGGGGCACTGGTTGTCTCCCTCTCAGTTCTTTAAGTACCAAGCCATACTAGTAGAACAAGATTATGTGAACATTACCACAACTAACATTGTGAATCCAGCTTCTTTACTCAGTGAAACATCAGCAACCTGGGATCCCGTAGCACAGATTGTTTAGAGACTATGGAAAACAATTATTCCAGCTGACCAGACCTGAAAGAAACACCTTTAGAAGAAGCTGAGGAAACATGGTATACTGATTGTGGCAGGATGTTCTGCCCCCCCTTCCCCCTTCTGCTCGATGGCGGAAGATAGATAACTCCAGTGGGGTCAACAGCCCAGCAGGGGTTATCTCTTAGTGCCCGAAAGTCTAAGACCTCTAACCTTAATTCATATTTTGGAATGAAGAGAGGATGTGAAAAGAGAAACAAAACTATACTTGCTGACCAAGCAAGGTACACTTTTATCCTATAAAAATCTCAGGGATTTCCACAAAGATGGAAGCTTTTCTACACAGACACTGGAGCATGAGAAAGCCTCTCCCCAGAGTCTGGACGCAACTCTGTGATAACTTCTTGCAGGATTGGGGGAGGATTCTGATGTATCCCAGCACCAAAATTGGATTTTGGTAAGATCATTGGTGTGGCTAGCACAGGTCTTTCCCATGAGAATTTTCTCCTGTGTTTTATAAACAAAGATAAAGTTTGGATGTTATTAAAACAGTGTCTTGAGATTTGGACAGTTCAGGCCTGGCCAATCAGGCCTAGGGGGAGGTTTCTGACTGACCAATCTGGGTGACCTCTGAAAAGTCTATATAAGTTGGAATCAGAATAATAAAGCTCTCTTTTCTATGCCACGCTGAGAATCCGGGTTCTTCTTCTCTGTTAGCGGCTCAACAGTGACACATTGGTTTCCTAAATTGTATTCTTCTTTGCTAGCAATAATTTCAACAATATTAGGTACCTTTTGCACGCTGCATTTTCAGCTATTTGTAGTTTTCCCATTTTGGGCAATATATAATTTGTTTAGCTATCTGTAGTTTTCCTATATTGTGTAGTATATAAGTTGTTTGGCTCCTTGTTCTGTTTTCTCTTATGTCTAATAAACAGTAATCCATTTTATATTAGACCTAATCTGTGGCAGCACAGATCCTTTCCCATGGGAATTTTTCTCTTCTTCTTCTATGTTTTCTTAATAAAAATAAAGTTTCACGTTATTGAAACGGCTTTTGGACACAGGCGCTCAAACACCTGGGCCAATCAATCCCTGGGGGGGTGGATGATTGTTGGCCAATCCGAATAGCCTTCTCACGTGTATATAAATCTGTTAAATATTTAATAAAGTAGTCTTTTAGCACCCTTGGAAGGACTCACAACTCTTCACTCCGCTATCGGTCAAACAGAGACATCTGGTGACCACCGACGTGTACTACACTGGCACCACATATTGCTGCAGCTGGCAAATTCAACCAGCTTCACCTTGTGGCCAAAGAACAGTCGGGTGCCAGTTCATGGACCCACCATCTTCACAGATGGTTCCGGGAAAACAAGAAAGGCCATTGTTACCTGGAAGGAGGCATCTGAGTGGCAAGTGCTGAAAAGCCATGAGACAGGCTCTGCTCAGTTGGTTGAATTGAAAGCAGTTGCCATGGCTTTTCAGCGGTTCTCTCCGGTGCCTTTGAATTTAGTCAGTGACTCTGCTTATGTAGCGGATATAACCAAACATTTGGATTGTTCACTTTTAAAGGAAGTCGATAATGCGGCTCTGTTTTCACTATTGCGAACCTTGTGGAAGGCGATTCAGGTTCGAGTGCATCCATATTCTATTTTGCACATTCGAAGCCACACCAAATTACCAGGTTTTATAACAGAAGGCAATGCCAGGGCTGACATGTTAGCCAACCCTGCATGGGTGGCACCTCAGCCGGACAAAATTGCACAAGCCAAGGCATTGCACAATTTCTTTCACCAGAGTGCACATACCCTGCAGAAGCAGTTTCAATTGACACCAACTGAGGCTCGTGACATTGTCAGCGCTTGTGCTGATTGCCATGGACTCGCTGCACCTCTGCCACCGGGGGTAAACCCCAGAGGCCTAAAGGCCTTGCAGCTCTGGCAGACAGATGTGACACGCATCCCTGAATTTGGCCGATTCAAGTGTGTGCATGTGTCTATTGACGCTTTTTCCTCAGCTATGTGGGCAACTGCTCATACTGGAGAAAAGAGTCATGATGCCAATGCCCATTGGAAATTAGCCTTCTTGTTCCTGGGCGTGCCATCTACTGTAAAAACCGATAATGGTCCTGCCTACGCCTCGCAGAAGACGTGGCAGTTCTTACACCTATGGGGTGTAGACCATAAATTCGGTATTCTGCATTCTCTTACTGGCCAAGCCATTGAATGCGCTCACAGTTCTCTGAAGCGTGTCTTGGAAAGGCAAAAAGGGGGAATGCATTGGGAAACCCCACAGAGCCAAATGGAAAAAGCCTTGTACACAATCAATCACCTTACAGTGCCACCAAATTCGAATAATCCTGATTCACCCTGACCTGTGGCTCCAGAGATAGAACCAGCAACCTCAAAATGATAACCAGAATGCAGAACATCAACCGAATGATCCTTCTGATGATGGCCAGGACACTGACCATCAGGCAGACGGTCCTTCCACAAGCAGAGACTGAAATTTATGTTTTTTATGGAGTCAGAAAGCAAGGACTTTGAAAGCATGTTTGAATTATAGAATTTTAATATATAATTAGGTTTTATAGATGCTTTACCCAGGGTATTGCTGAAGAGTCTCTCTGTTCACCCTAAATCAGCATCTGGTTTGGGCTCTGTTTGGTGGCTGGCCACTGCCGAGCAGACCCCTTATTGGTATTCCATCCAGGCTCTTTTTGGTAACTGGCTACTACCAAGCAGATCCTTCATGCTGAATTCACAGAGGCTCACAAGCAATGCCTTCTGGTTCTTAAACAAGAAGGGGTAGCTGTGGCAGCACAGATCCTTTCCCACGGGAATTTTTCTCTTATTCTTCTATGTTTTCTAAATAAAGATAAAGTTTCATTGCCGAGAAACGGAGGCTTGACAATCCAATATGGATTTACTACAAGCTTCGGTTTATTGATTTACAGCATACAGTTTTATAGTGTAGTTAACTAAATCATGCATATTCTGTAATCATACAATATTATTGGTTATATACTTCCACGCCCTAAGTTTGGCTACTTGCCTTAACATGTATCTATGTTTATCTATAATGCCTGATTTCTGCATATTTGTTACCAATTAACGCATTCTCGACGGCTCCCACGACGTCTATGTTGCAGGAAAGTCATGGTGACCTAGATCGCTGATTGGACGCAGGTCTCTAATTAATAGTTGGCTGAATATGGCTATTGTTAAGAAGCAGCTTGTTAAGTGTTAAGAAACAGCTTATTTAAGTCTGTATGTTCTTTTTCTATTAGCTAATTCCCCACATTTCATGTTATTGAAACGGCTTTTGGACACAGGCGCTCAAACACCTGGGCCAATCAATCCCTGGGGGGTGGATGATTGTTGGCCAATCCGAATAGCCTTCTCACGTGTATATAAATCTGTTAAATATTTAATAAAGTAGTCTTTTAGCACCCTTGGAAGGACTCACAACTCTTCACTCCGCTATCAGTCAAACAGCGACACTAATCGGTCGTCATTAAAAGAATTTGCAAACGAGACTGGGTTTCTGGGGTGCTGGTCACTCTAAATAGGTTAACTGCCAGTTGTCACAGGCCTAGGCAATCAGCAAAAATCTATCAACCCTCTGTCTCCATTCATAACACTGATGGAAGCAGCTTCATAAAAAACGGGACCCGCAAGGCAGGATACGCAATCACCACTACTAAAAGGGTAATTGAAGCCCAACCCCTTCCAGCAGGAAGTTCAGCTCAAAAAGCAGAGATCATTGTTCTGATCTGTGCACTGCAACTGGTAGAAGGAAAAATTATTAACATCTGGACTGATTCATGATATGCATTTGGTGTGGTGCACGCCCATGGAGCCATATGGAAGGAGAGGGGACTTTTAACATCACATGGAAAACAAATTAGGCACGCAAAAGAAATCCTATGACTACTAGACACCGTCAACCTATCCTTACAAGTAGCAATTATGCATTGTAAAGGACATAAAAAAGGTAACACGGAGCAAAAGATGACAAACCAAGTGGCAGATTTAGAGGCCAAAAAGGTGGCAGAAAAAGAACAGGTACGGGCATTGGCCCTGATACCAGATGGTAAGCCCATAACCTGGGATACTAATATACCCTATTCAAAAGAAGACCTTAGACTTATACAAGATTTTAATGCTCAGTTAAAAAATGATTTTTATATTCACCCTAGTGGGCAAACTGTAGTACCAAGTAAGATATTGTGGAAAATAGTACAAGAAAAACATAATAAGACTCACTGGGGAGCAGATGCCTTGTATAGTGACCTAACCAAGAAAATAGTAGGAAAGCATTTATACACTACAGTACAGCAGGTCACTAAACAGTGCAAAGTGTGTATATGGAATAACCCACAGACCACTAACTGTGGCTAGCACAGGTTTTCCCATGAGAACTTTCTCCTGTGTTTTATAAACAAAGATAAAGTTTGGATGCTGTTAAAACAGTGTCTCAAGATTTGGACAGTTCAGGCCTGGCCAATCAGGCCTAGGGGGAGGTTTCTGGCTGACCAATCTGGGTGACCTCTGAAAAGTCTATATAAACTGAAATCAAAATAATAAAGGTCTCTTTTTCTTGCCACACTGAGAACCCGGGTCCTTTCTCTGCTAGCGGCTCAACAGTGACAACTAACAAGGTCCAGTTGAGAGCTATAGGAAAAGGTACACTCCCAGGGCAACAGTGGCAAATTGATTTTGCAGAATTGCCCAGAAAAGGGGGGTACCGATACCTTTTGGTACTAACCAATACTTTCTCTGGTTGGTCAGAAGCCTTTCCATGTCGAACCAATAAAGCAAGGGAGGTTACTAAAGTTTTACTAGATCAAATCATTCCTCGATTTAGAGTACCTGTGACCATATCCTCTGATAGATGATCATACTTCTGTGCTGTCATAGTTAGAGATCAGTAAAATACTTGGCATAGATTGGCAACTACATACCCCTTATAGCCCACAAGCAAGCAGCCAAGTAGAAAAAATGAATCACTTGATCAAACAACAGCTGACTAAAATATGCCAAGAAACTAACTTATATTGGCATCAAGCTCTGCCCCTTGCTTTATTGAGAATAAGAACTAAACCACAACACAAAGAAGGACTCAGTCAGTTTGAAATTCTATATGGGAGACCATACCAAACTCAGTATCATGGTGAAGACCTTCACCAAATGGGAGAAGGGCATTTAACATATTATGTAATCTTATTGGGAAAACATACTGATCAAATATCTAAAAGAGTGGCCAGAACCAGGGAGAGGGGCCTGGATCAACCCATACACCCTCATAAACATGGAGACTGGATTTTTGTTAAATCCTTTTCAGGAAATCCCCTGGAGAAGAAATGGCAGGGACCCTTCCAGATCCTTTTAACAACCTTTACAGCTGTAAAAATCTGTGAATTACTCTCCTGGATCCATTACTCCTGGTTTAAGAAAGCACCTGAAAGACAATGACGGATAGAACTAATAGGACCAACCTCCTTGAGATTAAAGCGCTGCTGCTGATAATTACATGGACAAATGGACAGAACTGGAAATGTGATGAGCACATGGAATTAGAACATGAGAAATCATGGCTGACATGGAATGATTGGAAAAAATATTGATATGATGGAAACTCGGGCCTAAACAACACGGACCAGTGGGGACACATTTTTAAGAAAATT
This sequence comes from Lichenostomus cassidix, assembly GCF_008360975.1. Taxonomy (NCBI): domain Eukaryota; kingdom Metazoa; phylum Chordata; class Aves; order Passeriformes; family Meliphagidae; genus Lichenostomus; species Lichenostomus cassidix. Next base: position 20,134,330 of record NC_139510.1, read on the forward strand.
ACTACTGTATTAATTGTAGGTGAAACAAAAATTGAAAAAGGTGGGTGGGAAAGCAAAGAATAGCATTCTCCATTGCAAATACAAGAAAGTGAATCAGTAACAATAGGATGCAAATTTAAGCCCAGGGAACTGCTTTATCCAATAGCCCTAATATCATTTCATATAATAGATGCTGTAAACATGACCTACTGCTTATCTTTTGTAACCTGTATTCACAGAGAAAACATGTACTTATGATTTTACTTTCACCCATTATGTAATTCTATATTGTACACTATATACAATGGAAGACAGACAGTGGAGATAGGCCCATAGAAGTGTCATCTTGCTCCTGAAAGAATCACAAGTCTCACAATCCTGAATAACATGATCCCCTGATAGAATAAGAAACCCACAGCAAACGATTGTATGAAGACAATCTGTAACTATAAAACCCCAAAAGACTTACATCTTCCCCTATTTATAAATAGTTCTTTTGCCTTTAATTTTGATGGGGAACCTCTACAGAGTTCTGGCTATTCAGGACCATCACGGACAATCCTCCCAGATGAAGGAGAAAATATAATATCTCTATTTGGAGTAATCGAGCCAAGAGAGATAACAGAGGGGGAGAGAAGAGTGACTTTCAGAAAGAGATCAGAATGGAATCAGGAACACCAAATAACTACATTCTATATGCAAATGAATCAGGCAGTAATTGTAGCCTGCATATTTTCAACAATTGGTCATGCCTCTGGATTTACAAACATAGACATAAAAATTGAAAGCACACATGATGCTACTAAATTTAGTATCTTCTCACGTACTGAAAACATTTGCATACAAACCAAAACAATTACTGAACTACTAACATGGCAACAGCCTTAGGAATAGTTCAAAATAATGTATCTGTAGCCTTAGGATGTATCCAACCACAGCAATGGGTGCAAACAGTGGTATCTGGTGTAATAATTAGAGAAGGAAGATCAAGTGTTTTGCCATATGAACTATGTGAAATAATTGCTAAAAATGTTACTAAATTTGAAAAACAATACCAGTCGTGGTGGAAACTAGTCAATTTCACTTGAGAGCCACATAGTGAAAACATTATAGCTTATGTTCTAACCATAAAAAATGCTTCTGTCACCAGCATTTTTCCTATTGCTGCTTTGGGAGCCAAACATAACGGAACCATAATCAGGCCTATAGGACATAATGTCTGGGGAAAATACAACAACAAAACTAAAAATTGGCAAACTGTAAGTACCTAAGGGTGCATTCCCCATAATCACCTGGGATTTATTTGTGAAAATGCAGTGCTGGAGACAGAAGACTTATGTTTGGACACACAAGATAGCATATGTACCTTTGAGACGTTCCCTTTTGGGAAAAGCAAGTTCCAGGCATATTATGTAGGAAATGGGTGTGCATGTGTTCAAACTAATTGCCCAGATGTAACTATAGATGACTGTGTTGAACCTACTAATCACACCAATTTTTGAGTTTGTAACTTTACAAAGATAGTAGGATGTGACTTTAATTACAGCACCCCCATTACCACATATCAACTTGTGCAAGACCAGTACATATCTTACTATGAAGTCCCAACTGTAAAAATTGGGATGGACAATAGTATCTTAAAACAGATGCTGCAACATCCAGACTTGAACTCTATGGCAACACTTTTTAAAGAAACCGGTCAATGAGCAATACTAACTGTCAAACATGATCTGGAACAAATCATGGAAATAGTGGATTCCATCAGAAAAACAGGAGAACACCACTGGTGGGACATTTTTCTCAGATGGACTCAATCACCCACAACAACACAGCTGTTTCATTTCTTGGTCCGCCCTATTTTAATTTTGTTGCTAACAACCATAGCCCTTACTGTCATAAACTTATGGACTTGGTGTAAAATATGGACCTTAACATCTGAAGTATGGATAACATCACAATTGCAAAGGAATTTGCAAAAGTTATAAGAAAAAAGGAACTTGAAACACAGAACTCCTTTAACATAAGCACCTTAATATACCAGCACCTTAGTATATAGAATAATAAATGTTAAATACTAGCTGCAATGCTTAACCACAACTGCTTCTGCAAGATAAACTGCTTTAGCAAGTCAAAGGGCCTAGCCCTAGAAGGGGCAAAGATGATAAGAGAGGAATGCAAGCTAATGCATCTAACTAACAGCCTTTTTGCTGAACATTCCCACCTGCATATAAACTGAGACTCTAGAATGCTGGGGCACGTCTTCCACTGGATTCCCAGAGGAGAAGAGCTCAAGAGTCACCACTGGACCTCCAGAGACCGACCAAACCATTCTGCAAGATCACCATTTCAACAAGAGTACATCCATCATTCCAATGGGACCGCAGCCACCATTTAACTGGACTGCTACCACAACTCTGACAAACAGGGTGGTAGGGTATATTCTGACTTTGTCAGTTTAAACCATTGTTTCTGTATTATTGCCTTGTTATAAATACTAGTCAAGAACTATTATTCCTTTTCCCATATTTTTTGCCTAAAAGCCCCTTGATTTCAAAGTTATAATAATTCAGAGGGAAAGGGGATCATATTCTCTATTCTAAGGGAGGTTCCCGCCTTCCTTGGCAGACACCTGTCTTTCAAAACCAAGACAGTTTTACATACCATCTGAGCTGTAGCTCTAACAGTTGGGACAGCCTCTACCCAATGAGTTAAATGGTCTATTACTAATAAAAACTTGCATCTCTGCACTTGGGGAAGTTCAGTAAAGTCCACTTGGATGCTTTGAAATGGTTGCAGGGCTAACTCATGACCTCCTGGTGTTTTTCTCATAACCTTTTTATTTACCTTTTGGCAAGTTATACATCTCTCAGTTACTTGTTTTGCTAATCCAAAGATCCCATTGCACCCATAATTCTTTAAAAAGTGATCACACAAAGCCTGAGTACCCCAATGAGTCTTCTGATGTATGTCTTCTAATATTTTCCTAGTATGGGGATTATTAAGTAACTGCCTTCCATCAGGGAGTTTCCATTTTCCAGATTGATCTCGGTCTCCCCCCAATCTTACTTAATTCCTTCTCTTCTGCTTCACTAAATTTTGGAATTTCTAATTCTTCCTTGCTTGGAGTCAAAATTAACAACTTTTTTGCTCCCATTTTCTGCTGGATCTCTAGCCTCTTGATCTGCCAAGTTATTCCCTCTTATTTCTGGGGTCATTCTTTCCTGGTGTCCTTTAATATGGACTACAGCTATTTCCTCAAGCAACTTTAACACTACTAAAACCTCTAAAATGAGTCCCTTATGAATCAGCCCTTTTCCTTTTGAATTTAGTAACCCCCTTTCTTCCCAAATTTTCCCAAAAGTGTGCGCTACCCCAAAGGTATATTTCTAATCAGTATATATGTTTGCTTTCTTATGTGTTAAATACTCCAGTGTTCTCTTTAAAGCATATAATTCACAAGGTTGAGCAGACCAGTTTGAAGGCAGTTTCCCTTTTTCGATGGGTTGCATATTTTTCCCATCTACTAAAGCATATCCTGACATTGTTTTTCCTTGTAAGCATCTGGATGAATCATCAACATATATTCTTTCCTCTTCTGGGAGGGCCTGTTCCGTTCGACTTTCTTGAACTTTAGTTTAATACTGTATGACTTCTAAACAATTATGTGTTAAGTCACTCTTTGGTTCTCCATAAAAACGTTGAGCTGGGTTTAAACTTCTGTCTACCTCCAATGTCAAGTCATCACTGTTTATCAGGATTGCTTCATATTTTAACATCTTGGGATCTGTCAACCATTTTTCAGCCTTTTGATTTAGCACATTTCGGACTGCATGAGGTGTGAACACAATTAGTTTACTTCCAAAAGTAAGTATATGGCTCTCCTCTACTAGGATGGCAGTAGCTGCTATAGCTTGAATACATATAGGCCAACCACGGCTCACTGGATCTAGCAATTTAGACAAATAGGCTACTGGCTTCTTTACTCCTCCCATTCTTGGACTAAAACTCCATGAGCTACTTCATCTTCCACATTCACATACAAATAAAAGGGTTTTTCTAATGAGGGTAAACTCAAAGCTGGTACTGAGGCTAGTTTAAACTTTAGTTCTAATTTATTGTCATCTTCTCTGGTCCACTTTATCTTGTCTTCCCCTGTCAACTTTTCATATAAAAATTTCACTGCCTGAGTATGCCCTTCAATCCACAGCCAAAAATACTCCAATTATCCAGGCAGTTTTCTAACTTCCTTCATTGAAGAAGGAGGGGGAAGAGATAAAATCCCTGCAATCCTCTCAGGATTTTGTTTTCGGCTACCTTTACTTATTAAGTGACTGAGATACTTCACCTCTGACTCCATAAATTGTAATTTTCCTTTTGATACCCTCAATCCTTTTTCCCCAAGAAAATTCAAACGTTTTATAGTAGCCTCCCTAACTTCAACTTCGGCTTCTCCTGATAATAAAATATCATCTACATATTGGCTAATCTGTATTCCAGGGGGAGTGGGGAAAGTCTGTAATATTTCTTCTGAAGCTTGCCCAAATAAATTTGGAGACTCAGTAAACCCCTGTGGCAGTTTTGTCCATATTAATTGCTGTTTTCTTCTAGTACTTGGATCCTCCCATTCAAAAGCAAAAATATTTCTACTATCTTCTGCTAACAGACAAGCCCAAAATGCATCTTTAAGATCCACAACACTGAACCACTGATGTTGAGGGGGAACTTTACTAAAGAGGCATGTTTTTCCGAAGTCTCTCTAACCAGTCAGTTGGAGTTTCTTCCTTTCCTTGCTGCCCATCAAAAGCTTTGCTAACATTTTGCCCTCAGGGTGCTGCCTCTATTATCCCTTTGATTATCAGATTACAATAATCATTCATATTTCCTCTTTCTGCTGCATCATTGTGATTCCAATTAGGAGGTGCTACTGGCATTTTCCGGTCCCCTGGTGGGCCTTGTTGATTTTCCCTTTCCCAAATTCTCATTACAGCAGCTCTAATCATCTGCCTCTCCTCTTGGGAAAATATATTACCCATTATTGACTTCTTCCCAAGTACAAATGTTGGGGCCTAAAAATTGGTCTAATTGTTCAGCTAAACCTATGGGATCTTCTAATAACCCTTTAATTTCCTTTTTAAAGTTTATGACTTCTGAAGAGGTCAAAGGAGCATTTACAAATCCTATCCCCCCTTGAGCCTCTCCCATAGGCACTTCCCTTAAAGGAAATAGGCCGACTTCTTGATCTCTTTCCAAATCAGACCAGCCTTTCTGTTCCTCAATCATCATAACCTTAGGAGGGACCTTTTTCCCTTGCTGTGGAGTGGAGGCAGGGGAGTAATTATGGAGCGATCCTCAAGTTTTTGCTGAACTTCCCCTAGTGTTTTGATATGGTGAGAGGGGGAGCTGCTGGAGTGGCTGAAGCTGGTGGAGGCACGGGGGCCGGTGGAGCGGGGAGGGCCACTGGAGGGAAAGGGTACGGAGGGGGCAATGCCTCCAGTGGTTCCCACCTCTTTTCCTTCTTTTCCTCTGCTCGCTCTGTCTCTGAGGCTTCTGATACCTTAAAAACATTTACCCCCAGGGGCCAAATCTTTCCCATCCAGCAGAAGGCATATTTGCTTTCCTCAGGATTGAAAGGTTCTTTTGCATTTACAAATATGTTTAAAGCTTGACAAATCCAACCCTCAAAGGTCCCATACCTAGGCCAATAGAGACGATGGGGTGTTATTTCCTTTTTCATCCACTCTATCATGCAATATCGAATCATTTTGACTTTATCTTTTCCTTTTGTACATGGATTACTATCCCAGTTAGCTAATTTAATTCCCAGTGGACTATCCTGGGGTATATCCACTGGCACCTTTTTGCTCCCCTTTTTCCTCGGACCTGACTTACTTGTTCCTTGTCCCATCTTCCCAGGACCTGACCTGCTCTTCCCTGAACTCTATTTCTTTGCTCTAACTCATTCCTCTGGCAGCTGGGACACCACCCACTCCTCATAGTTGTTTCCCACGCTAAGCACAGAAAATTTTTCCTCTCCAATAATGCAATCCACCTCCCTCCAGATAATAAGGTTGAACTTCAAACCAACAATTGATATAATGTATACTCATTCACTCGTAGTCACTCATTCCACTACAATAACAAAATGACAACACAACAATAAGGTACCTTTATTTTCAAATCACTTGTTAACATTCACCCGCAGGTCTTACTTATCAAATAAAATGCTCTAATTTGGGGCATATGATCCCTGTCTGCCCCTGCGGTGAACTAAAGGGCAGCAGAACTCCTCCTAAACTCTTTGGGTAGCTATCTAGAGATCTGCTTTTCCCCAGATCTGGCAGCCAAGCAGACAGTCTCATCAATAAAATCTCAAATGTTGTTGGCCAAACCCAGATGCTCTTAGGTATAGGATCCCTAGGATATTTTCCTAACCTTCAATTCCACACTTCCTGCCTGGAGGAATTTTCCTAGCCTCCATGGATCCCAACCCTTAATCTGGCAACCTTTTTGGAATTGGGGACCCTTACTCCCATTCCATATTTCCTAGTGGACTGCCTAGGAAATTGCTCCCTCTCCTGTCTCTATATTAGGGGTCCAACTCCTAGGAACTCTGTCCCAATTACCCCGGGGGATCACTCAGTCTTTACCTTTCGCTTCGTCTCTTCGCCGGCCAGTCACCTCGCAGAGATACGGAACCATGGCTAGAAGTACTCCATACTCGCTTCGCAAATCCGAACTGTCCAGTCCAGGTCTCACACACACCAGTCAATCCCCCATAACCCGCCCCCCATACAGTACTTACAGTCCTTTTTCCTGTCAGGGACTTCATGCACATGAATCATGGGCTAGTTCCTGCAGTTTCTTAGGGAGCCATTTTCTTTCCCCCTTTCTTTTGCTTTATGAGTCCCTTCTTGTCTGCGGGGTGTCAACCTGCGATCGCCAATAACACCAGGGAAAGCCAAGCGAGCCGCTGAAATCAGCGGGGTGCGCCTCCCGCTCAAAATTCCCTAGGGCCACGGAGATGAGGTGTCCATCCCGGACGAAGTCCCCAATTATGAGAAACAAAGCCCATTCTTCTGTTAGGATTTGAAAAATTTAATAAGAGACAATAGGGGACAAAGGCAATAAAGCAAAAGTAACAGCGCTGGGTGCTTAGCCTTAGCCAGAGGCACACCGGCTAATGATGGCAACATTCCTTACATACCCTTCCTATTGCATCAGTCAAATACATATTCATAAACAATTGTACATATTCAAACATTTCCCTGAACTAGTTTGCATGTTCCAGGAACTTTTTAGCATGGCCCCTCCTCTGATCTGCCTTTTTAGAGCATGGTCTTGGTTGTGGTCTTGAGGGTCGTGTGCCACACCCACAATGGCCCCCTGTTCCGTGGTTTCAGCAGGTGACAGATGTTATTAGTTGAAGTGTCAGTAGCAAGGGTCCCCATCACGCCTGTTCCTCAAATGTTATCCAACCAAGCAGGCGGTTTAGTTATTTCAGTTATTGCAGGTTAGCCACAAGTACTCTAAAACAACATCAGCTATTTCACAACTATGTCTGAGTTATTTTAATTATTGCCAGTTAGCCAAAAAAATAAAAGCATCAGCTATTATTTCACAACTATGTCTGCATAACAAAACTACTGCAAAAGTCAACATATTATAATGCACAACACATAGCATCCACTTTAATATCTGTGAAAGCCAACACTATAATATATGTTTATCACAATGTATAGCATGCCGTGTTTGTAACCCTAAGATAAGGAAACTACAACTTATGTAAGAACCCAACCGTTAAGACTGTACATTTTAGATAAATGAACAAAACTAGGGTGGATGCTGAATTTGTAAAGGTATAAATAACCTTTTCAAGGTGAGTGTGGTGGACATGCACATGGAGGTGTTAACCCCTGCACGCTCCCCCTGGCTGGGCCAATAAAGGTGTGCTTTACTTACAGTACCTTAATGTGGAGGAGATTTCTTTGAATCAAGTGGCAAATGGCTAGAAAAAAAACACTTCTGGGAAGAGAGATAAGAAAGGCTGGCTACTCCCAGCTACACACCCATCCCCGTGAGCAGCGCATGGACATAAGCTTAAAATATAGGAAGATGATGCAATGTGGAGCTAACCACTTGCTTATCAAATACTAACCTGTGGTGGTTTTGATTGGCTCAAAACATCAGCAAGGTATCTTTAACATTTAAGAGAAATTTAAACTCCTCAGAAGCTGTTGTAGTAGGCCTAAGGAAGTGTCTGAGGAGTGGGGAGTGGCACAAAGATGGTTCTTGTGTGTCCTGAGTGAAAGTTCTAGAAGTTTTTTTATTAAGTGTAGCAGAGCTAATCTCTGATGGCTCTGAAAGTGATGGACATGCTGCCGGCTAAGTGTAGGCTAATTAGAGGTGCTAGTTACGCTTTTGTAAAAACATATTTAAGAAAAAATTAAAACAAAGTAGGCACACACTTCTTTGTAGTTAGAGGAAGAGGAGGAGGTGGAGGTAAAAATATGTGAAGGGAAAACAACATAGAGACACTAATGTTAGTGAAGAAAGTGAGGGAGGAGGTGCTCAGGCGTCAGAGCTGAAAACTTTCTGCTAGTTGTGGTGAAGACTATAGGGGGAGCAGGAGGTCTCTTTGCAGCTTATGGAGTTTACAAAGATGCAAAATTCCACCTACAGCTTACGCCAGAGGAGCAAGTAGATGCTTAGAGGAGGCTGTGATCTAGTGGGAGTTTCATATAGAGAGTTTAAGCTGCAAAGGTTTTGCAAGGAAGAAAAAGGTTTTGCTCTTGGAATGGAAGCAGCTTGGCTTCAGCTCGGAAGAGTTTGCACTTTATGAACAAGAGGATTCATGTTGCAGTAGAATTTGGGTGGGATGTTGCTCGTGAGATTAGATTTACGCTAAAGAAGTTTTCAAAGAACTGTCTTTCGTGGGAGATACTTTGTGGCTAAGTAGAGGACTCTTTTTTGATGAACTGACTAGAAAAAAAACTTTACCCTGCTTCTTGCCCGTGTTGTTAGTTTAGAAAGAAGGAGGGGGAGTGAGCAGAGAGACTGCTTCTTAAGAAAGAAAGAGAGCAGAGAAACTGTCTAGAGAGAGAGAGAAATAAGTAGAAATAGAGTATTTGTAGTAAAAAAATTGTGGTAATGAATAGATTTATAGACCTGCTCTATGAACTAAAAAATACCCCACACCCTGCCCCCCTACCCAAGCTGTTAGTTAAAAGAAGGAAAGTGAGTAAAAAAAGCTGTCTTAAGAGAGAGGAAGTAAGTAAACAAAATGGTGTATAAAAAGCTTATTTTTACCTCTCATTTATCCTCCAACTCTGTTAGTAATTAAATCACTTTGCAACTTTAAGTTTAGAGCCTGTCTACCCTTTTCTTCTGTGCGTCCTCTTACCAGTGTCCTATCTCATTTAACTCATAAATTTAGTGTATTTAACAGGTTTTTTTCCTTTCCCCTCTCCTGCACGTCTGCATCAGGAAAAATCGAAGTGCCTAGCGTTTAGCCAAATCAAACCCCAACATAACCATAACTGTGTGCGAATGTGTGGAATTTTTGATAAAATTGTTATATAAACTTACTGAAATTTGTAGTAGGCAGAGAAGCATTTTGGTGGGGACCCTCGGACCCCCACTCTCCCAGCTGGCCTAAAAATAAAGCACCTTAACTGTTCAACTTTTTTGTCAGCCGAATTCTTTAATTCACATTGTGTGCCAACAGAATGTATCTTTAATTGCACTTCTGATCTGTATATTTCCATTGATACAGTTTTTAGAAGGAAAGTGGACTTATTTCAGCATTGTCTCCCAGACTCAAAGAGGGGAATGTACATGTTAATTTGCTGAAAAATAAGTTATATTTTCAGACAGCTGAAGAATGAATTTAATTTTTATTTATGTCTCAACATTGTCCAGATTTTATGCTATAAATCCATTTTCTGACCTCGGGCGGAAAATTACTACACAGGCTGAGCCCTAACATGTGGCACATGTAGAGGGTGGCTAGCATGCATGAGAGGGGGTGGAGACCGCCGACATTACAGTCTCTAAGCAGGCAACCCCTTTAGAAAATGAAGGGACGCTTTGTCTCTGGGAAGGACTTTGCCTGACAGCCAATCAGGGGAGAGAAAACGTCCACCACCGGGCTGCAAGTGACTCGCCCTGCAGGCGGGAAATCTCCTGCTGCTCGGGAAAAATTTCCCTGACTAGCCAATAGTCATCCGCAAAAGATCGGACTATAGGAGGAGACTGAGCACATAAAAGCTGTTAACTGCGCCATAACCGGTTCCTGACGTCTCGGTTTCGGGGGGGCTCGTCTGGAGGTTTGGCTCTTTCGGCCCCCTGCTCACCTTCTCCCTGCGGTCCTGCTTCTTCCCTGCCTGTCTTACCTGCCTGTCTTCCCTGTCCGCACCTGTTCCATCTACCCTGCTTTGCCGCGATCCCGCGGCAACCTGCCTCGATCCTGACCGCCACCGCTGCCTGCAACAGCCTGCACGCCGCCGCCTGCAGTAGCCGCGCCTCGAGTGCTCTCCTGGCTCGCTTGTCCTGCCGTTGCCCGGTGTTATGAATGAAAACGAGTCAATCGAAAATTTAGTAGCAAAAATTTTATATAAAGCAGATTACAAAATAGCAATGATTATTAAAATACAGAATTTAGAATATAAGGCTGAAGGCAATAAGCAAAGCAGCGCTGGGTGTGCCTGGGACTCTTGGCTCCACAGACAAAGCACGCTTTCGGTTTAAAACTCCTCCTTTTTATACATTTTTTAGTTTCATTTCTCAGAAATCCCACTCCTCTCAATTCCCGAGTTTTACGTCATGCTCTGCCTTTCTGCGCTTGCACTCGCTGTTGCTGGGGTCTGTTGCTGGGGGTTGTAAAGGGGATGGTCCTTCTGCGCTTGCGTCTTTGCTGTTATCAGGGGTTCTAAAAGAAAAAAAAATCTACAGAGCAAGCAAAAGCTAGGAAAAAGGGGGGTCAAACTCAGGTGGGCTAAAAGGCAGTTACAGAACAATTTCTATAACTCGACTACAAAAACTTCATTTTCTAAAAAGTATCAATACAGTCTGGTATCTTTCTATGCTCTATAAGGAAAATCCTGTCTTTGAGTCTCGGTTTATTTCTTATAAGGACAACCCTACTCCTCATAGCAGTCTTTGTTGCTAATTGTTTCTAGGGCTAATTTGAGATGTTTTATTTCTTGACATGAATCATACCTGCATATATTACACCCGGCAACAGCCCGTCGCCGCCTGCGATTCCGCCGCGATGCTATCCGCGGTTCTGATCGCCGCCGCTATCCCGCAGCCTGTCGGCGCGGGAAACACGCTGTCTGTCGACCATCGGAGCCGCACCTCTCGCGAGAGCTACGCAGGTTTCCCCCAGCAGGGAGCGCACACACGTCACCTGCTGAGCAGATGCCGACGGTGCACCTCGGGGTTCTGATGGTAACGTTCTGTCCGTCTTTCTGTTTCTCTCTGCGTTTCTCTTTCCCCCCTCTGTTTAATTTTTTATTGCTCTCTGGTCAGGACACATATCCTTTTTTTTCAATAAACAGTTTTCAGATATAATATTTGCCCTGCTTGTGTTTGATTTCACCTGAGAAATCTGTTTAAAAAAATCCCTCTGCGATTCCCTTACAGTGGAACATGAAAACAACCAAGAAAGCATGTAATGCCAAACTACTAATCTAGGTTAAACCAGTATATATCAGTGAAAATAATATTTGTATATACTTATTTAAGTTTCAGATAAGCCTGTTGGGACAAAGAGAGCTCAAAATGTAGAAGTGTTCTAAAAAATAACATATCATCTGCATTCACTGACGTACAACAAAACATGTAAAATGAATAGCCAGGTATACAACATTTCACTTTCACATTGTTTCAGAATTAGGTTGTCAGACTCTTGTAATTCAAGAACTGCTTGATTATTACATTCTCTCCATAGAAAAAAAAAAGAAATATATGCATTGTATATGTGTGCATACATGCATGGCTGTCAGAGAGAGAGAACCAGTCCCATGAAACTCTAAGAACCATAAACTCCTTTCACACGGTCAAAAATAAATGAGTGCTTTGCAGACTGTCACTGTTGCAAACAATAAGAGCAAATTTAAAAATAACAGTGTAGAATTATAAACTAATTTTTAAAAAAACCTTCTGAAAGCTGCCTATAACATGGCAAGTGATCCATTAAAAGCACTCCAGAGTTTTTCATTATTCCCTTTTGTATCAGTGGTTCTACTGTAAATAATTTTGTATTCTTGAATCATCACCAATGATGCTATCAGGAGAGAAACAACTGAAGCAACTTCAGAGAAATTATTGTCTTTATATGGCCACAAGATGCTGTTGAATAAAGTGATGCCTGATGGGTTTTGTCTTTTCTCTTTATACCCTTTTTATATCCTTTTTATACATTTTATACCCTTTCCCATTCCTTGTACCTTTCACTCCCTGTACCTTAGCCTTAGCCCTACATGTCTATAACCCTAGTACTCTAATATTTAGCCTAGTTCGGGGTTCTCTGGGGAAGACAAAACATCCCTACTATCTCAGAACTAGAGGCTCCAACCTTGGATGTGGCCTCCTCTCTGGAACATGTTTTTGTAAACTAGATTGTAGTCTCATTTGGGGAGGGGGGAGATAATTAGAATAGGGGGACAATTACTTCATTTGTTAGGTTTCTTATTGGGGGATTTTAGGCAGATATGCTAATTTGTAAGGTCCATAAAATTGTATATGCTTTGTACACGGGGTGTGCTCCTCGGCGTAATTCCACCTTTGACAAGGGGGCACCTGGGATGCTATTAAAACCAAGGTAATACCCTTTTTCCCAATGCTGCTGTGTCTGCCTCTTATTTTTACCAGCTTTTAAGGCATCAAAGTACCATGCGAAAGTTAAAAATTCACTGAAGTATAGTACAGGACAAATAAAAGAACTTATGAAAAATGAGGAAATAACCAAACCTGCAGAAATCAAGGGCCATGACCCGAGAAGTTAAGAGGAAGACACTATAAATCAAAATACAAAGAAAACAAACTTGATAAAGCCACAGAGGGACTTTGCTTGCACTAAGTGCTAACCTTAGGGATACTTAAATACCCACCCATAGGCTATGATCACCCCTGACATGCACCCCTTCCTCATGGAGCATGTATGGTAAAATGTATGCACTGTATCTTTAAATGGAGATGAGAATGCAAAGCAAATAACTATAGCATTATCTTGTTACATAAACAGGAAATGCTGATTATTTTTTTAAGTGTATAAAATAAGCACCTGGCATATTGAAGGTGTGCCAGCTTTGTGGATTCACCACCTAGCACCCATCTCTGCGCAGATATGAAATAAAATCAAATATCTTAACTCTATGTGTGGATCAGTCTCTTGCACACCACAAGGCTGTAAATTCTGCAAACTGACTTTCTGCAGAAAATGCTGTGTGTATGTTATGAAAAATTTGGTAAAATAGAAAAACTCCTTAACACCAACGTACCATTAAGAAGCAGGCAGTATTTATTTGGCTGGATGCACGGGGGGATAGCTCCTCCCAAAGCCGTGCATACTGAGTACAGGAAAGTTTCTGTTTAAATACTGTATTTTGCATACATATTCATTGATTGTCCCGGACTAAACATACATGTGATAATAATTTCCCCAAAATCATTAACATATTTCCCATCCCCTTTACACATGTGTTCTTCTGTCCTGGGGATCTCTCTGGTGGTCCCTAGTGGTCGTGGACCCCAATGTTCCAGTTGACCTGTCTGAGTTTGCAGGACACTGAGGATGGTGAACTTCCAGTTCTCCTTCTTACACAATGGGCATTGTGCAGTTTCCATAGGCCAGTAGTTTTGGAGAACAAGCATTGTGTTAGCTCACCTGGTGCAGGCAATTTCTCATCTGGTAACAAAGTAGCTCTAGAATTTCATCTCATCCTAGCAACAATGAGAAGTGTTTCAGAAAGTTATGATGATTTAGATTGTTACCAAATCAAGACTTGCCATCTTGTCACCATTCCTCAGTTAAAATGAGCTGGTTCTGCTGCAGAAACAGGCAGGTTAGTAACGAGAATCTGAGTCCACCTGGTTTGCCATTCAGAATGGGGTTGACATGGTCCCACTCAAAAGAGAAAGTATGAATCTTTCATGAAGAGACAAAAATGCCAAAAGGAAAAGATTAAATTAAAGAACAAAAACAAAGGGGCAATGTCAGCTAAATGCAGACTGGATGTTGGGAAGAATGAGCACAAATGGTTCAGAGATCTAATAAGTCACTTATCTAAAGTTCTTCTTGATTTCAGAGAATTTTTTTCAGAATACCAGCTATCTAAAAAAAATACTTGAACACAGCCAGCACTACTAATAAGACTGCAAAACTCTCCATGCCATTAATAATGTTTCTAGGAATATTATGGAATCCCAGAACCATTTAGGTTGGGAAAGACCTCCAAGATCATCAAGTCCAGCCATTAACCTACCAAGTTCACCACTAAGCCACATCCCTCAGCACCACATCTATGTGTCTTTTAAATACCAGGGATGGTGACTCAACCACTTCCATGGGCAGTCTGTTCCAATGCTTGATAACTCTTTCAGTGAAGAAATTTTTCCTAATATTCAATCTAAACCTCCTCTGGCAAAACCTGAGGCCTTTTCCTCTTGTCCTATCCTTGCTACTTGTGAGAAAAGATCAACATCCACATCTCTACAACCTCCTTTCAGGTAGTTGTAGAGAGCAGTAAGCTCTCTCCCAAGCCTCCTTTTCTTCAGGTGCATTGGGTTTGCATGGCCAGGTTTTGGTAGTGGCGGGCTACAAGGGTGGCTTCGGTGATGTCGGGGGGGTTGAGAATTTCTTCCCATTCCTGTTGCTACGCAACAAATGGCCCGATGTTCGGAGCGATCAAGCCTTTTGTAAAAAGACAAAGGCTAGGTTTGGGCAGGGCAAGGTGGGGGAGAGCCGGTCCTGGGAACTGACTCTGGTGGTTCGGACGCTGAGGGTAGAGGCTGCTGGCTCTTTGCTTTCCAGCTGCTACCAGAGGAAATCCAACTGTGCCCTGTTTCTCTTCCCTCCTGGCTGGGTGAGCTTTGATTCAACTTTTCTCCTCACGGGGAAGGGCACGTTTTCCCCCGCCCCGGGCCGTTCCCTTGTGGCTGCTGCCGGGAGAGTCCGGCTGCCTCTGCTGCCTGCCCCTGCCCTCTGCCGCACGAGACCGTGGCGTCTGCTGTGACTGTAGAAATTCTCGCTGGCCGGAGAGAGAGAGAGCGCCCGCTCCTGCTGCCCTGTTCCCTCGCTGCCCTGAGCTGTTCCTGCTGCGCTGCGTGTTCCTCAGCCCGTCCGCCATTGCAGTTGCCGGACAGTGACCTGACCCTGCGCCACAGCGCCACCTACAGCCGCTCGGGAGTCATCGCACCTGCCCTGGCCGGCCGGGAGCTCAACAGCGCCCCTGCTGCTTGCAACCGTGATTACACCACACGGGAGAAGACTCAGCAGCTCACGTTATCTGCTGTTTGGTTTTCTGGTTCTAGTTGTGGTTTGCTATTATTGTTATTGTTTGTTTATAGATACTAGTAAAGAACTGATACTCCTTTTTCCCATACCTTTGCCTGAAAGCCCTTGATTTACAAAATTAAATAATTCGGAGGGAGGAGGGGAAGAAAATCACATCCTCTGCTCTAGGGGATGGTTCAACCTCTCTTGGCAGACACCTGTCTTTCAAACCAAGACAGGTGAGAAGCTGCTAGAAGCTACCTCCAAGTCCAGCACAGCCAATGCCAGCTGGATCCAAGACAGTCATACTGCTGGCCAAGGCTGAGCCAATCAGAAATGGTAGCAACACCTCTGTGATAATATATTTAAGAAAGAGGGAAAAATAAAAGTTATTGTGCAGAAGTAATTGCAGCCAGAGAAGAGTGGAGTGAGAATATGTGAGAGGACCAACTATGCAGACACCAATGTCAGTGGAGGAGGGGCAGGAGGTGCTCCAGGTGCTGGAGCTGAGATTCCCCTGCAGCCCATGGTGAAGCAGTTGTCCCTCTGCAGTCCATGGAGGACCATGGGGATGCTGAGATCCACCTGCAGCCTGTGGAGGAGACTCACGCCAGACCAGGTGGAGAGGCTAAGAGGAGGCTGTGAACCTGTGGGAGGCCTGTGCTGGAGCAGGGTCCTGGCAGGGACCTGTAGACCCATGAAGAGAGGAGCCCATGCTGGAGCAGGTTTCCTGGTAGGACTTGTGTCCCTGGGGAGGACCCATGCTGGAGCAGGCTGTCCTTGAAGGACTGCACCCCGTGCAAGAATGACCCATGTTACAGCAGTTTGTGGATAAATGTTGCCCATGGGATGGACTCAAGTTGAAGAAGTTCGTGGAGGACTATGTTGCGTGGGAGGGACCCCATGCTGGAGCAAGTGAAGGACTCCTCTCCCCATGCAGCAACAGAAATGACATGTGATGAAATGACTAAAGTCATTCCCTTGCTCCCTGCATTGCTCGGGGGAAGGAGGGAGGGGTGGTGGGGGGGGAAGTTTTTTTTAAGGTTTTATTTTGCTTCTCATTATCCTGCTCTGATTTTCTTAGTAATAAATTCAATCAACATCCCCAAGTTGAGTCTATTTTGCCTGTAACAGTATTTGGTAAGTGATCTTTCCTGGTCCTTATCTCAACCCATGTACCCTTTACTATATTTTCTTTCCCATCCAGCTGCAGAAGGGAGTGATAGAGAGGCTTTGGTGGGTGTCTGAGATCCAGCCAGAGTCAACCCACTGCACCAGGCTAAAAATTTCCAGTTCCCTCAGAAGCTCTTCATAGTGTTTCCTAAAATTAAAAAAAAAAACCCCAAAAAAACCCCACAACAAAACTTGAAACAGTGTTAAAATAGTAAGATAAAAAGCAGGTCTTTAATGGAAGCTTCCAGGTGCCCCCATGGTTATGGGCACACACAGCATCAGATTTCTACAATTTTTACAGGTTCAACAAATTAGCATATCTAACAAATATTGTCCAATTAGAAGAGCAGTAGGTGAGGTAATTTCCCCCTGGGATCAGCCCCACTGGAGTTTTTCCAGGGGCTTCTTTGCCCATTTCTTGTGTCTTCTCAGATTCTGGTTGGAAAACAAAATGTCCTTGTCAGACTTCTTCTTAAGAATAAGACTAAACAGAATTCCAAGTATGTGTTAGAAGGGTTAGCTTACTGTTCTAAAATGTAGGGGGAAAGGGTAGGAAAAGCACTAAAAGCTACAACCATGTATTAGCAGTCTACAAAGCTACAAATTTATGAAAAATGTATAGAAAGCAAAAATCATTAGGCATCAATAGGACTTATTTTCTAGATCCTTCACCAGCTTTGTTGCTCTTCTTTGGACACGCTCCAGCACCTCAAAGTCCTTCAGTTGTGAGTGGCCCGGAAATGGACACTATATTCAAGGTGCGGCCTCACCAGTGCTGAGTACTGGGAGACGATCACTTCCCTGGTCCTGCTGGCAACACTATTTCTGATACAGGCCAGGTTGCCATTGGCCTTCTTGGCCACCTGGGCACACTGCTGGCTCATGTTCAGCCAGATGTTGACCAACACCCCTAGCTCCTTTTCCTCTGGGCAGCTTTCCAGCCAATCTGCCCCCAGCCTGTAGTGCTGCATGGGGTTGTTGTGACCAAAGTGCAGGATCTAGCACTTCACCTTGTTGAATCTCATAGAATTGGCCTCAGACCATCCATCCAGTCTGTCCACATTCCTCTATAGAGCCTTCCTACCCTCAGGCAGATCAACACTCTTGTTCAACTTGGTGTCATTGGCAAATTTACTGAGGGTGCACTTGACCCCTTCATCCAGATAATTGATAAAGATATTAAACAGTACTGGCCCCAATACTGAGCCCTGAGGAACGCCACAAGTGACTGGCCACCGGCTGGATTTAACTCCATTCACCACCACTCTGTGGGCTCAGCAATCCAGCCGTTTTTTTACCCAGACAAGAGTATGCATGTCCAAGCCGCGAGCAGACAGTTTCTCCAAGGAAATGCTGTGGGAAACAATATCAAAAGCTTTAGTAAAGTCTAGGTAGACAACATCCACAGCTTTTCCCTCATCCACTAGGCAGGTCACCTTTTCATAAAAGGAGATCAGGTTGGTCAAGCAGGGCCTGCCTTTCCTAAACCCATGCTGGCTGCACTTGATCTCCTGGTTTTCCTGTAAGTGTCACGTGATGGCATTCGAGATGAGCTGCTCCATAACCTTCCCTGGCACCAAAGTCATACTGACTCAGTAAATTTGCCGATGACACCAAGTTGAACAAGAGTGTTGATCTGCCTGAGGGTATGAAGGCTCTGCAGAGGGATCTGGACAGGCTGGATCAATGAGCTGAGGTTAATTGTATGAGGTTGTGCTCATTTGAAAAGTAAACTGGCAGGAGAAATTAACCCCACTCAATTACCTTAAGAGAGATTTTAGGTCAGAGTTTCAATTTAATAGAAATACTAC
The DNA here is from genome assembly GCF_008360975.1 of Lichenostomus cassidix. Taxonomy (NCBI): domain Eukaryota; kingdom Metazoa; phylum Chordata; class Aves; order Passeriformes; family Meliphagidae; genus Lichenostomus; species Lichenostomus cassidix. The sequence continues at coordinate 20,152,789 of NC_139510.1, forward strand.
AATAAATGTAATGATACACAGAAAACTGGCTTAAACCCACAAAGTCAGAGTACAACTTGGCACCCTGTTGGTCAGGATGATGGTCACAGTGGTGGTTGCAGTCCTGTTAAAGTGATGGTTGCAGTCAGAAGCGGTGGCCCTGTGGAACTCCTCTGGATCCATGGAGTTGGTGGTGTGTGGTTGTGCAACTCTCTCCCATGGGAAAAAATCTGTTAGAAAAACATAAAATTCTTTGTTACTGAGAGTGGTTTTGGAACAGGTGCTGTGATGCCTCGGCCAATCATTCCGAGGGGTGGATGATTGTTAGCCAATCCGAACAGCCTTCTCGCGTGTATATATAGTGTGTTATTAATTAAATAAAGGGCATTCTCTTGCCGCTCTTATGTGTGCCATTTCGCTCCGTTACCGGTTCAACAGCGACATCTGGTGACCACCGACGTGTATTACATGCGCTGCTGCTGAGGTACGCGTTTCCCCCCCCTCCGCTTTTCTCCGCTCGCCGCGCAGTTCGGGGGTCAGCGGAACAATGGACTCTCCGCTGCCGAAAGACATCCTTTCACGGTCCCTCCCGGGGATTCCCTGGGACAAACCCAGGGCCGAGTGGAGACAGCGTTTGCTCAGTGCTTTATTAGATTGGGGTGCCAGCCATGGCGTCCCGGAAGTGTTGCAGGCGGACATCGATCCGTCCTTATGGCTGCAAATTGGGGTGACTCTGATGAAGGAGCTGCTATTTGGGGAGCCGAAAACTGTACGTCTCTACTGTACATGGCGGAGCAGTTGGGATTCCTTAAGGGGAGACGGGTTTTCTTTATCAGGGTCGGACTTATCTCTCCTTTTGGGTTCCTTGTTCTCGGCTGACGAGAGCCGCCCTGGGAAAACCCCGCCCCGTGCTGGCTCCGTCATGGCAGATCCATCTCCTCGGCACAAATATGCGTGGCCGGAAGATTGCGTTCCTGTCACGTATCCTCACCCAATGGATCGGCTGGCGGAGATGTTGAAACAGGAGGAAAACCGAAAGGGTTCCCTAGCAACCCCCAGCGCTCTGCCGCCAGTGCCTCCGCGGAACACCATGGCCCCTCCCCCTGTAGTGCCGTGCACGGCAGCTGTGCCACAGCCTTTCCCAGTTGCGGCGGCTGAAATTTCAGAGGCAGTGCGCCCTGCGAGAGCGTGGCCTGGGCGAGGGGAGACCCCGGTCCCGCCCATCCAGACCGCAGGTTTGACGGTGGCAGCGAGGGGCGACCGGAAGCCACAAACCGCACCGGGACCGGAAAAAGATCCTTTGGCAGCGGGTGCTTCCGCCCGGACCGGTTCCTTCCACATGGCAACCGCGGTGCTTCCGATGCAGACTCCCCAAATACCAGGTACGCAAGAACCCGGGTCTCCACAGGATTTACCCCTCCCCTCTCGGCTTTTAATGGATCTCTTGGCCGAAGTGGCCGGATTCCGCCGGGACCTGGTGGAGATTTGTTCACGGGGCGTCCACCACGCAGGCCGGGGCGGCCCGGAAGTGCCTGCTCCGGCAACCCGGAATGGGGTCTGGGCTCCATGCCATGGCGACAGTGGAAGTGGCAGCAGGGGCGCAGATGGACTCCGGCAGGACATGCCCGTCCCTGTGACAGTTCCGGTGGCAGAGGCAGTCTCTGCTCAGCACAGTGACCCAACCGCTTCTGTGCCGATGCGGCAGGCGATTTTAACTGACGCTGTGCCAGTGCAACCAGCGGGGACTCCCGATGTTCCGCCTGTATCGCTGCCTTCTTCGTGCCCCGCCCCGAGCTACACCGTCTCTCGGCACAATGCCTGCGTGTGGAAGATGATTCAATGAGACAGATGTTGTGCACACAGTTGGCAAGAGACAATTCCAACGACGAGTGTAGAAAGATCATAAATGCCCTACCAGGGGAACCTACACTGGCAGAAATGGTAGAAGCTTGCGCTAAGGTGGGTTCAGGGAACCGAAAGAAGTCTGCCTTGGCTGCACTTCTGCCGCCTAATCGGGATCCCCCTGACCAGGGATAAAAGCAGCCCAAGGCTGGGAACAAATGGAAACGACTTAAGTCAAAGCAGAAGGAAAATTCGGGGACCAGGGTTCCTCAGTGCGGGAGGTGCGGTAGACCGGGTCACTGTTCAGACTATTGTAGGTCTCAGTACCATGTAGATGGTCGACCTCTGTCGGGAAACGTGAAAAGGGGTTCAAAAAGGAGGATTTGCCCCCCAACACAACCGTTCCCCCAGAACAGGGCACAGGCCTATCCAGTCAATTTGGAGACGGAACCCAAGGCCCAGCCCAGGTTGATGCCTACACCACAACAACAGTCGTCCTAGAATCGGGTGACGCCCATAGGGTTCCCTTGGATGTGCATGGACCCCTAGATCAGGGATTCAGCGTGCTGCTTGTGGGGAGGCCTGATGTCACCAGCCAAGGGATCATTGTTCTCCCAGAAGTTATAGATGCTGATTTTACAGGCCAGATTCATGCTACGGTTTCCATATCAATTCCCCGTGCCAGTATCCCTGAAAAGACTCACATTGCTCAATTATTGCTTTTTGTCTTCTGTTCCCAGGGTAGACCAACAAGTTTTCAGAGGTAACAGTACTGAACTGCAGGGACTTCCGCGGGTCTACCGGGCTGCTGACATCTCTTACCAGAGACTACAGATGACGTAACCTCGTCATGCCAAAAGTGTGTCTGCACCCAATTCGGCTCCAAGGTTTGATGCAACGATTCTTTCCTCCTCTTCATGGCCTTCTTCATGGCCTTTAGCCCCTGCAGGATCAGCTATTGCGGGGCTGGGAGGAACCACACAAAGCCGACTGAGAAAGTGACATGTTGGTGAAGGATCGAGAGGGACACACAGCCTCAATCCAGCCCTTTGTTACTTCAGCTCCAATTAACCTCTGGGGACGGGACGTGTTGGCAGCCTGGGGGGTGCAAATGGGGACAAATTTTTAATAGGGGTCACTGCGTGCAAGGGCGCACCGTATTCCAAGCTATCTCTGTGATGGCTGACCAAAACACCCATATGGGAACCACAGTGGCCCCTGCCAAAAGACAAATTAGTTGCCCTTTGTCAGCTGGTTCAGGAGCAACTGCAACAGGGACACATAGAACCTTCTACCAGTCCCTGGAATACCCCTGTTTTCGTAATTAAGAAAAAATCGGGGAAATAGAGACAGTTGCAAGATCTCCGAAAAGTTAATGCAGTGATGGAAAGTATGGGGACATTGCAGCCTGGCATGCCCTCACCTACAATGATTCCCACAGGGTGGGAAATTTTGATTGTTGATTTGAAAGGTTGTTTTTTTACAATCCCTTTGCATCCCAATGACAGACCAAAATTTGCCTTTACTGTGCCTGTAATTAACAATGCGGAGCCTGTAAAGAGATTTCAATGGAAAGTGTTACCTCAGGGCATGAAAAATAGCCCGACTATCTGTCAATGGTATGTTGCTCAGGCCTTGTCCGGAATCCGTGAGCAGTTTCCTGAGGCACTCTGCTACCATTATATGGATGATATCCTGGTGGCAGCATCCACCCAGGACGAGCTGCAGAGGTTACAGCCTCAACTGCTCACTGCCCTGCATTCCTATGGGTTGCAAGTGGCTCCGGAGAAAGTTCAACAGCAGCCTCCTTGGAAATATTGAGGAGTCAAAATTTTGGATCAAACCATACAATACCAAGAGGTGCAATTCTCAGACTCTATTAGGACCCTGAATGATTCCCAAAAATTGCTGGGTATAATTAATTTCTCCTTATTTGGGACAAACCAATGCACAACTTCTCCCGCTTTTCAATATTTTAAAGGGGGACTCTGATTTAAACTCACCTTGGAAATTGACTCCTGAGGCACGACGAGTGCTGAATGAGGTGCAGCAGGCTGTTTCTGCTCATCAGGTTTATCGAGTAGATCCCTCTACTGATATTACTGTTTTCATTACTTCTCTAGGCCTCTATCCTACAGGTATCATTGGACAGTGGAACAAACAATGGGCTGACCCTTTGCATATTCTGGAATGGGTCTTTTTGCCCCATCAACCAAAAAAACCAGCACCCACATTGTTCGAATTGATCGCTTGTCTGATAATTAAATGCCGTTATTGGTGTTTACAATTGATGGCAGCAGCTCCTGCAACGATTTTTATTCCAGTATTGCGGGACTGCTTTGAATGGAGCCTTGCCAATAGAGCTCCTTTGCAAAGTGCACTGCAAAATTTCTCAGGGCAGATTGCTTACCATCTGCCCAGCCACAAATTGCTGCAGCTGGCAAATTCGACCAGCTTCACCTTGTGGCCAAAGAACAGTCGGGTGCCAGTGCACAGACCCACCGTCTTCACAGATGGTTCTGGGAAAGCAGGAAAAGCCATTGTTACCTGGAAGGAGGGATCTGAGTGGCAGGTGCTGAAAGGCCACGAATCAGGCTCTGCTCAGCTGGTCGAATTGAAGGCAGTTTCTATGGCCTTTCAGCGGTTCTCTCAGGTGCCTTTGAATTTGGTCACTGACTGCTTATGTAGCGGATATAACCAAACATTTGGATTGTTCACTTTTAAAAGAAGTCAATAATGCAGCTCTGTTTTCGCTATTGTGAACTTTGTGGAACGCAATTCGAGTTCGAGTGCATCCATATTACATTCTGCACATCCGAAGCCACACCAAATTACCAGGTTTTATAACAGAAGGCAATGCCAGGGCTGACATGTTAGCCAACCCTGCGTGGGTGGCACCTCAGCCTGACAAAATTGCACAAGCCAAGGCATTGCACAATTTCTTTCATCAGAGTGCACATACCCTGCAGAAGCAGTTTCAATTGACGCCAACTGAGGCTCGTGACATTGTCAGTGCTTGTGCTGATTGCCACGGACTCGCTGCACCTCTAGCTACCGGGGGTAAACCCCAGAGGCCTAAAGGCCTTACAGCTCTGGCAGACAGATGTGACACACATCCCTGAATTTGGCTGATTCAAGTATGTGCATGTGTCTATTGACACTTTCTCCTCAGCTATGTGGGCAACTGCTCATACTGGAGAAAAGAGTAATGATGCCATTGTCCATTGGAAATTAGCCTTCTCGGTCCTGGGCGTGCCATCCACTGTCAAAACCGATAATGGTCCTGCCTACGCCTCACAGAAGACGCGGCAGTTTTTGCGCCTATGGGGTGTAGACCATAAATTCGGTATTCTGTATTCTCTTACTGGCCAAGCCATTGTTGAATGCGCTCATGGTACGTTGAAGCTTATTTTAGTATGGCAAAAATTGGAAATGCATGGGGAAACCCCACAGAGCCGATTGGAAAAAGCCTTGTATGCAATCAATCACCTTACAGTGCCACCGAATTCGAATAACCCTCTCATTTTGAACCATTTTTTCTCATTGCAGTCGTCAGGCGAGATGCATTCTCCCCGGGTGAAGGTATGGGTACAGAACCTACTTACTAACACCTGGGAGGGCCCGCATGAGCTTATTGCTTGGGGTCGTGGGTATGCTTGCGTTTCCACAGATACTGGGGTACAATGGCTGCCTGCAAAATGCGTTCTCCCTGACCTGCGGCTCCAGAGACAGAACCAGCAACGTCAGAATGATAACCAGAATGCAGAACATCAACTGAATGATCCTTCGGGTGATGGCCAGGACATCGACCATCAGGCGTATGGTCCTTCCACAAGCAGAGACTTAACTTTTAAGTTTCCTTTGTTATGGAGTCAGAAAGCAAGGACTTTGAATGCTATGTTTAGAATTAATTTCTGATTGAACTGTGATGTAGAATTGGGTGTGTAGATATATCACCCATGGCATTGCTGGAGAGTCTCTCTGCCCACTTTAAATCAGCATCTGATTTGGGCTCTGTTCGGTAACTGGCCACTACCAAGCAGACCCCTTATCGGTATTCCAACTTAGGCTCTGTTTGGTAACTGGCCATTACCAAGCAGATCCTTTATGCTGTGTTTGTTCTCCTTTCTGCAAGGGACCCACAGAGGATTACAAATGATACCTTTTTGGTCTTTAAACAAAAAGGGGGAATTGTGGATACTGAAAAGCTGCTAGCAGAAGCTTTTCCTTGTGAAACTCTCCTTTCCCATGCAAGCTATGAAAATAATCAGATGGTTTTGTAAATAATATCTGATCACCTGTTTTTTTCCTGATCTGTTTGGGTTTAAGGCAGAGAGTGTTTGGAATTAGGCATTGTAGGACTTCAGCCAATCACCCCAGGAGGTGGGTGACCACTGACCAATCACCTATGGAATTTTAGCACAGATAAGCAGAAGTTGTAAACAATAAAGGCTCTCTGCTTGTCACTGGATCTGTGTCTGTGCCGCTTTTATCTGTCCCGGGTACTATAGCAACACTCTCTTATCTCGTTTAACACCCCACTCATAGCCTGAGGTGTCAGGTGTGCATTGGGCAACTACTGCAAATGGCCCATGATTAGCAGTTCATCAGAAATTACATAGAGGGAAGTGGAATACACTGTTCTGTTACACCCACACAGTGCTAAACTGGAACTCTACTCCTGTAACCAGGACAGAGATTCAACAAGGCTAAGTGACAGGTCCTGCATTTGGGTCATAACAACCCCATGCACCACTAAAAGCTAGGGGCAGATTGTCTGGAAAGTGGTCCAGAGAAAAAGGACCTGAGAGTGCTGGTCAACAACTGGCTGAACGTGAGCCAGCAGTGTGCTCAGGTGGCCAAGAAGGCCAATGGCATTCTGGCCTGTATCAGAAATAGTGTGGCCAGGAGGACCAGGGAAGTGATTGTCCCTCTGTACTCAGCACTGGTGAGGTTACACCTTGAATACCGTGTCCAGTTCAAGAAAGACATTGAGGTGCTGGAGTGAGTCCAGAGAAGGGTAATGAAGCTGGTGAAGGGTCTAGAGCACAAGTCCTATTGAGGCATGGATTAACTCCACAACTCAAATAGTTATGAAGTGGTATGTGTTTATTCCAGAGCTGGAAGGTGCATGGGGGGTAGCCCCTCCAAAAGCATGCCCTCCTTGGCAGCACTTCACTAGGTTTATATTAGGTTACAGGTTCCATATGCATAAAGTTACACAAAACCCCTATACATATTCATTACCTATCCCCGCTTCATATTATAAAGTGCTCAAAGTTCATTTAAATATGCTCATGTCTGTGCAGTGCCACTTCTGGGATGAAGTAAAAGTCTTCCTCAGATAAAGTAAAAGTCTTCCTCAGATGAAGTAAGAGTCTTCCTTGGGCTTGAACTTTTTACCTTGCCACCTTGCACATGCTCCATTGGTTCTTGGTCCAAGTCCAAACCTTAGAGCTGACTTGAGCTAGCTCTGGGGTATGAGAGCAGGATGTTAGGTCACAGTGGGTAATTTTTATCAATTATTTGGCCTTCTTTTCTGTATCCTCCCTTCTGCTAGGCAGGCACAAAATCATTAAGCAAATGATATTTTCAACTAGCAGTTCCTAGTAAATCATTATCCAACCTCTGGCCTCCTAAATCAGTTCCAGAAGATTATTATCCAACTTCTAGCCCCCCTAAATCACTATGAGGAATGACTGAGTGAGCTGGGATTGTTTAGCCTGGAGAAAAGGAGGCTCAGGGAAGATCTTATAATTCTCTACAACTACCTGAAAGGAGGTTGTAGCAAGGTGGGGGTCGGCCTCTTCTCCCAGGCAACTATTGACAGGACAAGAGGATATAGCCTCAAGGTGTACCAGGACAGATTCAGGTTGGATATGAGAACTAATTTCTTCATGGAAAAGGTGGTTAAAATTTGGAATGGAGTGCCCAGGGAGGCGGTTGAGTCACCCTTCCTGGAGTTGTTCAAGAAACAACTGGACGTGGCACTTAGTACTGTGGTCTACTCGACAAGGTGGTGATCAGTCAAAGGATGGACTCTATGATATTGGAGGTCTTTTCCAACCTAAGTGATTCTATGATTCTAAGATTCTATTCTGTGTGTGAGTGTTATGCCTATACACTGCTATTAAGATACAGATAACATACTCATTTTAATATTCATTAAAAAAACCAAACCACATTGTATCATTAAATTTGGAATTATGAAACTTTTTCACTTAAAAGGTATTTCTTTCACATAGACCATCAAAGACAGCAAATAATGAGTTTCTATTTGATGTGTTTAGTATGCTAATTAAGAAGCACTCTTGCACACAAGGTGAGAAGAATGTAATTTATCATCAAAGGTTCATATAAATATTGAGTTAATTCTGCTTGACCATTTTTCATGCTTAAGTAAGGCTCTGAGAACAGCAGTAAATAATAAATTTTTGAAAAATAAATTTATTGCCTGTTGCTGTTGAGCCGCTAGCAAAGAAAGGACCCGGGTTTTCAGTGTGGCAAGAAAAGAGAGCTTTATTATTCTGATTCCAACTTATATAGACTTTTCAGAGGTCACCCAGATTGGTCAGTCAGAAACCTCCCCCTAGGCCTGATTGGCCAGGCCTGAACTGTCCAAATCTCAAGACACTGTTTTCATAACATCCAAACTTTATCTTTGTTTATAAAACACAGAGGAAAGTTCTCATGGGAAAGACCTGTGCTAGCCACAATTGCCTATTACTAACTTTGGATATGGAAGAAGTATTTAGTAAAAGTAGTCAGTAATGGGGGTAAGCATTACTGGGGAAAGAAATTAGGAGAATGGTTAATGACCATTAGTCAGGAGGACACTAGATACTTGGAAAGTGGTAAAGACAACATGACTGCTCTTGGGGAACTAGCTGCCATAAAGCAGAGTACAAACTGTTGGTCAGAGAACCTTTGTCCACCTCACTGCAATCTATTGATGGTTTCATTGATTATATTACAAGCATGGGTGGCACACTTTTATTCTATAAAAGACACACGAATTTTCACAAAGGTAGAGGCTTTTCTACACAGACACTGGAGTGTGAGAAAGCCTCTCCCCAGAGTCTGGACGCAACTCTGTGGTAACTTCCTGAAGGACTGGGGGAAGATTCTGATGTATCTCAGCACCAAAATTGGATTTTGGTACAATCATTGGTTTCCTAAACTGTATTCTTCTTTGCTAGCAATAATAATAACAATAATAGGTACCTTTTGAGTGCTGCATTTTTAGCTATTTGTAGTTAGCTATTTGTGACCCCCTCCAGGGGGTCACAACCTCATTCGAGTGCATTCACCTGCTCTGGTGTGGGGTACTCCATGGCCTTCAGGGTGGATATCCGCTCCACCGTGGACCTCCATGGGCTGCAGGGGGACAACCTGCTTTACCATGGTCTTCGCCACAGGCTGCAGGGGAACCTCTGCTCTGGCACCTTTAACACCTCCTCCCCCTCCTTCTTCACTGAACTTGGTGTCTGCAGAGTTGCTGCTCACACATATTCTCACTCTTCTCTGTCTGCTGTTGTGCAGCAGTTTTTTCCTCTTCTTCAATGTGTAAATGTAGTGGTTTTGATTGGCCCAAAACATCAGCAAGGTATCTTTAACATCTAAGAGACATTTAAACCCCTCAGAAGCTGTTGTAGTAGGCCTGAGGAAGTGTCTGAGGGGTGGGGAGTGGCACAAAGATGGCTCCTGTGTGTCCTGAGTGAAAGTTTTGGAAGATTTTTCATCAAGTCCAGCAGAGCCAACCTCTCATGGCTCTGAAGGTGATGGACATGCTGCTGGCCAAGTTTGGGCCAATTAGAAGTGCTAGTTATGTCTCTGTGAAAACATATTTAAGAAAAAAAAAACAAGGTAGTCACGCACTTCTTTGTAGTTAGAGGAGGAGGAGGTGGAGGTAAAAATACGTGAAGGGAAAACAACATGGAGACACCAAAGTCAGTGAAGAAGGTAAGGGAGGAGGTGCTCCAGGCGCCAGAGCTGAAAACCCTCTGCTAGCTGTGGTGAAGACCATGGGGGGAGCAGGTGGTCCCCCTGCAGCCCATGGAGCCCACATGGGTGCAGAAATCCACCCACAGCTTACGCCAGAAGAGCAGGTAGATGCCTGGAGGAAGCTGTAATCCAGTTGGAGTCTCATCGAAAGAGTTAAAGCTACAAAGGCCTTGCAAAGGAGAGAAAGGCCTTGCTCCTGGCATGGAAGCAGCCTGGCCTTGGCTTGGGAGAGTCTGCACAGCACCTTATGGACAAGAGGACTCATGTTGCAGCAGAATTCAGGTGGGATGTTGCTTGTGAGATTGGACCCATGCCAAAGAAGTTCCCAGAGGACTGTCTCTCATGGGAGGGACCCCATGGCTAAGTAGAGAACCCCTCTCCCTGACTGGGCTGACCAGCGAACCCCTCAACCTGCCCCCTGTCTGTGTTGCTGGTTTGGAAAGAGGGAAGGGGGGTGAGCGCAGAGACTGCTTCTTAACAGGGTGGGGGTGAGAGCAGAGAAACTGCCTGAAGAGAGAGAGAGATAAGTAGAGATAAAGAGTATTTGTAGTAGAAGAATTGCAGTGATGAATAGATTTATGGACCTGCTCTGTGGACTGAGAAAATACCCCACACCCTGCCCCCCTACCCAGGCTTGTTGGTTAAAAAGAGGAAAGGGAGTGAATAAAAATGGGTTCGTAAGAGGGAGGGGGGGAGTGAGCAAAATAGTGTATGAAAAGTTTATTTTTGCCTTGCATTTTATCCTCCAACTCTGTTAGGTAATTAAATCACTTTGGAACTTTAAGTTTGGAGCCTGTCTGCCCTTTCTTCCATACGTCCTCCTACCAGTGTCCTATCTCATTTGACTCACGAGATTGATGTGTATTTTTGCAGGTTTTTTTCCTGCATCAAGAGAGAGTCGAGGTGCCTGGCGTTTAGTCAGGGTCAAACCCTGACATCTGCAGTCACCAAGGTCAGTGGAGAAGGAGGGGGAGGAGGTCCACCAAGCACTGGAGCTGAGGTTCCTTTGCAGTTTGTGGTGAAGACCATGATGAAGCAGGCTGTCCCCCTACAGCCCATGGAGGACCACAAGGATGCAGAGATCCATCAGCAGCCCATAGAGGAGACCCAAGCTGGAGCAGGTGGATGCCTGAGAGGGGAATGTGACCCTGTGGGAGGCCCGTGGAGAGAGGACCCATGCTAGAGCAGCCTGTCCTTGAAGGACTGCACCCCATGGAAGAGTGACCCATGTTGCAGTAGTTTGGGGAGGACTGTTGCCTGTGGGAGGGACTCACATTGCAGCAGTTCACAGAGAACTGTTGCTCATGAAATGGATGCATGTTGGAGAAGTTCATGGAGAACTTTCTCCTGTGGGAGGGACCCCATTGTGGAGCAGGGGAAGGACTCCTCTCCCTGAGCAGCGGGAGAAACAACTGATGATAACCCCCATTTCCTGTCTCCCTGCATTGCTGGGGTAGGAGGTAGATCTGGGAAGGAGGGAGGGGTGGGGGGAAGATGTTTTTAAGGGTTTATTTTACTTCTTATTATCCTGCTCTGATTTTGTTAGTAATAAATTCAATTAATATCCCTAATTCTAGCCTGTTTTGCCCATGAGGGTATTTGGTGAGTTGCCGGGGTTCATAATTCCATGCAAGACGAGAACAACAAGACACCAATATGATGCAGGGAATCGTTCTACTTTATTTTGCAACAGCGTTTCCTTTTAAAGCTTTATTCTTCTGTACACACGCCACGCAATTCTATTATTGGTTAAAAGCAATCAGCAAGCCTAATATAATTGGTACATACTAAAACCGCAATTTCCTGCCTAGTGGGCAATGTATCCTGTTTTTTCTGGCTAGCTTCTCGTTTTCTTGCCACATCAGCAAAATTCTTGCTCCATCAGCAAAATACTTCCTCTAATGTGTCCTTGATGATCTTCAAAAGTCTGTTAAGACAGACCAGGCCCCAACAGTGAGTGATCTCTCCTGGTCCTTAGCTCAATGCATGAACCCTTTGTGATATTTTTTTCCCCTGTCCAGCTGTGAAAGGGAATGACAGAGAGGCTTTGGTTGGTGTCTGGCATCCAGCCAGGGTCAATGCACTACACCACCTCTACAGCCCCTCCACAACCAAAATCTTGCCATGTAAATCCAATACATGTGGACAGTGTTCTATGGGAATCATTGATGTGTCAGCAGGTTTGACCTAAGATTCCAGCAATGTTCCTATTATTCACATGCTTCTGCATGAAATTTGGCCAATAAGAGCTAGAAGCTCTTACTTTTGTCACATGTTTTAGATGCACGATATTGAAGTGACATATTGCATGCTTATCCCCCCTCTTGGTCTATATACTTAACAACATAAGATGAAGTTTTTGCAGAAAGTAATAATAAGCAAGACGAGGAAGTTAATCAACTTACAGAGAGGGTTTACTGCTGTAAATAGTCTGAAATCACAAGTCAGAGCATTTGGTCATGGTTTACATTTTCTTTTCTTGAAGGTCTGACCTGGATGGTTTCAGTTCTCATGAATGTATTTCACACATCTCCCAAGGCCTTATGAATGCCAGAATAGAATTAACTGATTTTTATGCTAACTGTCCTGGGATATGCTATTTCCTGACAAAGCAGGGGTGAGCATCTGAGCAGGTGGGATGACTCCCTCCTCTCCTTCCTCCAGATTCTTCTCTCAGTTGACTTCAGGAGGAGTGTGGAATGCTGGCTTCACCCAGCTCCCTAAATCTATGGACCTGAAAAGAGAGGAAAGGAATCTCCTCCTGGCTTTTTTTTCCCCTGACACAGAAAGATCTCTGGTGCACAAGGAGAGTTTGTTCCCAGGACTGCACATAGCACCAGCCTAAGTATAATTTCCTAGGTAGTTTAAATGCCATGTTAAGATGATTTTGGTAAACACTTTTATAACAGGATGCAATAGATATGAGGAAGCTCTAGGAGTGCCTTGCTGACCAGGGCCTGTGGTGATGAAAGCCATGTAGAAGGAACATACCCCACATACCTGACCACAGCTAGGGAGGACCTGCCAAGCCTGCTCCACTGGCTGCCCCACCACTATCCACTGACTCACCCTGTTGTTAGCATGGAAAACACATAATCACTGAATGATTATATGCAGGTGCCTTTATTCGAGCTCTGGAAGCCGGGGTGTGACATCTACCCAAATCTGACTTCAACATGGATTTGAAGCGAATACAGTTTTATACCTTCCCTTACAGAACAGTGATGTAATCATATGTTAATTATCAACTTATCATTGTTCCATTGTTCCCCCCAAGCATGACTTTAAGCCCCCCTTCTCCCACAGTATTTCTGATTTATTTCGCAGGTGTGAATCCACATCAGTTAACTAAAACAATCCCGATATTTTCTAAGCAATCTTCATATTCATGTCAACCTGACCCTGTACAAGCAGTTCTTACCTACTCCCATTCCCCAAAGCCTATTCTTAACTATCCCGATTTTAGAAACATTTTAACCCTATGTTAACATTCCCCCCTTTGAAAGCATTTTCACTTTATAGGTGTGAATGCTTTCACTTGATATAGTCCTTTATACTGGATGCTCGTCTTCGAATCCAGGGATGTCATGAGCGTTGTTATGGATGCTGTTGTGGACCGGAGAATCCGCAGGTGATGGACGTGGATCCTTGTTCCATGTCAGGGCCCTCATTATTCGTCGGTTCCAGGATGTCTTTCTCCATATCTCTCTTTTCAGTATGCTGTAGACTACCCAAAGTACTAGAAACACAACTAATAAGATTATTAAATTTTCAATGATAGATTTAATCCATGAACTTACATTCCATCCTAACCCCTTGGAGATTTTATCTAACCAACTCATAGTCAGGTCCTTTTGTTCATCCCGTGCTTCATGCTCTATTTGTTTCAACTGATTGATGTCATGTTCTACATCTGCAGTTACATTTGGGATATGGATGCAACAATGATCAACTTGTCCTTTTAAAAACCCACACACTCCATGTTCTTTCAGGAGTAGCATATCTAAAGCCAATCGGTTTTGTAAAGTCATTTTGGTAGTAGCTTGTAATTGCATGTTTAGTTCTTTGAATCCTTCCCGAGTAACTCTTGCTAACCTCTCTACCTGAACTATAAGTCTGTACATCATTTCTCTGTTTCGGTAGTTTGCTATAGGGCCAAACAGAGATTCTAGAGCCCACCCAAATTTTACTCCACTAAAGGGTTCTTGCCAAGTTTCATCCTGATTTTCATTATCTGAAACCTCTCGTCTTGTTCTTATTTGCAAAAGTTCATGTTTCCCATTGAATGGGGACTTTTCCAGATTGGACATAAAGTAGGGAGGCCCAAAGTAAATTCCTTTACTTTTCCATCTACGGACAGGTGGGTTGTCCAGGTACCATCACTTGTTGCCCAAACAAATTGTCCTGGGCTTTTGATTGCACTTTTACTGCATCTTACTTTTATTTTATAATTTATATCACCCTGTTTGTATTCTTCTACAGGCACAGCCAATTCACATGGCAGCTGCCAGTGATGGTACTTGTTTTATCTCTACATCATCAGACATGCAATCATAGGTTTTATTACATGCCCACCAACTTATTTTATCTGCCTGCGCTCTGCTGCTGGTGGCAGTGTTTATTACTGCTGGATCAGTGCCATCTTCAGGGCCTGTCCATTTTAGGCACCAAGGGGTGTTTGCCATATATTGAAATTTTTGAAGTATACTCAGGGACCATGCACTGTCCCAGGGTTCCATCCGATCCTTTCTATCCTTTGCTTCACATTTCCATATCAGGGTGGTCTCTGTGACATTTTCCGTGACCTTTTGATAGTGTGGCAAGAAGCATTGCCGTTTGGCAAGGTTTTGATCTTCAACCCACCGCTCTAGATTTTGTCCCAACTTCCCATTGCTTAAAAGACAGTCCTTTTTGCTCAAGTACTGCATCCAATCATAACCTGTTATATTCCAAGTTACTTTAACTTTCTGCCTGGACTCGGGTACTTGTTTACATACAATTGTTTTATTGTCTGGAATTTCAGGTAATTTTGATGTGATAATTCCCCAGTTTATTGGGTCTCCTGCTGCCTTTGGTATTGGCAGACAGGCAGTTATTCTACTGATGTTTTGCATTTTGGCAAAATCTTTAACTAACCCAATCATCACATTCTCAGCCCGAATTTCATTGGAAACTTTTATCACTTGCGTTTTGCCTGTACCTCTCTCTTCATTCTGGAATGAAGAGTGGTTAGTTGATTATCCTGCATTCCATATCCCCAAGCAATATCACCCCCAATTAATATCCATAAAATGAGCATTGGCACAGGTACTACGATCATTCTAAACAGTTAAACCCATCTTATCTGCAATTTCATCAGTCCCAGGGTTTCTGCAGCCCACAGTCTCAGATGGGTCTTCCTCACTTGTGTGTAGTGTATGCAAGGATCCACTCCAGCCACCTTGACTGCTGTGAAAGTGGTCAGCAGCACCTGATGGGGTCCACTCGGTCCACTCCACCTCTCCTTTAAAGGTTCTTCATCTCCAGGGAGAATATCATGGACTGGATTCTCGAGAGCCAGTGGCCTATTCCACATGAGCGCACTCCAAAGCTGTACTAAGGTTTTCCCGAGAGATAGAACATGATTATATTTCCTGTTTCCCTGCAATATGTATATTCGGGTTTGGTTCAGGAGATTCATATGGTTTCCCATATACTATTTCAAAGGGACTGACTGACATTCCACTCCTAGGCTTTACCCTTATCCTTAAAAGTGCTATTGGTAGGGCTTGTGGCCATTGCAACTTGGCCTCCTGACATATTTTACTGATTTGCCTTTTTAGTGTTTGGTTCATTCTCTCTACCTGTCCACTAGATTGTGGTCCCCCTGGTGTGTGGAGGTCCCAAGCTATTCCCAGTAGCGTGCTCACTTCCTTTACCACTGTAGCTATAAAGTGTGGTCCTCTGTTGGAAAACACAGTTTTCCAGCAAAATTTGTGTTAGTTGAGCAGGCCTGAACAAAGCCAAACATACTCAGGCCTCAGTAAAAATCCTAACAGGCCTCAGTAGTTTGCTTCCCTGAGAACGCTTCATGGGAAGGTGCCGGGGGGGGTGCAGCTGTGCCTGTATGCTTTGAGAGTACCGTGAGAAGTATGCTGGGAGTGAACTTGTGATTAACAAAGAATGAGGGGGAAAAACCTGTAGATGTGAGAACAGACTGCAGATACGTGTGTAACTATAATTAGTAACATCTGTAACAGTATATAAGTTTCTCGTTTGGTGAAATAAAATGGAGCTTGCTTTATATCTCACATTGAGACTGCTGCTTGCTTCCTCTCGCCCGATCGTCAGTCCTCTATCTGAAGATACCCCTAACGGCACTCCAAACCTGGGAATGATTTCGTGTAGCAGCCACTTCACTGTCTCTTTGGCTTGGTTGGTGAGACAGGGAAGGGCTTCTGGCCATCCTGAAAATGTGTCAACCCCCACCAGCAGGTATTTGTACCCTCGAGTTCTCGGTAACTCTACAAAATCTACCTGCCAATAATCTCCTGGTTCCATACTTACCCGAATTCTTCCTAGCTGTGCCTGCCATATAGCCACTGGGTTGTTTCTCAGGCACATTTCACATTTTGACATTATTGATTTGGCCATTGTTAACATTCGTACTAAGACTACATTTTGTTTTAGCCATTTCACCAATGCTTCTGCACCCCAATGACATTCATTATGTTCAATTTGCAGAATTTCTCTCATTATCAAGGGGGGGTGGGACTATCTGTCCTTGTGCAGTAACATACCACCCCTCTGAATTCTTTTGTGCATTCAGCAAATGTCCCAGTCTCTCGTCTTCTGTAGAATATTTCGGTTCTGAAGGCAAATTGAATTGAGACACCTTTACCTTTGTAGGTATCAATGCCAT
This sequence comes from Lichenostomus cassidix, assembly GCF_008360975.1. NCBI lineage: Eukaryota > Metazoa > Chordata > Aves > Passeriformes > Meliphagidae > Lichenostomus > Lichenostomus cassidix. Next base: position 20,169,515 of record NC_139510.1, read on the forward strand.
TGCTATTTGCACCTTCTGAGAAACTTATTGGGCTGCCCAGTCTGCCTTTCGATTTCCCTCACAGATTTTGGAACTTCCTGATTGATGTGCTTTACAGTGCATAATTGCCACTTGCTTGGGTTTTTGTACTGCTTTTATCAACTGCAGAATTGCATCTTGATGTTTAATACATGTCCCTTGAGAGGACAGCAACCTTCTTTCTTTCCATAGTGCCCCATGTACGTGCTCTATGCCAAATGCATATTTTGAATCAGTCCAAATATTTACCTTCTTTCCTTCACTCAATTCTAGTGCTCTGATTAAGGCAATCAATTCTGCCCTCTGGGCAGATGTGTTTGATGGTAAGGCTTTGGCCTCTACTACTGTGCTGGTTGTTGTTACCGCATATCCAGCATATCTGGTTCCATTCTCCATGAAGCTTCTTCCATCTGTGAATAATTCCCACTCTGGTTGCTCCAGCGGGATGTCTTTCAGGTCTTCTCTCGCTGAGTAGATGTACTCTATCACTTCCACGCAGTCATGTTCCAGTGGGCCTTCCTCAGGTGTGGTGCCTAGATACAGAGCTGGATTCAAAAGGTTAGTTGTCTTTAGTGTGACATCATCCTGCTCGGTTAGGATTGCCTGGAATTTTATCATCCTGCTCGGGGATAGCCAGTGGCCCCCCCTTTTGCTCTAGGACTGGCTACCATGTGTGGCAGATAGACATCTATGTATTTTCCCATTGTGAGCTTCCTGGCCTCCTATATCAATAATAGAGTGGCTGTGACTGCCTGCAGACATGCAGGCCATCTGGCACTTACGTTTTCAAGCTGTTTGGAGAAGTAGCCTACGGGCCTTTTCCAGCTCCCCAGGCATTGGGTCAGGACCCCCAGTGCCAAGTGTTGCCTTTCATGCACGAACGAGCACCGGGGCAGTCGTTAGTGCTTCTTTCAGTTTCAGGAAAGCTTCTCTCTGTGCTTTGCCCCAGCTGAACGGCTGCGTCTTCTGAGCTTCATGCAGGGGTTTGGCAATTAGCCCAAAGTGCGTAATCCACAGGCGGCACCATCCTGCCATGCTGAGGAAGACTCGCAGCTTGTGGAGATTCTGGGGCTCTGAAATAGCACAAATAGCTTGGATACGGTTAGTACCTAATTTTCTCTGCCCTTGTGAGATTTCACATCCCAGGTAAATTACAGTCTGTTGGGCAATTTGTGCCTTTTCCCTGGTGTATTGGTTTGAAAACAAACCAGTGGGAGATCACAAGTCAAGATTGAAATTAAAAATAAGTGAAATAATACAAGGAAAAAGCACTGACAAAGTCAGATACAACCTAACACCCTGTTAGGGTGGTAGTAGCAGTCCAACTGAAGTAGTCCAGTTGAAGCGGTGATCCTGTGGAGGTCTAGTCTCCAGCTGAAGATCCAGTGGTAGCTCTCATCCTTTGGGAACCCAGCAGACAGGGCTAGCTCAGGCAGTTCCAAGGCCAGGTTATATCCACGTGGGAACACCTGGTTCCTCTCTCCTGGGCAGAGCATCCCACAATGGGATGAGATAAGTCCATGAGTCACACGGTGGGTCCCTGATGGCCCATTGCCTGTCATGCCGGGTGGGTCATCAGCAGCTGGTAACAGCTAACGGATGGCCCATTGCCTGTCATCCGGAGTGGGTCATTAGCAGATGATAGCAGCTAACGACCCACAGCTGGTGGTAATAGAATACTTAACTACATCTATATTGCAACCTAGGACACCTGGACACTTTGTATGCTCCCATGCCCAGTGAGTTTAAAATCTCAATTGTTACCTTTATGCAGGTTTTCTTTTCTTCTGTTGCTATCAGCATGTCATCAGCATACTGTAGCAGGAGGTATTGATCTTTTGGTACTTGCCCCTCTTTGGTCCAGATCTCCAGCTGCTTTGCCAGTTGGTTTCCAAATAAGGTGGGGGAGTTCTTGTACCCCATGGGAAGCCGAGTCCACGTGAGCTGAGTCTTCCTTCCATTCTCTGGATTTTCCCATTCAAAAGCGAACAGCTTCCTACTTTCTTTGTCAAGGGGGTGTGCAGAAAAGGCATCTTTTTAATCAATTACAGTAAACCACTTATAAATCTCTTTTACGAATGTTAACAATGTTTAGGGGTTAGCAATTACTGGATAAATGTCTTTGGTTATTGCATTTATTGCCCTTAGATCCTGTACTAGCCTGTAATCTCCATTGGGTTTCTTTACCGGGAATATTGGGATATTATACTCTAATTTGCACTCTGCCAGAATTTAATATTTTAGGAATTTATCAACAGTCTTTGCTATGCTGTGCCTCCGGTATTGTTTTACCTGCACGGTTTTTCCTTCCTCTTTTAACTCTACATGTACTTGTGGAAAGCTGGCTTCTAGAGAAGGGACACACCGATGTAGATAGATTGCTACTTAACAAGCCACTTCTTAACAATAGCCATATTCAGCCAACTATTAATTAGAGACCTGCGTCCAATCAGCGATCTAGGTCACCATGACTTTCCTTCAACATGGAGATCGTAGGAGCCGTCAAGAATGCGTTAATTGGTAACAAATATGCAGAAATCAGGCACTATAGGTAAACATAGATACATGTTAAGGCAAGTAGCCAAACTTAGGGCATGGAAGTATATAACCAATAGTATTGTATGATTACAGAATATGCATGAGTTAGTTAACTACACTATAAAACTGTATGCTGTAAATCAATAAACCGAAGCTTGTGGTAAATTCATATTAGATTGTCAAGCCTCCGTTTCTCAGCATGTACTGGCTGTGCCAACTTAGATTTTCCATGTATGTCCGTCTCCCATACTAAGGGAATTATGGCATTCTCCACCTCCTCTGGGATTGCAGAGACTGGTTTCTCTTTTATCATTAAGATTTTTTTAATATATTTTTTTCTCCTTTTTTTCTTTTTCCTTTTTCCTTTTTTTTTTTCCTTTTTTTTCTGTAACTCTAAGTACCATCTCTCTGAGTTTTCATAATCATTTTCACTACCCTAGCAACCTTATCAGGGTTTTCTCTATAGGTTCCAGCTGACTGTTTCCATATAACCAAACCTCCTGACATATACCAGTCCGTCCACCCCCCCACCCCTTGTCTTAAAGGGGTAATTACTATTTTCTTTTTCTTACCAAGTCTTGGCAGACTCTTTCCCGTCTTGGAACAGGGCCAATGGGCTATGGGTCCACCACCACCCCCACCGCTGTCCAGTCCCCCAGCACCCCCTCCCCCACACCCCTGTACTGAAACCAAACTGCGGTCATCCACAGGCAAGGGTAAAAAGGGGCTGCCACAAGCAGGTGAAGAGGGCACGGGTGGCAGGGGGGGACATCCCCAGGGAGGTGTAGGTGGGAAAGGTGGGCACCCCCAAGAAGGCACAGGCGGTGTAGAGTCAGACCCTGTAGGAACCACTTGTAAATCACTTTCCAATATATCTTTCCGATATAAACTCTCATTCAATAACAAGTGTTTTAAACAATAGTTCCCTTGAACGCGAGCCAGACATTTATCATCGCAAACCGCCACAGTAACCAAACCACCCTCCGACAGCCACTCTGGGTTTTCTCGCAAACAGAAAAATAAATCAACATACGGAACTTCATCTAATTTTCCCTTATGCTTACAAAACAACAACAAATGAGAAAACAGGTCAGATTGCAAAGAACCATTTTCAGGCCACTTTCTTCCAGCCTGCAAAATATATGTTGGCCACTGAAAATTACAAAACACGATCAGCGTATCCTTACACAATCCTTGGCCAAAATTACATTGCTTCCAATGTGCTAACAAGCACCCCAAAGGAGAATTATGAGATATAGGAGCATAGCCACCCAAAATCCCTTTAAGCTTCTCCATTTCCACTTGCCGACTCTGCAACACTTTCGCAATTGTCTTACGAGCGGCGCCCGGGCATACCACTAGGAATTCCTTAGCCCAACCAAGTGTAGCTTTTGCTGTGTCTTACTGGCAGGCAACCAAACCACCATTAAAAGGCACCTTACCTTCCCCAGGGGACGTTGTGAGCGGCGGAGGGTCGCGGCGCGATGGGGTCCCCGAGAATCCCTCAGTGTCAGCTGGAGCATGATCAGGTCGCAGGGTCTTCAGCAGCGCTCACAGGGTCCCACCTGGGTCGCCAAAATGTTAGCGTGGAAAACACATAATCACTGAATGATTATATGCAGGTGCCTTTATTTGAGCTCTGGAAGCCGGGGTGTGACATCTACCCAAATCTGACTTCAACATGCATTTGAAGTGAATCCAGTTTTATACCTTCCCTTACAGAACAGTGATGTAATCATATGTTAATTATCAACTTATCATTGTTCCATTGTTCCCCCCAAGCATGACTTTAAGCCCCCCTTCTCCCACAGTATTTCTGATTTATTTCGCAGGTGTGAATCCGCATCAGTTAACTACAATCCTGATATTTTCTAAGCAATCTTCATATTCATGTCAACCTGACCCTGTACAAGCAGTTCTTACCTACTCCCGTTCCCCAAAGCCTATTCTTAACTACCCCGATTTTAGAAACATTTTAACCCTATGTTAACATTGTCACCCTGGGCTGCTTGCGAGGGGACGCAGAAAAACTATATACCCTGGGCCATGCTGGGCCGTGAGGCCCACAGACTGTGCCTGCCCTGCCCGGCCGCCCCCAGCAGAGCTCCTGCAGCACCAGGGGGCTGCCTCACCAGATCCTGGCGCTGTGGCCATGTCCAGCAGTGGTTTGAAAGTCTGGCGGCGGAGAAGCGGGTTGTATATAAGGGCTGAAAGGCTAGCTCAATTGGCTTAGTTGTTGCTTGGTCTGCTTTGTTTCCTGGTTGTTGTTTTTTTTCATTGTGCTGGGCCTAGACGGTAACATGAAGCGAGCCAGCCTGGTGGATCCGTTCCCATCGTCGCATCATCACCATTGAGGTCACCATTTTCACCTCCTCCCCAATCCGAACCCTCCTGACTAGGCTCGCTACACCGCGGAGGGAAGGCGCTTCGCTGGTGGCAGCAGGCTGTGTTTGGCGCTCAGCTGCGGCAGGGAAGTGGGCCGGGAGGGCGAAGATAGGCTAGCATCACTCCTGCTCGTTGCGTGTGACCTCCTAGCCATCACCAGTTTCCCCCATTGATTTCATCTTCATCCTCTTCCACCCTGGGGCACAGGACTCCTGAAAGGAGGGGAAAAAGTTGCCGAGGAGAAGTGGACAAGGAGAGACTGCCACTGTGGAAAGCAGTGAGTGATGGGAGTAACAGGGAGTTGGGTTCCCCCTGCCAGCCTAGTCCGTGGTTTCACCACCCCCTCCTTTCCCCATGAGCCCAACTCGCGACCTTGCCAGCTTGCTCATCATCATGGGTGCTGCTGGGGCCGGATTGGGGGGGAGGTGTGGAGCAGGTACCTGCGGCCAGCAGCGAGTCGGGCTGTGCTTCAGACACCGGAACCGTTCGCTCCCTTCCCCCGGGCAAGTTATCCCCGGCAACCTCTCCCTGTGGAGTCCCCAGCTTGCTGGCGGCGGTTCCTTACTGAGGACCCCACCACTATCTTCCTTACTACAAGCCCTCAGCCCTGCGGCTGGGCTGGGCGAGCTCCTAATATCTAATCTAAACCTACTCTCAGTTTGAAGCCATTCCCCCTTGTCCTGTCACTACATGCCCTTGTAAATAGTTTATCTCCATCTTTCTTGTAGGCTCCTGTCTTGGTTTGAAAGACAGGTGCCTGCTAAGAGAGGTGGAACCTTCCCTTAGAACAGAGTGTGTGATCTCCCTTCCCTCTGAATTATTTTAATTTTGAAATCAAGGGCTTTCAGGCAGAGGTATGGCAAAAGGAATAACAGTTCTTTACTAGTATCTGTAGCAGAGTAAACAAGCAATAACAAGAATAACAACAACAAACAAAACCAGAAACCAACAGCATATGACTTTTTGAGCTGCCAAGCACTTTCCCGTGTGGTGTAATCACGGTTGCAAGCAGCAGGGGCGCTGTTGAGCTCCCGGCCAGGCAGGGCAGGTGCAATGACTCCCGAGCGGCTGCAGGTGGCGCTGTGGCACAGGGTCAGGTCAGCCTCAGGCATCCGGTAATGGTGGAAAAGGCTGAGAAGCAGGCAGGCAGCTCGGAGCGGCGAGCAGGGCGGCAGGGGCTGGCTCTCTCCCGGGCCAGCCAGCGAGGCAGCAGAGACTCTGCAGTTACAGTTACAGCAGATGCCGCGGTCTCGTGCGGCGAAAACGGGGCGGGCGGCAGGGACAGCCAGACTCCCCGGCAGCTGCTGCAAAACACAGCCCAGAGAGCGTGCACTCCCAGTGGGGAAAGGGGTTGGATCCCATGCCTTTCCCCAGCCAAAGCTCACCCAGCCAGAAGGAGAAGGCAGAGCACAGTTGGATCTCCCGCGGTCGCAGCCAGAAGCAAAAGTAGCTACTTTCCTCCCGGTGTCCGTTTGGCCGGGAGAGCTTCCTCTCCATACCACACCCAGCCCAGAGCCTTTGTCTCTTAATAGCTCTGAGCACCCAGCCATTTGTCTCCTAGTAACAGGATGGAGGAAAATTCCAACTTCCCCAACCTCCAACAGCTCCCTTCAGGTACTGGAAGGCTGCAATTAGGTCACCCTGAAGCCTTTTCTTTTCCAGGCTGAACAACCCCAACTCTATCAGCCTTTCCTCATAGGAGAGGTGCTCCATCCCTCTAATGATCTTGGTGGTGTCTTCTGCACTCGCTCTAACAGGTATATGTGCTGGGGACCCCAGAGCTGGATGCAGCACTCCAGATGGGTTTTCACCAGAGCAGAAGGGCAGAACCACCTCCCTTGCCCTGCTGCCCATGCTGCTTTTGATGCAGCCCAGGACACGACTGACTTTCTGGGGTACAAGTGCACATTGCCAGTTCATGTCCAGCCTCTCCTCCACCAGCACCCCCAAGTCCTTCCCAGCAGGGCTGCTCTCAATCCATTCATTCCCCAGCCTGTATTGATACCGAGGGTTGCCCTGACCCAGGTGTAGCACCTTGTACTTGGTCTTATTAAACCTCATGAGATTCCCATGGATCCACTTCTTGAGCTTGTCCAGGTCTCTCTGGATGGCATCCTGACCTTTAGGTGTGTCAACTGCACCACTCAGCATGGTGTCATCTGCAAATTTGCTGAGGGTGCACTTGATCCCTCTGTCTATGTCATTAATGAAGATATTAAATAACACTGGTCCCAATATGGACCCCTGAGGGACACCACTTGTCACTGATGTCCATTGGGACTCTGAACTGTTGAACACTACCCTCTGGATGTGACCATCCAATCCCTTTCTCATCCATCTTATCCACTCATCAAATCCATCTCTCTCCAATTTAGAGAGAAGAATCTTGTGGGGGACTGTCAAAGGTTTTGCAAAAATCCAGATAAATGACATCTGCAGCCCTTCCCTTGTCCACTGATGGAGTCACTCCATCAGAGAAGACCAGTAAGTTGGTCAGGCAGGACTTGCCCTTGGTGAAGCCATGCTGGCTGTCTTGAATCCCCTCCCTGTTCTCCATGTGCCTTAGCATAGCTTTGAGGAGGATCTGTTCCATGATCTTCCCAGGCACAGAGGTGAGGCTGACAGGTTGGTAGTTTCCAGGGTCCTCCTTTCTACCCTCTTTAAAGATGGGTACGATGTTTTCTTTTTTCCAATCACCTGGGACTTCACCTGACTGCCATGACTTTTCAAATGTCATTGAGAGTGGATTGGCAACTACATCAGCCAATTCCTTCAGGACTCTGGGATGCATCTCATCAGTCCTGTAGACTTATGTTCCTCAGGTGGTCATGAATCTGATCTTTACTTACAGTAGGAGGGACTTGGCTCCCCCAGTCCCCATCCCGCTGTCCATCCACTGTAGAAATGTGGGAAGAGATCGCCATTGAAGACTGAGGCAAAAAAGTTGTTGAGTACCTCAGCCTTTTCCTCATCTGTTGTTACCAGTTTTCCAGCATTGTTTATTGGGGGGAGTACACCTTCTTTGACCTTCCTTTTCTGGCTGATATACCTGTGGAAGCCCTTCTTGTTATTCTTTGCATCCCTTGCCAGGTTCAGTTCCAACATTACCTTGGCTTTCCTCATCCCATCCCTACACAACTGAACTTCATCTCTATACTCTTCACGGGTCACCTGCCCTGGCTTCCACCGCCTGTGCATTTGCTTCTTTCCCTTTAGTTTGACCAGACAGTCCCTACTCAGCCATGCTGGTCTCTTGCCTTTCTTGCCCAATTTCTTGCTGAAGGGGATTGCTGGCTCTTGCCTGTGTTGGTTTGAAAACAAACCAGTGAGAGATCACAAGTCAAGACTGAAATTAAAAAATAAGTGAAATAATACAAGGAAAAGCACTGACAAAGTCAGATACAACCTAACACCCTGTTAGGGTGGTAGTAGCAGTCCAACTGAAGTAGTCCAGTTGAAGTGGTGATCCTGTGAAGGTCTAGTCTCCAGCTGAAGATCCAGTAGTAGCTCTGGTCTTTTGGGAACCCAGTAGACAGGGCTAGCTCAGGCAGTTCCAAGGCTAGGTTATATCCAGGTGGGAACACCTGGCTCCTCCCTCCTCCGCAGAGCATCTCACAATGGGATGAGATAAGTTCATGAGTCACACGGTGGGTCCCTGATGGCCCATTGCCTGTCATACGGGGTGGGTCGTTAGCAAGTGATAATAGCTAACGGATGGCTCATTGCTTGTCATCCGGAGTGGGTGATAGCAGCTAATGGTCCACAGCTGGTGGTAATAGAATACTTAACTACATCAATATTGCAACCTAGGACATTATTTACCCCTTATTCTATTATTATCTACACAGTTCTCACTTAAGATAAGGTCTCTTTGTGGTACACAACAGGTTTCTCTATCTGCTTTCATCACTCACCAAGTATAACCAGGTCTTTGGGCAAAAACCACTCCACGGATGGGTTTGCCTTTGCCTGAGGTGGGACTAATCCAAACAGTCTTTTTTAAGAAACTTCTTACATGTATCACAGGGACTTTATTTCCATCCACTGTGTGCAAAGGTTCGGACTCGGCAGGACCGGCTCGATTGATAGAACTTCTTGTGTTAACCATCCAGGTGGCCTTTGCTAAGTTCAGTTCTCAATTTTTGAAGGTTCCCCTGCCAAGTGCTTTCAAAGTTGTCTTAAGTAGTCCGTTGCACCGTTCAACTTTCCCGGCAGCTGGTGCATGATAGGGGATGTGGTATATCCATTTAATTCCGTGTTCTCTAGCCCAGGTGCTTATGAGGCTATTCTTGAAATGGGTTTCATTGTTAGACTCGATTCTCTCAGGGGTACCATGTCTCCACAGGACTTGCTTTTCCAAACTTAAGATGGTGTTTCGGGCAGTAGCATGAGGCACAGGGTAGGTCTCTAATCATCTCGTGGTTGCTTCCACCATGGTCAACACATAGTGCTTTTCTTGGCGGGTTTGGGGAAGTGTGATGTAGTCAACTTGCCATACTTCCCCATACCTGTACTTTGACCACCGTCCACCATACCACAGAGGCTTCACCCGCTTGGCCTGTTTGATTGCAGCGCAAGTCTCACAGCTGTGGATGACCTGTGAGATGTTGTCTATGGTCAAGTCCACCCCTCGGTCACGAGCCCACCTGTATGTCGCATCTCTCCCTTGATGACCAGAGGCATCATGGGCCCAATGAGCTAGAAATAATTCTCCTTTGTGCTGCCAGTCCAGATCCACCTGTGACACTTCCACCTTGGCAGCTCGGTCCACCTGCTCGTTGTTACGATGCTCTTCATTAGCCCGACTCTTAGGTATATGTGCATCCACATGTCGAACTTTCACGGTCAGCTTTTCTGCCCGGGCGGCGATGTCCTGCCAAATCTCAGCGGCCCAGATGGGTTTTCCTCTGCGCTGCCAGTTAGCCTTTCTCCAGCGAGCTAACCATCCCCACAGTGCATTGGCTACCATCCAGGAGTCGGTGTAGAGATAGAGCCTTGGCCATTTCTCTCGTTCAGCAATATCCAAAGCCAGCTGGATGGCTTTAAGCTCTGCAACCTGACTCGATCCACCTTGTCCCTCGGTAGCCTGTACAGCTTGTCGTGTGGGGCTCCATACTGCAGCTTTCCATTTCCGATCTGCGCCTACAATTCGGCAGGAACCATCGGTGAAGAGGGCATAGCATCTTTCACTCTCCGGCAGCTCGTTATACGGGGGTGCTTCCTCGGCACGTGCTACTTGCTCCTCTGCTTCTTCTGAAGATAATTTAAAAGTCTCACCTTCAGGCCAGTTTGTTATAATTTCCAGAATCCCAGGGCGATTTGGGTTTCCAATACGGGCGCGCTGTGTGATGAGGGCAATCCATTTGCTCCACGTGGCATCAGTGGCATGGTGAGTAGAGGGAACCCTTCCCTTGAACATCCACCCCAGCACTGGCAGTCGGGGTGCAAGGAGAAGTTGTGTTTCTGTGCCGATCACCTCTGAGGCGGCTTGGACTCCTTCGTAAGCTGCCAAGATTTCTTTCTCGGTGGGAGTGTAGTTGACTTCAGACCCTCTGTAACTTCGACTCCAGAATCCCAGTGGTCGGCCTCGGGTCTCACCAGGCACCTTCTGCCAAAGGCTCCAGGACAGACCATGGCTCCCGGCTGCAGAGTAAAGCACATTCTTTACCTCTGGTCCTGTCCTGACTGGGCCAAGTGCTACCGCATGAGCGATCTCCTGTTTGATCTGGGTGAAGGCTTGCTGCTGTTCAGGGCCCCAGTGGAAATCGTTCTTCTTGCGGGTTATGAGGTAGAGAGGACTCACGATCTGGCTGTACTCAGGGATGTGCATTCTCCAAAAGCCTATGGCGCCTAGGAAGGCTTGTGTCTCCTTCTTGTTGGTTGGTGGAGACATCGCGGTGATCTTGTTGATGACCTCAGAAGGAATCTGACGCCGTCCATCTTGCCACTTTACTCCCAGGAACTGGATCTCTCGGGCGGGTCCCTTGACTTTACTCTTCTTGATGGCGAAACCGGCTTCCAGGAGAATTCTGATGATTTTCTCTCCTTTCCCAAATACTTCTGTGGCTGTGTCCCCCCACACAATGATGTCATCAATGTACTGCAGATGTTCTGGAGCCTCACCCTTTTCCAGTGCAGCCTGGATCAGTCCATGGCAGATGGTGGGACTGTGCTTCCACCCCTGGGGCAGTCAGTTCCATGTGTACTGCACACCTCTCCAGGTGAAAGCAAACTGAGGCCTGCACTCTGCTGCCAGAGGAATGGAGAAAAAGGCATTGGCAATATCAATGGTCGCATACCACTTTGCTGCCTTGGATTCTAGCTCATACTGAAGTTCCAACATGTCCGGTACAGCAGCACTCAGTGGTGGTGTGACTTCATTCAGGCCACGGTAATCCACTGTCAGTCTCCATTCTTCACTGGACTTACGCACCGGCCATATGGGGCTGTTAAAGGGTGAGTGAGCCTTGCTGACCACCCCTTGGCTCTCCAGTTCCCAAATCATCTTATGGATGGGGGCCACAGAGTCTCTGTCAGTGCGGTATTGCCGGCGGTGCACTGTTGCTGTAGCAATTGGTACCCGCTGTTCTTCAATTCTCAGCAGTCCTACAGCAGACGGGTTATCTGAGAGACCGGGCAGGGTATTCAGTTGTCTTATGTCTTCCGTCTCTACAGCTGCAATCCCAAAAGCCCAGCGATGTCCCTTTGGGTCTTTGAAATATCCACTCCTGAGATAATCTATGCCGAGGATGCATGGGGCGTCTGGACCAGTCACAATGGGGTGTTTCTGCCCCTCATTCCCAGTTAAACTCACTTCAGCTTCCAGTACAGTCAGCTGCTGGGATCCTCCTGTCACCCCAGAAATGGAAATGGATTCGGTCCCCACATACCTAGATGGCATCAGGGTGCACTGAGCGCCGGTGTCAACCAAAGCCGTGTATCTTTGTGGGTCAGACGTGCCAGGCCATCGGATCCACACAGTCCAATAGATCCGATTGTCCCTTTCCTCTACCTGGCTAGAGGCAGGGCTCCTCTAATCCTGTGTTTGGTGCACGATGTTCTTCTCCTGTAAATGTGTTCCTGAGGTCCCTTCAAGCGGATCAGTCATATTATCACTTCCATTCTGTCTGGAGTTCTGTCCACAAGAGACTGGGGCAGTGTTGTACCTAGATGAGCCTCCTGAAGTGGATGTTTCCTTTTTCAATTCACGTACCCGGGCTGATAAGGTGGAGGTGGGTTTCCTATCCCATTTCCTCATGTCTTCCCCATGCTCTTGAAGGAAAAACCAGAGGTCACGTCGTGGAGTTTGTCTTCTTTCCTTGGCTGGGGGACGTCTGCTCCTGATGGCAGAGACTCGGGTTGGTTTCGGTGTGGCATGGAAAAATCCTTCTTTGAACTCTTTCCTTAGTTTCTGATTCTCTTCAATCAAGCTCCGGACTTGCTCGGCCAGGTTTGTTTCCACTGATGAGACCTGGGTGCGTAGTGGGGCGGTGACAGTGTCCTCATAAATTCTCAGTTTGTTTGCTAACACGCCCACCTGGTCTTCGCCTTCCCTCCACTGCAGTGTTGCCAGGTAACGAGAGTATATCTCTGGTCCGAGCCGCGCGAATCGTAGCCACATTTGTGAAGTGCACTGGACATTATCTGGGCTCTTGGGGAATCTCTCGTTGTCCGAGAAAATGATCTCTAGCACGGCCAATTCCCTCAGGCATCGGATACCTTGTTCTATTGTGTTCCATTTTCTTTGGTGCATCTGGAGGTCTTCTTTGCAGAGGTATCTGTCCCGTACACTCGCCAGCAATCGCCGCCAGAGGCTGAGAGTTTCCTGAGTTTTCCCAATTCCCTGGTCAATGACCACATCCTGGGACAGGGATCCCAGTTGCCTGGCCTCACTTCCGTCCAGAATGGTGTCATTAGCAGCGGCATCCCAGATGCGGAGCAGCCAGGTTAAGATGGACTCATTCGCCTGCCGGGTGAATTCCCTCCGTAGGTCACGCAGCTCCCCCAGGGATAGAGAGCGAGTGATAATCTCCGGCTCTGTCTCTTCTGCTTGGTGAGATGGTCCTGCTGCATCCTCATCAGTCGCTATGCGGACTGATTTGCTCTTTGATTTCTTTTTCTGGACGGGGGCAACTGCTACAGGCTTCGGCTGTTCTGATTTGCTTTGTTTCTCTTCAAGAAGACAAAATAATGTTCTGATCTTCAGCATGAGGTACACGGTGCTGGTCAAAGAGAACAGAACTGACAAAAACATTATGCCATCCCTAGCATCAAGAGAGAACTCAATATTGTCAAGGACGGCTGTGCCTGACCTGAAATGTTGGAAGAAACCGCTCTCTCCTCCTAGCCCCAGAGGCTGGGTGCGATTGCTGAGGAGGTCCCAGACGAAGCAGCTCAGGTTAGGCCAGGCAGACAAAGTCGAGTATATATAACGAATGGTGTTCATCGCCTCACAGGTAACCATGCCATAGGCATAATAAACCAATAGAGCAATTCTCATGCCGTTCCCTGGTCGCAACAGGAGCAATACAACGGGCAGATAGTATCCCATTTGAGGAAAAATATAGAGAGCGAGATACAGTACCCATATAGATAAGCTGAGCATCATGGTGATAGGATTTCTGAGTTTCCCCTGGTCGTGCCCCACGTTGGGCGCCAAAATATGTGTTGGTTTGAAAACAAACCAGTGAGAGATCACAAGTCAAGACTGAAATTAAAAAATAAGTGAAATAATACAAGGAAAAGCACTGACAAAGTCAGATACAACCTAACACCCTGTTAGGGTGGTAGTAGCAGTCCAACTGAAGTAGTCCAGTTGAAGCGGTGATCCTGTGAAAGTCTAGTCTCCAGCTGAAGATCCAGTAGTAGCTCTGGTCCTCTGGGAACCCAGTAGACAGGGCTAGCTCAGGCAGTTCCAGGGCCAGGTTATATCCAGGTGGGAACACCTGGCTCCTCCCTCCTCGGCAGAGCATCTCACAATGGGATAAGTCCATGAGTCACACGGTGGGTCCCTGATGGCCCATTGCCTGTCATGCGGGGTGGGTCATTAGCAAGTGATGATAGCTAACGGATGGCCCATTGTCTGTCATCCGGAGTGGGTGATAGCAGCTAATGGCCCACAGCTGGTGGTAATAGAATACTTAACTACATCAATATTGCAACCTAGGACATTGCCTTAAAAATCCACCAGCTCTATTCCACTCTCTTGTCCCTCTGAGGACAGTCTCCCAGGGGAATCCCACTATCTCCCTGAAGAGCAGAAAGTCTGCTTTTCTAAATTTTACGAGACCCATATTCCTCAGGACTGTGAACTCCACTGATGTATGATCACTGAAGCCCAGGCTGCCTCCAATCTTGACATCCCCAATTAGCTCACTTGCATTGGGAACCATCAGATCCAGTAATATATCCCCTCTGCTAGGACTGCCTATTACCTGACTCAAGAAGTTATCCTCTGTCGCTGTTGAGCAGCTAGCAGAGTAATGAATGCATCGGTTCTCAGTGGCAAGAAGGAATGACCTTTATTGTTTTGATTTCATCACATATATAGAGTTCTCAAAAGTCACCCAGATTGGTCAGTCAGAAGCCTTCCCCCAGGCCTGATTGGCCAGGCCTGCACTGCCCAAGTTCTGGGACACTGTTCCAATAACATCCAAACTTTATCTTTATTTACAAAACACAAGAAAACTTCTCATGGGAAAAACTGTGCTAGCCACAGCTCCCCGTTTTTGTGTAAGAACAGAAGGCATTGCTTGTGAGCCCCAGTGGATCAGCATGAAGGATCTGTTTGGTAATGGCCAGTTACCAAACAGAGCCTGGTTGAAACTCAAGGGGTCTGTCCGGAGGTGGCCAGCCACCGAACAGAACCCGAACCAGATGCTGATTAAGATGGTCAAAGAGGCCCCATGCAATACCCTAGATAAAGTATATATAAAACTAAATCTACACATAAATCTGTAATTCAACAAAACATGCTTTCAAAGTCCTTGCTTTCTGACTCCATGAATGAGTTTCAGTCTCTGCTTGTGGATGGACCGGCTTCTTGGTCATCATCAGCAGGATCACTCGGTTGGTGTCCGGTATTCTGGCTGTTATTTTGAGGTTGCTGGTTCTGTCTCGGGAGCCGCAGATCAGGGCGGACGCATTTTGCAGGCAGCCATCGTACCCCAGTATCTGTGGAGACGCAAGCATACCCTCGACCCCAAGCAATAAGCTCATGAGGGCCTTCCCAGGTGTTACTAAGTAGGTTCCGTACCCATACCTTCGCCCGGGGCAAACGCAACTCGCCTGATGACTGCAATGAAAGAAAGTGGTTCAAAATCACAGGATTATTCGAGTTTGGTGGCACCGTAAGATGATTGATTGTGTACAAAGCTTTCTCCAATCGACTCTGTGGTGTTTCCCCATGCATTCCCCCTTTTTGTCTTTCCAAGACACGCTTCAGAGTACCATGAGCGCGTTCCACAATGGCTTGGCCAGTAGGAGAATGCGGAATACCGAACGTATGGTCTACACCCCATAGGTGCAAAAACTGCCGCGTCTTCTGCGAGGCATAGGCAGGACCATTGTCGGTTTTCACAGTGGCTGGCACCCCCAGGACTGAGAAGGCTAATTTCCAATGGGCAATGGCATCGCGACTTTTTTCTCCAGTATGGGCAGTCGCCCACATAGCTGAGGAGAAAGTGTCAATAGACACATGCACATACTTGACTCGGCCAAATTCTGGAATGTGTGTCACATCCGTCTGCCACAGCTGCAAGGCCTTTAGACCTCTGGGGTTCACCCCCGATGGCAGAGGTGCAGCGAGTCCGTGGCAGTCAGCACAAGCACTGACAATGTCACGAGCCTCAGTTGGCGTCAATTGAAACTGCTTCTGCAGGGTATGTGCACTCTGATGAAAGAAATTGTGCGATGCCTCGGCTTGTGCAATTTTGTCAGGCTGAGGTGCCACCCATGCAGGGTTGGCTAGCATGTCAGCCCTGGCATTGCCTTCTGTTAAAAAGCCTGGTAAATTGGTGTGGCTTCGAATGTGCAGAATATAATATGGATGCACTCGAGCCTGAATCGCCTTCCACAGGGTTCGCAATAGCGAAAACAGAGTCGCGTTATTGACTTCTTTTAGAAGTGAACAATCCAAACGTTTGGTTATGTCTGCTACATAAGCAGAGTCGGTGACCAAATTCAAAGGCACCTGAGAGAACCGCTGAAAAGCCATGGCAACTGCCTTCAATTCAACCAGTTGAGCAGAGCCTGTCTCGTGGCCTTTCAGCACCTGCCACTCAGATCCTTCCTTCCAGGTAACAATGGCCTTTCCTGTTCTCCCAGAACCGTCCGTAAAGACGGTGGGTCCATGGACCGGCACCCGGCTGTTCTTTGGCCACAACATGAGATTGACCGAATTTGCCAACTGCAGCAATTTGTGACTGGGCAGATGATAAGCAATCTGCCCTGAGAAATTTTGCAGTGCACTTTGCAAAGGAGCGCTATTAGCAAGACTCCATTCGAAATTGTCCCGTGGTACTGGGACAACAATCGTTGCAGGATCAGCCGCCATCAATTGTAAACACCGATATCGGCATTTAATTATCAGGCAGGCTATCAATTCGAACAATGTGGGTGCTGTCTTTTTTGGCTGATGGGGCAAAAAGACCCATTCCAGGATGTGCAAAGGATCATCCCATTGTTTGTTCCACTGGCCAATGATACCCGTAGGTTGGAGGTCTGGAGCAGTAATGAAAACAGTGATATCAGTAGAGGGATCCACTCGATAAACCTGATGAGCGGAAACAGCTTGCTGCTCTTCGTTCAGCACTCGTCGCGCCTCGGGAGTCAATTGTCGAGGTGAGTTTAGGTCAGAGTCCCCCTTTAAAATATTAAAAAGTGGGGAAAGTTGTGCGTTGGTCAGTCCCAAATATGGGCGTAACCAGTTGATGATGCCTAGCAATTTTTGGGCATCATTCAAAGTCTTAATAGTGTCTGAGAACTGCACCTCTTGATGCTGTATGGTTCGATCCAAAATTTTGACTCCCAAATATTTCCAAGGAGGCTGTTGTTGAACCTTTTCCGGAGCAACTTGCAACCCATAGGAATGCAAGGCATCGAGCAGTCGAGGCTGTAACCTCCGCAACTCATCCTGGGTGGCTGCTGCCACCAGGATATCATCCATATAATGGTAGCAGAGTGCCTCAGGAAACTGCTCACGAAGTCCGGATAAGGCCTGCGTGACATACCATTGACAGATAGTCGGGCTATTTTTCATGCCCTGAGGTAACACTTTCCATTGAAACCGCTTTACAGGCTCCGCATTGTTAATTGCAGGCACAGTAAAGGCAAACTTTGGTCTGTCATTGGGGTGCAAAGGGATTGTAAAAAAGCAATCCTTCAAATCAACGATCAAAATTTCCCACTCCGTGGGAATCATCGTGGGTGAAGGCATGCCAGGCTGTAAACTCCCCATACTTTCCATCACTTCATTGACTTTCCGGAGATCTTGCAACAGTCTCCATTTCCCCGATTTTTTCTTAATCACAAAAACTGGGGTGTTCCAGGGACTGGTAGAAGGTTCTATGTGTCCCAGTTTCAGTTGCTCCTGAACCAGCTGACAAAGGGCGACTAATTTGTCTTTCGGCAAGGGCCACTGTGGTTCCCATATTGGTGTTTTTGTCAGCCATCGTAAAGACAGCGTGGAATATGGTGCGCCCTTGCACACAGTGACCCCTATCAAAAATTTGTTGTGATCCGCACCCCCCAAGCTGCCAACACGTCCCGTCCCCAGAGGTTCACTGGAGCTGGAGTGACATAAGGCCGAATGGAGGCCGTGTGTCCCTCTGGATCCTTCACCAACACAGGTCGCTTACTCAATCGACTCTGCGTTGTTCCCCCCAACCCCGCGATATTCAGTCCCACTGGGCACAAAGGCCACGTAGGAGGCCACGAAGCGGCGGAAAGGATCGTTGCATCAGCACCTGTATCGATCAAACCTCGGACTCGAACTCGATGTGGACGTGCTTTCGGCATGATGAGGGTACATGTCATCTGTGGCGACTCATTGGAGATAGATGCAGCCCAGTAGACCTGCGGAAGTCCTGGCAGTTCAGTGCCGTCACCTCCGCCAACTTGCTGGTCTACCCTGGAAACAGGAGACTCACAAGGCAACAAGTGAGCAAGACAAGTGTGCGCAGGAATGGTGACAGGAGGATCAGGAGTGGAAACCGTAGCATGAATTTGGCCCTTGAAACCAGAATCTATGAACTCTGGAAGAACCAGGATTCCTTGGCTAGTGGCCTCAGGCCCTGCCATAAGCAGTGCACTGGTTCCCTGATCCAGGGAACCATCCACCTCCAAGGGAACCCTGTGGGCATCGTCAGATTCTAAGACGACTGTTGCTGCGGTGTAGGCGTTGACTCGGGCTGAGCCTTTGGTGCCTCCTCCACATTGACCGGGTAAGCCTGGGCCATCCCCTTGTTCTGGGGGAACTGTTGTGATGGGGGGCAAATCCCCCTTTTTGCACCCCTCATCACGTTTCCCGACAGGGGTCGACCATCTACATGGTACTGTGACCTGCAGTAGTCTGAAGTGTGACCTGGCCTACCACACCTCTTGCACTGAGGAGTCTCGGTCCCTGAATTTCCCTTCTTCCCGGAATTATCTTTCTGTTTAGATTTGACCCGTTTCCGTTTGTTCCCAGATTTGGGCTGTTTTTTATCCTGATCAGCGGGTCCCTGATCTGAGGACAAAAATGCAGCCAAGGCGACTTTTCCCTGATTTTCGGACTGCACCCTGGCACAAGCTCGCATCATCTCCTGCACAGAAGGATCCCCCGGTAGGGTATTGATGATCCTTCTACATTTGTCATTGGCATTGTCCCTTGCTAAGTGTTTCATCAAGATCTGTCTCGTGGACGGATCATCAACCTGCTTTTCCAAGGCTGCTGCCAGCTTCTCAAGAAATGACATGTAAAGTTCAGATTGCCCCTGCCGTATCTGTGTATACCGTGTTTGTGGGGCAACCATCTCAATTGTTTTCAAAATGGCTCCCATACCGAGCTGTTGGGCTTGCTCCAGGATCCGAGGATCCCAGGCAGCTTGAATGTTGGGGTTGGAGAAAGGTCCCTTACCCATGAGGACATCAACCCCAACCATGCGCCTAGGGTCCTCAGCAGGCAAAGACACATTTTTCCGCAGCTGATCCTCGACCAGCGCTTTCCAATTGTCCTCAAAGGCACTGTATTGTACGGGGTGAAACAGCACCTGAGCCAGATACATAATATCAAATGGAGCAAGCAAATCACTATTTATCATTCTAAGAACTTGCATCACTGCCGGAGAAGACACCCCGAATGTCGCGACCTTGGTCGCCAGGTCATTTGTCACGCGCCAGGCGATGGTGGAATGGCTGTTCCTTGTGTCCATAGCATCTGGGCCAGGCACATACACTGGAAAAGCCTGAGCGTCCCCCTGAGGGAAGCCATCACCATCCGAACCTGCCACAGCAGATTCGCACCCCTCCTTCTGCTTGGGGAATCCAATCTTCTCTAGAAGTTCCCAGTCCCCAGCCTCCAGTGCACCCTGCTTCACCGATTCCCAGAACTGCAGGGGGTCACGCGGGCGAAAAACCCCCATGCCGTTACGGCGTCTCCAGGGGTTCGACAGAGCCCAATGCCCTTTCTTTCTCGTCGCCCGCGCGAGCCTCCGCCCAGGAGGAAGAAAACTCTCCTCATCATCGTCCGAGTCGTCGGAGCAGGGCTTGCAATCAGCACTCCCCATCACAAAGGACGGCGAGCGGCCGGAGGCAGCGTCCCCGCCAAGAAACTGCACGGTGACCGGGACGGGGGAGGGGCAGTGAGACGGCGGCGCCACCGGCGCGCCGCCGGGCGCTCCGGCCACGCCCGCCGGCACAGCGCCGGCACGCTGCGCCAGGGCCTCACTTGCCACAGAACCCGACAGGGGAACCGGCACCCGCCCGGGGCCTTGCCGCCGGCACCAAGCCGGCCGTCGGGCCGCCAGGAAGTCCAGACCCCACTCGGAAACCCGGGGGACGGACTCCCTGGGCAGCCCCACACGGACCGTGGGGCCTGCACGAACAGACCTCCATCCGCTGCCGAATCTCAGCCACTTCGGCCAGCAAATCATGGAAAAACGAAAGCGGAGGAAAAACCATCGCGCCCGGCACGGACGCCACGTCCGCCGAGCCGCAGGGAAGCCGGGTCGGCCCCGCACCTGCGGGAACGCCAATCAAAGCCCCCGCGGCGGAAGCACCGCTCGCCGGCGGCTCCCCCTCCGGCCCCACGACCGCCCCGGGGAGTGACCCCGACTGCCGGGCCCCGGCCGCAGCCGGCGGCTGAGCCGGCGCCTGCTCACACGACCCCGACGCCACGGGACCGGCCGCACCCGCGGCCACCGCGGCCCGGGGCTGCGCCGCCGGCGCACCGGGCGGGCTCGGCAAAACGCCGGCCTCTCCCGAGCCGGCCGCCGCCCGCGCGGACACCCCCGCGCCGGCCGAAACCACCGGCAAATCCGGAGCCGGAACCTCCGCAGCCGCAAGCGGCTGGCCCGCAGCCAAAGCGAGCAGCCAGGACTCCCGGTCCTCCGCAGCACTCCCCACCCCCACCCTACCAGCCCCCGCCGCACATCCCGGCTGCCCATGGGGGAGGGGCAGCCCGGCGCCATTCCGCAGGGGAGGGGGGGGTTTCTGAGGCTGCGCACATCGCGGCGGCAGAGGCGGGGGGACCTGCGCGGCGGCCGTGTCAGAGCCGGCCCGCGATCCACCATCCCCCCGGAACCCGGCCAGCTGCTCCGTCGGGTGGACATAAGTGCGCTTCGGTAGATCAGCTGGAGAAACAAACTGAGGCCTCGCGGCCGCATCCGCCGCCAGGGACGGGACGTCAGAATCCGTCTGGGTCGGCGCGTCCTTCACACACCGCCCCACGGCCGAGGGCAGGGGCTCCACGCCCGCGCAAGCCGATAGCTGCGAGTCATAGAACGCCTGCCCCTCCAACGCGTCCCAAATGTCCCTCCAAACCTCATGGAAGCGGACCGTAGATCGATCACCCCGCATCCACTCCATGACCAAAGCGCGGCCAACCACAAACCAAAAATCACAGTCCAGCGCCACATCCCAAACGGCCCGGGACACGTGGCCCGCGACCCAGTCCAACAAGGCCCGAGCGACCCGCGGCGACTGATCGGACGCAGGGTCATCCTCAGAGACCTCCAAAAAGGCCCGCAAGAGCCCATCGGCAGGAATGGGGGGGTCCATGTCCACATCAGAATCAGCCATGCCTCAGGGCAGGCGGGGTGGGGGTCGGGCCCGGGGGCAAGACTGCCGCGTACCTGCAATTGAACGCAGTACACGTCAGTGGTCACCAGATGTCGCTGTTGAGCAGCTTAGCAGAGTAATGAAGGCACCAGTTCTCAGTGGCAAGAAGGAAGGACCTTTATTGTTTTGATTTCATCACATATATAGAGTTCTCAAAAGTCACCCAGATTGGTCAGTCAGAAGCCTTCCCCCAGGCCTGATTGGCCAGGCCTGCACTGCCCAAGTTCTGGGACACTGTTCCAATAACATCCAAACTTTATCTTTATTTACAAAACACAAGAAAACTTCTCATGGGAAAAACTGTGCTAGCCACAATCCTCCATGCATTCCAGGAGTCTTCTGGACTGCCTACAGCTCACCGTGGTACTTTTCCAGCAGATGTCAGAGTTGCTGAAGTCCCCCAGCAGGATGAGAGCCTGTGAGCACGATGCTTCCTGTAGCTGAAGGCTTCATCAAGGAGAAGAAGGTTTATCAACAGGCCCCTCTTGATCAGGCAGCCTCTAGTGTAGACACCAACCACAAGGTTCCCTTTGTTGCTTGGGTCTCTGTATTGGTTTGAAAACAAACCAGTGGGAGATCACAAGTCAATAAGTGAAATAATACAAGGAAAAGCACTGACAAAGTCAGATACAAACTGACACCTGGTTAGGGTGGTGGTAGCAGTCCAACTGAAGTAGTTCAGTTTAAGCGGTGATCCTGTGAAGGTCTGGTCTCCAGCTGAAGGTCCAGTGGTAGCTCTTGTCCTCTGGGAACCCAGTAGACAGGGCTAGCTCAAGCAGTTCCAAGGCCAGGTTATATCCAGGTGGGAATATGACATAGCGACGAGAGGGAACTCACGGCAGTCTCAATATGAGATATAGAGTAAGCTCCATTTTATTTCACCAAACGAGAAACTTATATACTGTTACAGAAGGTACTAATTATAGCTACACACACACCTGCAGTCTGTTCTCACACCTTCAGGGATCTTCCTGGTGACTCCCTTTTTCTTTCTCATAACACTTCTGACTCCCTATTCTTTCCCATGACATTCTTCCCACAGAACATTCTCAGGTAAACAAGCCACTGTAGCTTGTTAGGATTTTACTGAGGCCTGAGTATGCTGAGGCCCTGCTCAGGTATATTCAGTTAGCATAAGTTTTGCTGGAAAACTGCGTTTTCCAACAGGAACACCTGGCTCCTCCCTCTTGGGCAGAGCATCCCACAATGGGATAAGTCTATGAGTCATGCAGTGGGTCCCTGATGGCCCATTGTCTGTCATCGGGGGTGGGTCGTTAGCAGGTGATAACAGCTAACGGCCCACAGCTGGTGGTAATAGAATACTTAAATACATCTATATTGCAACCTAGGACAGTCTCTTATTCTGTTACACAGGTTTTCGACCTGCTTGTGGCTGTTCTTTATGGTGGATGAATGTTCTTAGGCATGAGAAGGAGAACGTATTAAGACTTGTGGTTGTTTATCACAGTTACTATATTTCTCATCTAGTCTTATGAAATATTGAAACGTTCTTCCCAAATGCTGACACCAAAGTTGGAACAATCTCAAAAAAAGATAAACATGCATTTTTTCCTAACTTTTTGTTATAGGTTAACTGTATGAGGCAGCAAAGCACCACACAGCTGCTTGCTTATTCTGCCCAAAATGGGATGAGGAAGAGCATGGGAAGGGTAAAAGCATGAAAACACATAAGTTGAGAAAAAGACAGTTTAATAGTAAAGCAAAAGTGAGGCACGGACTGACTCCACAACTCAAATAGTTATGAAGTAGGTATGCATTTATTACAGCTGGGGTGCATGGGGGGTAGCCCCTCCAAAGGCATGCACACCTCAGCAGCACTTTACTCGGTTTATATTAGGTTACAGGTTACATATGCATGAAGTTACACAAAGCCCCTATACATATTCATTACCTATCCCCGCTTCATATTATAACGACTTCAAAGTTCATTTAAATATGTTGGCACAAGCACAATGTCACTTAATTGAGGCAGTGGTCGCTAGGGGTCATGGGCAGGTTTGGGAGAAAGTAACCAGAGTATTCCTTGAGATGAACTCTTTGCCTTTTCTCCTTGCGCATGCTCTCTTGGTTCTTGGTCCAAATTCAATCCTTAGAACTAACTTGTACCAGTTCTGGGGTCCGAGAGCAGGATGTTCAGTCACACTCAGTAGTTTATCTAAATTATTTGGCTTTCTTCTCTGTATCCTCCCTGTTAGTAGGTAGGCATAAAATCATTAGGCAAATGATATATTGTCTTCAGCAAGCAGTTCTTAGTAAATCATTATCCAACCTCTGGCCTTCTAAATCAGTTCAAAAATTATTATCCAGCTTCTAGTTCCCCTAAATTAGTAAATTCTAGCCCCCCCTAAATCAAAAGCTGCATGTGAAGAGAAAGCAAATTAAAATAATTAATTCACTACTTCTTATTGACGAGCAAATGGTTAGCCACTTCCAAAAAAAGCAGGGCTTCATCACACATAATATTGTCACGAATGGGAGACAGGAGTTTAGATGAGTTTCTGCCGTTTGCTCAGGCCTCTAGCAACAGGCAGTAACTCTTATTAGGGTGGCCAGCACCCCAGGACCCGGTCTCATTCGCAAGGTCTTTTAATAATGGCCAATTAAGTCTAATATGATAAAAATTATCATTTATTAGGCACAGAAACTAACAGACATAAAACAAACTACATATTACACAGGAATAACATAATTGCAAAACTACAAGTAGCTAAAATTGCAAATTATGAAAAGGTATTCTATTCACCTATTCTTATTAACAGCTAACAAGAATAATATAACTTAGGAACCAAATGTATCTTGCCCAGCTGATTGGTGGTAAAACATACGTTTGAATCCTTTCACACAATTCCCAGGAAAGTAACTACAGAGCCTGTGTCCAGACTCCAGGGAGAAGCTCCTTGCACATCTTCAGAGTGTGTGTAGGAAACCTCTGCCTCTGGGATAATTCCGTGAGTTTTTATAGTATAAAAGTATGCGTTTTGGTCACGTATGCACTTTTTTGTTTCTCTTTTCACATCCTCTCTCCATACCAAAATATGAATTCAAGGTTAGAGGTCTCAGACCTTCAGGTGCGAAGAGATAACCTCCTGCTGGGCTTCTGACCCCACCGGAGTTATCTGTGTTCTGCCATGAAGCAGAAGGAGAGATGGGAGGGGGAGGACGTCCTGCCACAAATGGTTACTTGGGAAGACAAATGCTATAACTCCGAACTTCCCCTCCATCCTTCTTTCTCCCAGTTTTTTATTGCTGAGCATGGCATCATGTGATATAGAATATCCCTTTGGTCAGTTGGGGTCAACTGTCCCGACTGTGTCCCCTCCCAACTTTTTGTGCACCCCCAGCCTACTCACTGGTGGGATGGGTTGAGAAAGAGAGTAGGCCTTGGTGCTGTGTAAGCACTGTTCAGCAATAGATAAAACATCAGTGTGTCAACAACACTGTTTTGGTTACAGATCCAAAACATATTGCCATATGCTACTATGAAGAAAATTAACTCTATCCCAGTCAAAACCAGTATACTTTTTCATTCTAGTGTCACTACATATCACTTCATTCACTAAAGGTCTAGAGTATCAGGGGGAGGGGAGAAGGTGAATAAAACTTTCTTCTTTCTTCTGGAAATAGTGTAAAAAATGGTAGTGAATTTTGGGAGAGAAATGCTTTTATATTAATAAACATGTTGAGTTTATTGAGGAAACCCCTATTCCATTTATTTCTGGCACTGAAAGCTTTTCCCACACTTTGGCAATACAGTCTTGCTGCCAGAAGTGCCAGCCTAAAATGTTCACAGACTGCATTCATGCTTGTATTTATTTCGGGATACCACCATAGAAAGGCCAGTGTATCTTTAAAATCTGAAATGTCTCTTCTATTACCTTGGTTTTGTACTGTATGGTTTTCATATTTGTTTCATGGACTGTCTTTTCTGTGCAAGATTTTCTTGGTTTTAGCTTCCTGAAAGTGGATAAGGAAGTGTTTAAAGTTCATATACCATATTTGAGTAACTTTTGTATGACAATTTAATTTTCAATGTAATAATTTAGGGAATTGGAGCAAGGGTAAAAGAGTAGTTAGTTCACTTATTCAATGGAAATTGAATGTACTCTGCACAATTTAAGGGCAAAGGAAAAATTTTGCATAAGATATTGGTTGTTAACATCTCTAATGAAGGACTTATGGTGGGTTGGTGTGGTGTGGTTTTTGTTTTTTTTTTAGTTTAAGCTTAGGTAACTATTTTTCTACCTGTAGTTCATGAGTTCTGGTTATTACAATATGTGGCAACACAGATTCTTTCCCATGGGAACTTTTCTCTTCTTCTTTCTATGTTTTGTAAATAATGATAAAGTTTTTATGTTATTGAAATGGCCTTTTGGATACAGGCAGTTCACGCCTGGGCCAATCATCCTGGGGGGAGGGTTAAATTGGTCCAATCCGAATGGCCCGCTGATGTCTATATAAAATTGCTAAATAAATAATAAAATCAGATCTTTGCTATCACCCAAGAGCTCTCGACTCTTCACTCTGCTAGCGGTCCAACAGCAACAACAATAATCTTGTAGAGCAATGTTTTGAAAATTGTGCTCTTCTGTTACTTCACTTTCTGATGCCCATTTGTACAAATACCTATTAATTTTTCATTACCGCTGTCCCTTGTACCCAGTATGTTTGTACCAGGCTGTCTTCCACTTCCTTCATTGTTAAACCTGGGTCAGCTGGCGTATTTTGTTTGTATTTTGAAGTAGAACACAGCTGATCCAGATTGAACAATATCAGTGCATTACATGGTTTTAAGCCTAGCTGGAAATTAGGCACCACACAGCTGCTCACTCACTCCCCACCCTGGTGAAATGGGGAGGAGGATTGAAGTAAAATTTGTATATTGAGATAAGAACAGTATAATAATTGAAAATTGAATGAAATACAATAAAAATGCTAAATAATGATAATAAAAAGTAAACAAACAAGTGATGCACAATGAAATTGCTCACCACCTGCTGACTGATGCCGGACCCCTGTTCCTGAACCCAGATCAGCCACCCTTCTGGGTAACTCCCCCCAGTTTATATACTGGGCATGATGTTCTATGGTGTGGAATATTCCTTTGGTCAGTTTGAGTCACCTGTTCCAGCTATGCTCCCTCCCAGTTTCTTTTGTGTACCTCCTCACTGGCAAAGCATGAGACTAAAAAAAAAAAAAAGGTACTTATGATAAACATGACTTCGCAAAAAACCAAAACATCAGTGATCAGTGTGTTATCAGCACCATTCTCATTCTGAATCCAAAAACATAGCCCTGTAACAGCTACTGAGAAGAAATTAACTCTACCTTATCTGAAATCAGGACACTGCAACAGTGTCATGTTTGCTGTCATTTTTCACCATAAAGTGCAACATGAGAAACAAAGTCACTGAGCCTTTGTGCTGGTGGAAACCATAAAGGAAAGAAAGCTAGAAAACAAAGTTCATCATTAAGAAAATTGCAGTTATGGAAACCAACTTTCTTTATACCTATCTATGTGAAGAGTGTATTATTCAAAAAATAGGATAGGAGAGTGCTTCAGGGAAATTGGTTGATTGACTAAATTAGACATTAATGGGCTTGTTCTCCTGCTGCGTAAGGGGAAAGCAAATGAAAGTGAGGCTCACAATGAAGTCCTGTCTTTATCTGCCCATGTAAAAAGTCGCTTTCCCTCCTTTAAGTAATGGAAGGCTGGATTGAGGTCTCCCCAGAGCCTTCTCTAGGCTGAACAACTCCAGCTGTCTCAAACTATCTTCATAGGAGAGGTGCTCCAACCCTCTAATCATCTTTGCGGCCATCTTCTGGAATCCATCTGGCAGATCCACATCCTTATGTTGGGGGTGCCAGATCTGGACACAGTGCTCCAGGTGGGGTCTCACAAAGGCAGAGTAGAGAGGGAGAATCACTTCCCTTGACCTGCTGGCCACATCTCTTTTGATGCAGCCCAGGATGCAGTTGACCTTCTGGGCTGCAAGTGCACACTGTTTGTTCACGTCCAGCTTTTTCTCCACGAGAATCCCTCCACAGGACTGCTCTCAATGGGCCTTCTCCCAGTCTGTACTCATGTCTGGGATTGCCCTGACCCAGGTGCAGCACCTTGTACTTGGACTTGTTGAACTTCATTGGATTCTTGTGGGCATACTTCTCATGTTTGTCCAGGTCCCCATAGATAGCACCCCTTTATTCTGTTGTGTCAACTGTACTGCTCAGCTCTATGTCATCTACAAACATACTGAGGATGTACCTGATCCCACTGTCTGTGTCATTGATAGATATATTAAAGAGCACTGATCTCAAGACAGAGCCCTGAGAGATACCACTTGTCACCGGTCTCCACCTGGACATAGAACAATGTGTAAGCGTGGAAAACACATAATCACCGAATGATTATATGCAGGTGCCTTTATTTGAGCTCGGGAAGCCGGGGTGTAACATCTACCCAAATCTGGCTTCGCCATAGGTTTGAAACAAGTACAATTTTATACCTTTCCTTACAGAACAGTGATGTAATCATATGTTAATCATCAACTTATCATTGTTCCATTGTTTTCCCCCAAGCATGACTTTAAGCCCCCTTATCTCCCATAGTATTTCTGATTTATTTCACAGGTGCTAATCCGCATGATTTCACTAAAACAATCCCCATTCTCTAAGCAATCTTCGTGATCATGTCGCTGAGCCCCGTACATGCAGTGCCTACCTATCCTGTTCCTAAAGCCTATTTTTAACTAACATTTTAACCCAATGTTAACAAATGGACCACAACTCTCTGGTTGTGTCCATCTAGCCAATTCCTTATCCACCCAATAGTCAAACCTTCAAATCCATGTCTCTCCAATTTGGAGATGGGGATGTCATGTGGGACCGTGTTGAAGGCCTTACAGAAGTCTAGGTAGATGACATTGGTTGGTCTTCCCTTGTTGACCATTGTGGTTACTCCATCGTAGAAGGCCACCAAGTTGGTCAGGCATGATTTGCTCTTAGTGAAGCTGTGCTGGCTGCCTCAGATCACCTTCTTGTCTTTTATGTGCCTTGGCATATCTTCTAGGAGGATCTGCTCCATGACCTTCCCGGGCACAGAGATGAGGCTCACAGGTCTGTAGTTCCCCGGATCTTCTTCTCTCCCCTTTTTAAAAATGAGAGCAATGTTTCCCTTTTTCCAGTCACCAGGGACTTCTTCTGACCACCATGACTTTTCAAATATGATGGAGACTTGGCAACATCAGCCAGTTCCCTCAGGACCCTGGGATGCATCTCATCAGGCCCCATAGACTTGTGGCTAATCAGATCAGACCCCATAGACTTGTGGCTATTCAGCTTCATAAAGTGGTTCCGAACCTGCTCTTTGCTTATATTTGGAGGGACTTTGCTCCCTGTCTTGGTTTAGGATAATTAAAGAGAACACTCTGTAATGAGTTGCTTCTATTTATAGATTTAACCAATCCCTTTTCACCAATAAGGAGAAAACAAATACAAGCAGATATAAGTGAAAAGTTAAGTTTAGTAACAAGCAAAACAGTGTGGCTAGCACAGGTTTTTCCCATGAGAAATTTTCTTGTGTTTTATAAATAAAGATAAAGTTTGGATGTTGTTGGAACAGTGTCCCAGAACTTGGACAGTGCAGGCCTGGCCAATCAGGCCTGGGGGAAGGCTTCTGACTGACCAATCTGGGTGACTTTTGAGAACTCTATATATGTGATGAAATCAAAACAATAAAGGTCATTCCTTCTTGCCACTGAGAACTGGTTCCTTCATTACTCTGCTAGCTGCTCAACAGCGACATCTGGTGACCACCGATGTGTACTGCGTTCAATTGCAGGTACGCGGCAGTCTTGCCCCCGGGCCCGACCCCCCCCCGCCTGCCCTGAGGCATGGCTGATTCTGATGTGGACATGGACCCCCCCATTCCTGCCGATGGGCTCTTGCGGGCCTTTTTGGAGGTCTCTGAGGATGACCCTGCGTCCGATCAGTCGCCGCGGGTCGCTCGGGCTTTGTTGGACTGGGTCGCGGGCCACGTGTCCCGGGCCGTTTGGGATGTGGCGCTGGACTGTGATTTTTGGTTTGTGGTCGGCCGTGCTTTGGTCATGGAGTGGATGCGGGGTGATCGATCTACGGTCCGCTTCCATGAGGTTTGGAGGGACATTTGGGACGCGTTGGAGGGGCAGGCGTTCTATGACTCGCAGCTATCGGCTTGCGTGGGCGTGGAGCCCCTGCCCTCGGCCGTGATAAGAATTCGCAAGAATCGCAAGAGAGAGGAAAAGGGGCCTCAACACATCCTGTTAAGGCATCCTGTTTGCCCACAGAACCGAATAGAAAGGGGAGGGAGACCCCCACCCTGCACATCCTGTATCCTGTATTTGTTGAGGAGTGGGCTGATATAGAATCATTGCTTGGGGGGGGGGGATGACACTGCGAACATACAAGGACTTGTTTCCCACGACCACCGAAGAGCAAGAATAAGACCATCTAGCAAACAACATGATGAAGGGGCTGTACCAACTCCGGAAGATATACGTGGTCAGAAAATAGAGACTGCATAAAAGAGGAGAGTTTGGACTATTTCAGCGCAGTTATCTGCCCAGCGCTGCCTTGCTGATACCCGCTTGCTCTAAATAAATCAAATTATACTTAATTGGACATTGTCTCTGATTGATTATTGAGACCTAATTTATAACAAAATGGTGCCGTGACTCGGATAGGGGCAATTCTTAGGAGACCCCTCAACGGGAGGCGCCCCGTTGTCACAACGGCCCGGAGAGGGTACCCCTTTGAAACCCTTACCGACGAACCTAAATTTCGGGTAGTGAGCGAAGGAACCCCTTAATCTTTGTGCACAAAGTCCGGACGAAGACGCGAGACGCGTGAGTATGTGTTAATTTATAACACAGGGAATCCGTTCGGTCGGGGTGGGGATCCTAGAGTGCGGTGTCTGAGACGTCCAGTGCGGACGACCTGAGTGTGGACTCCTTTGTAGTGCGTTTCCCACATCCCGCGAGGGCCTGGGCCACGAACAGGAGGACGTGAGTGTGTGTGTGTGTGAAGGCACTCTGGAAGATGGGACAGACGAAGGGCAAGCCGTCTGGACCCATGGGGGGGGAGCCCCACGTAAGACTCCCGGATATACCACCAGATAGTCCTCTGGGGTTAATGATCAAATATTGGGATGATGATCCACGTACACGAGGGAAAATTAAGGCAAAAATGATTACCTATTGCATGACAGTCTGGGGAGGAAAACAAATTAGAGGAGACCCTCTGTACTGGCCGGTTTTTGGATCCTCTGACGATTGGATTTGCCAAGCTCTAAATTTGTATGTAAACTCTAAAAAGCCTTTTAGCCAGGAAGAGAGTGATTATGCAGCCCTGTGGATAACTAGTGAAAATAAGACAAGCCTGTTTGTTCTCAGTAAAGGAAAAAAAAACAGGCGGAGGAAATACCTCCACCCTATGTTCCCCCGTCCCCTATGCCAGATGCTGCAGTGCCCCCTCCAGCACAACCTCTGCCGGTTCCAAATGCACCACAGATGGAGGGGGATGACACTCCACCACCCGAGAGACGGATTACTAGAAGCCAGGCAAGGAACCAGTTATACCCTCTCAGAGAAGTAGGCATGGGTATGGTTAATCAACCAGGGGGAGGACAGGCGCCCGGTATCGGATACATAGCCGTCCCTCTGAACTCGGCCGATGTCAGAGAATTTAAAAAGGAAATGGGGCATTTATTGGAAGATCCACTGGGGGTAGCAGAAAGAGTAGATCAATTCTTAGGACCAAATATTTATACTTGGGATGAGATACAGTCGATATTGAGCATCTTATTCACAGCAGAAGAGAGAAGAATGATAAGGGCAGCTGGGATGAGGATTTGGGAAAACAACCACCCACAAGGCCCCATTGGAGATGTTAAATGGCCCCTTCAGAGGCCTAATTGGAACAATCAAAATGAAAACGATAGAGCACACATGCAAGATTTAAGGACTATCATAGTCCAAGGCATTAAGGAGGCCGTCCCCCGAGGACAAAATATGACTAAGGCCTTTAATGAGCTGCAAAAGAAAGATGAAAACCCTACTGAATGGTTGGAAAGGCTCCGGAGAAATTTACAGCTTTACTCCGGTATAGATCCTGATTCCCCGGTAGGACAAACATTGCTAAAAACCCAATTTGTAGCAAAGGCATGGGTGGATATTAGGAAAAAGTTAGAAAAATTAGAAGACTGGCAAAACCGGGGGTTGGATGAGTTATTGAGAGAAGCACAGAAAGTGTATGTCAGAAGGGATGAGGAAAGTCATAAGAAACAAGTTAGAATGATGGTAGCAGCTGTAAGAGGGGAACAAGAGAGAACCACCACTAGATCACCGCAAGAGAAATGGCCCCCAAAACCTCCAAGAAATACGGAAGGGCAAAAGAGGAATGAGATAGTGTGCTTTTACTGTGGGAAAAAGGGACACATGAAGAGGGAATGCCGCCAACGATTGGCAGACATAAAAATGTTCAAAGAGGACTAGGGGTGTCAGGGGCTCTATTTGCTGGGGTCAAAAAGAGCATCGGAGCCCCTAGTAAAATTACAGGTAGGACCCCAGAAACAAGAAATTGAATTCTTAGTGGACTCCGGAGCAGAGCGCTCCACTGTGCAGAAACTGCCTCAGGGATGTAAAGTATCCAAAGACACTGTACAAGTAATAGGAGCAAAAGGGGAACCATTCGGAGTCCCTATAATTAAAGATGTGCTAATTGAAACGAACTCTAAATTGGGTATAGGTAGTTTCTTATTGGTACCGGAGGCAGAATACAATCTACTAGGGAGAGATTTAATGGTAGAATTGGGAATAGGATTGGAAATAAATAAACAAGGATTAAAAATTAAAATATACTCCCTTAGCACAAAGGATGAGCAACAGATAGACCCAAAGGTTTGGTACACCCCGGACTCAGTGGGGAAGCTAGACATCGAACCTTTCTCAATAACCTTAACAAATCCACACATCCCAGTAAAAATAAAACAGTATCCGTTATCCGAGGAAGGGCGAAGAGGACTGAAACCCGAAGTTGAAAGGCTAATAAAACAAGGGATTTTGGAGCCCTGTATGTCCCCGTTTAACACTCCAATTTTGCCTGTAAAGAAACCAGATGGTAGTTACCGATTAGTGCATGATTTGAGAGAAATAAATAAAAGAACTGTTGAACGGTTCCCTGTGGTAGCCAACCCTCATACTATCCTCAGCCAACTAGGCCCACATGATTGCTGGTACAGCGTGATAGACTTAAAAGATGCATTTTGGGCTTGCCCCTTAGATAAAAACTGTCGCGACTATTTTGCATTTGAGTGGGAAGATCCTGACAGTCATATAAAACAACAGCTACGATGGACTGTCCTTCCCCAGGGATTCACAGAATCCCCCAATCTATTTGGACAAGCCCTGAGTCAAATACTACAAAACTACCAAGTGGGACCAGAAGTTAAACTCATACAGTATGTAGATGATCTACTAATAGCTGGGAAACAAGAGGAATTAGTGAGGGAAGAAAGTATAAAGATGTTAAATTTTTTGGCGAAACAGGGACTAAAAGTCTCTAAATCAAAACTGCAATTTACCGAACAAGAGGTAAAATACTTAGGACACCGACTAACTAATGGGACTAAAAAGCTTGATCCCAGCAGGGTACAAGGGATTCTGTCAATGCCACCTCCCCAGACCAAGCGACAGATTCGACAATTGCTAGGTTTATTTGGATACTGCAGACAATGGATTGAAAATTACAGTAAAAAGGTAAAATTCCTATATGAAAAATTAACACGGGATGGATTACTTAAATGGACCTCCCAAGATGAGAAAAACCTTCAAAATCTAAAAAGGGAGTTAACAAGTGCCCC
The DNA here is from genome assembly GCF_008360975.1 of Lichenostomus cassidix. Taxonomy (NCBI): domain Eukaryota; kingdom Metazoa; phylum Chordata; class Aves; order Passeriformes; family Meliphagidae; genus Lichenostomus; species Lichenostomus cassidix. The sequence continues at coordinate 20,202,687 of NC_139510.1, forward strand.
TGTACTAAGCTTACCAGACTTAAAGAAACCTTTTTATTCATTTGTAAATACTGAAGAAGGAACTGCATTTGGGGTGCTAGCACAAGAATGGGCAGGAAGTAAAAAGCCGATAGCCTACCTTTCAAAGTTATTAGACCCAATTAGTAGAGGCTGGCCCACTTGTCTACAGGCAGTAGCGGCAGCTGCTGTAATGGTAGAGGAAGCATTAAAAATAACATTTGGGGTTGAGTTAAAAGTTATGTCCCCACATGACATTCGGGGCATACTGACACAAAAGGCTGAAAAATGGATCACTGATGTCCGATTGCTGAAATATGAAGGAATTCTGGTATCATCCCCCAAGCTTACTTTAGAAGTGGCATCCATACAGAACCCAGCACAATTTCTGTATGGGAACCCTGAGAGTAACATCTTATGGCACAATTGCCTACAAACCATAGAAGAACAAACTAAGATCAGGCCAGACTTAGAAGAGGAAGAACTGGGGGAGGGTATGAAATTATTTGTAGATGGTTCCTCACGGGTGCTTGAGGGGAAGCGCAAATCGGGATATGCAATAGTGGATGGAAATAAATTAGAAGTACTCCAATCTGGCCCACTAAGCCCAAGTTGGTCGGCTCAGGCATGTGAGCTGTATGCAGTTCTAAGGGCTTTACAAATTATAGGAAAAGGAGAGGGAACTATTTACACAGACTCCAAATACACATTCGGGGTAATACACACATTTGGAAAAATCTGGGAAGAATGGGGCCTTATTACATCACAAGGAAAGAGCCTAGTCCATGAGAGACTCATAAAAGAAATTTTAAAAGCTATTAGGGTACCCTCCAAACTTACAGTGGTCCATGTCAGGGGACATCAAAAGGGATTGGGAACAGTGGTGCGGGGAAACAACCTGGCTGATGAAGAAGCTAAACGAGCAGCATTACTACCCCTCTGGGTAAGGAATCCTAGGGAAAGTTGTTCTACCTGCAGGTATGACTTGGAAGGATTCCCTTGTTCTGCTTGCTGGAAGGACTACGGAGTGGATGGTTTAGTTTGCTCCTGTTACAGTCCTGATGGGCAATCAAATTCGGACAAAGATTTTTGTTATATTCACGGGGAAAACAAACCATACATAGACTACCCCTGTACAACCTACTTGCTAAGCTTTACAACAATAGAACAAGAAAAATTGAGGCAAGTGGGTATAAAACCAAACTCAGAGGGTAAATGGGTTCTGGGAGACGGAAGAGAGATTTTACCTAAGCCTATGGCCTTAAGGGTTCTGAAAAGACTTCATGAAAAGACCCATTGGGGAACACAGGCCCTGGTGGATCAGTTTGCCAATAAATATATGTGTATGGGTATTTACAACTTAGCTAAACAGATAACCATGGGATGTGTTACTTGCCAAAAAGTAAACAGACATCAATTAAGAAAAAGAATCCCTGGGGGCAGAGAATTAGCACATAGACCTTTTTCCCACATCCAGATTGACTTTACTGAATTGCCTTTAGCGGGAAGGTATAAATATTTACTGGTTATAGTAGACCACCTCACTCACTTTGTGGAAGCCTTCCCAACGACAAGAGCCACAGCACAAACAGTTGCAAAAACTTTATTAGAACAAATAATTCCAAGATATGGCCTTATAGAAGTAATAGATTCAGATCGGGGACCACACTTTATATCTAAGATTACAAGAGCTGTATCTGAGGCGCTTGGAATTGCCTGGGAATACCACACCCCTTGGCACCCTCAAAGTTCGGGCAAGGTAGAGAGAATAAATGGAGAAATAAAAAAGCAACTAACTAAATTAATGCTAGAAACAAAAATGAGTTGGATTAAATGTCTACCATTAGCATTATTAAACATTAGAACTCAACCTCGTACAGATATAGGGATTTCTTTATACGAGATGTTATATGGAATGCCATTTAATTTAGAAATGCCTGAAGACCACCCAGCCATATCAGATTTCCATCTACAATCCTATATAACCAGCCTAGAAAACCGAAGGGAGAAACTCCGTAAGAAGGGACTGGTGGTTCAACGACCACCCCTGTGGCTACCAATTCACTCATTCCACCCTGGAGATGAAGTTTTAATAAAATCTTGGAAAGAAACATCTTTAACCCCTCAATGGGAGGGACCGTATGTTGTTCTAATTTCTACAGAATCATCGGTTCGGACAGCGGAGAAAGGCTGGACCCACGCTAGCCGAGTAAAGAAGTTCAACAGAGACCCCACCTGGAGAGTGGTGGAACAACCACAGGACTTAAAAATTAGGCTTAAGAAATCCTAGCCTGCCTATGCATGAAATCCTGTAACTGAACACTTGAGAAACCACGATTTATTGCTTGAAGAATATGTTAATAATTATATTGTTAAGTGCAACATCCATAATTGTAATTGCTACCCTTTTGCTTGCTTTATATGTAAGGTGTGCCAGGAACGATAGTGGGCCCATTGCAAAGGGGGGGGACCTCCTAAGGGAATTTGCCGAATGTGTTAGTGATGGGACATGTATGCATTTGGGATACACCAAGAACTGTATTATTACCACTCAAATGAACCTGCACAAATGGTGGCAAACATCACCGGCGGGGAGTGCAGAAAAGCCCTGGTCTATTTGCCTTGTGGTGACCTCATGGTCAAACATGTCAACCGGGACAGCTACAAGAAAAGATCCTTTGTCCCTGAGACCCCTGAAGAAAAAAATCCTTGCTGCCGAGAAGAATTCAATCCCCGTGACTCGCTGCAACCGAGCCGACGGGCGAGGCAGAGGGATATATACAGCCAGTGGGGTGAACATACCTGGGACTATGAAAAGATCTGATATGAGCTGCCCCAAATCGAGAAAGAACCCGAAACAGGCACCACTGTATAAGGCTAAAAAGGGGACCAAGGCAGAGTCTAAACAAACTAAAAGAATTCAAAAAGCACTGGGACCCCCATCTTCCTACCACACCTATATCTTGCTTTTAAGCCTAATATTTACATGTACTACTGCTGATGTGCACCCCCACCAACCTTTTCGCTGGACGTTAAGACAATGGGACAGCCAAACCATAATCCAAACCCGACTCGGACCAGGGCAAATCAGTTTTAATGCATCCCTTTGTGTTTTAGCTCCTATAGAACCTTGTATGCTTGAAGGTAAAGGTTGGTATTTTTGCCCTAGTGCAAACCCCGGAAAGGGATATTGCAACCACCCAAATTCTTATTACTGTGCTTATTGGGGATGCGAAACCATAGCTTACCCCTGGCTCCCAGGCAGAGACAAGCATATTGAAGTTGGGTGGGGACCTTACGGTTGTAATCCACCTGACTATAGTAGCCAGATTGGAAGGAGGGGAGCAGGGCCCAAAGTAACCTGTAAATGGTTATACATAAATATAACACAACCCCAAGATCCTACGTGGCTACTAGGCAAGACCTGAGGTATAAGGTACTGGGAATCAGGAACCGACAGAGGTGGTCTTATCTATATAAAAAAGGAACCTCTCCCCAATGACCCCGAACCAGTGGGACCAAACCGGGTCATAATAGACGTGATAAATACTGAAGCAGATGGATTAGGCATAGACCGTGAGGAAAGTACCACCATATCCAAACCCGAAATACCCCCAACCCCCTTGGGAGAAATAACTGATGAATTATGGAGACTTATGGTAGCCAGCTATAAGGTCCTAAACAAAACACACCCAGAATTAACAGACCACTGCTGGCTATGCTATAACACCAGACCACCCTTCTATGAAGCTATGGGGACAATTGAAAAAGCTAGAAGGGTAAATGGGAGCAACCCTGCTCAATGTTTGTGGAAATCTGGCAAAAGAACAAAATCTGGTATCACATTGGCGCAGGTATCAGGAGAAGGAAGGTGCATAGGAAAAATCCCATCTTCTAAAATGCACCTATGTAAAGTAACAATGCAAGCCCAAAAACCAAAAGAGCCTGCAGATTGGCTAATACCAGCTAAAAATGCTAAATGGGTATGTGCAAGTGTAGGGGTAACTCCCTGTATTCCCTTAAAGGAGTTTAATCCATCAGACTATTGCATACAAGTAGTAATAGTGCCAAGAATCACCTACTACCCAGGTGATTACATATATGACCACCATTCGGTCCCAGGGCACCACCTTGTAAAAAGAGAACCTATTACAGCTATAACTATCGCAACCCTATTAGCATTAGGCACAGCAGGAGCAGGCACAGGTATAGCCTCCCTTGTAAAACAAGACACAGAATTTGCCAATTTGCGAGAAACCGTAGATGAAGATATAGCCAAAATTGAAAGTTCTATTAGTGCCTTAGAAACATCATTGAGGTCCCTATCTGAAATGGTGCTCCAAAATAGGAGAGGATTAGAGCTCCTACTAGCCCAAGAAGGAGGACTGTGCATTGCCCTAAAAGAAGAATGTTGTGTTTATGCAGACCATACAGGAGTTGTTAGAGATGCAATGTCTGAGCTCCGGAAAGAACTGGATAAGCGAAAAAGAGAGAGAGTCGACAGAGCTGGTATGAAAACTGGTTCAATGCCTCCCCATGGCTAACGACTCTACTCTCCACACTAGCAGGGCTCCTAGTAGTAATTGTACTAACTCTGACTTTTGGACCATGCATTTTTAACAGGCTGATAGCTATAGTTAAAGGAAGACTGGAAGCAGCACATTTAATGTTAGTCAGAGCAAAATATGAAAGCATACCTGAACAACAAGAGAGTGAGATGGAAGAAGAGTTCATCTTAAGCCGTGAAGCATTAAGGCGATTCTGCGAAAAAAATGGAGATACAGAGAGAGGGGAATTGTGATAAGAATTCGCAAGAATCGCAAGAGAGAGGAAAAGGGGCCTCAACACATCCTGTTAAGGCATCCTGTTTGCCCACAGAACCGAATAGAAAGGGGAGGGAGACCCCCACCCTGCACATCCTGTATCCTGTATTTGTTGAGGAGTGGGCTGATATAGAATCATTGCTTGGGGGGGGGGACGACACTGCGAACATACAAGGACTTGTTTCCCACGACCACCGAAGAGCAAGAATAAGACCATCTAGCAAACATGATGAAGGGGCTGTACCAACTCCGGAAGATATACGTGGTCAGAAAATAGAGACTGCATAAAAGAGGAGAGTTCGGACTATTTCAGCGCAGTTATCTGCCCAGCGCTACCTCGCTGATACCCGCTTGCTCTAAATAAATCAAATTATACTTAATTGGACATTGTCTCTGATTGATTATTGAGACCTAATTTATAACAGTTTCGGCCGGCGCGGGGGTTTCCGCGTGGGCGGCGGCCGGCTCGGGAGAGGCCGGCATTTTGCCGAGCCCGCCCGGCACGCCGGCGGCGCAGCCCCAGGCCGCGGTGGCCGCGGGTGCGGCCGGTCCCGTGGCGTCGGGGTCGTGTGAGCAGGCGCCGGCTCAGCCGCCGGCTGCGGCCGGGGCCCGGCAGTCGGGGTCACTCCCCGGGGCGGTCGTGGGGCCGGAGGGGGAGCCGCCGGCGGGTGGTGCTTCCGCCGCGGGGGCTTTGATTGGCGTTCCCGCGGGTGCGGGGCCGACCCGGCTTCCCTGCGGCTCGGCGGACGTGGCGTCCGTGCCGGGCGCGATGGTTTTTCCTCCGCTTTCGTTTTTCCATGATTTGCTGGCCGAAGTGGCTGAGATTCGGCAGCGGATGGAGGTCTGTTCGTGCAGGCCCCACGGTCCGTGTGGGGCTGCCCAGGGAGTCCATCCCCCGGGTTTCCGGGTGGGGTCTGGACTTCCTGGCGGCTCGACGGCCGGCTTGGTGCCGGCGGCAAGGGGCTGCTTTGGCCCCGGGCGGGTGCCGGTTCCCCTGTCGGGTTCTGTGGCAAGTGAGGCCCTGGCGTGGCGTACTGGCGCTGTGCCGGCGGGCGTGGCTGGCGTGCCCGGCGGCACGCCGGTGGCACCGCCGTCTCCCTGCCCCTCCCCCGTCCCGGTCACCGCGCAGTTTCTTGGCGGGGACGCTGCCTCCGGCCGCTCGCCGTCCTTTGTGATGGGGAGTGCTGATTGCAAGCCCTGCTCCGACGACTCGGACGGTGATGAGGGGAGTTTTCTTCCTCCTGGGCGGAGGCTCGCGCGGGCGACGAGAAAGAAAGGGCATTGGACTCTGTCAAACCCCTGGAGACGCCGTAACGGCATGGGGGTTTTTCGCCCGCGTGACCCCCTGCAGTTCTGGGAATCGGTGAGGCAGGGTGCACTGGAGGCAGGGGACTGGGAACTTCTAGAGAAGATTGGATTGCCCAAACAGAGGGAGGGGTGCGAATCTGCTGTGGCAGGTTCGGATGGTGATGGCTTCCCTCAGGGGGACGCTCAGGCTTTTCCAGTGTATGTGCCTGGCCCAGATGCTATGGACACAAGGAACAGCCATTCCACCATCGCCTGGCGCGTGACAAATGACCTGGCGACCAAGGTCGCAACATTCGGGGTGTCTTCTCCGGCAGTGATGCAAGTTCTTAGAATGATAAATAGTGATTTGCTTGCTCCATTTGATATTATGTATCTGGCTCAGGTGCTGTTTCACCCCGTACAATACAGTGCCTTTGAGGACAATTGGAAAGCGCTGGTCGAGGATCAGCTGCGGAAAAATGTGTCTTTGCCTGCCGAGGACCCTAGGCGCATGGTTGGGGTTGATGTCCTCATGGGTAAGGGACCTTTCTCCAACCCCAACATTCAAGCTGCCTGGGATCCTCGGATCCTGGAGCAAGCCCAACAGCTCGGTATGGGAGCCATTTTGAAAACAATTGAGATGGTTGCCCCACAAACACGGTATACACAGATACGGCAGGGGCAATCTGAACTTTACATGTCATTTCTTGAGAAGCTGGCAGCAGCCTTGGAAAAGCAGGTTGATGATCCGTCCACGAGACAGATCTTGATGAAACACTTAGCAAGGGACAATGCCAATGACGAATGTAGAAGGATCATCAATGCCCTACCGGGGGATCCTTCTGTGCAGGAGATGATGCGAGCTTGTGCCAGGGTGCAGTCCGAAAATCAGGGAAAAGTCGCCTTGGCTGCATTTTTGTCCTCAGATCAGGGACCCGCTGATCAGGATAAAAAACAGCCCAAATCTGGGAACAAACGGAAACGGGTCAAATCTAAACAGAAAGATAATTCCGGGAAGAAGGGAAATTCAGGGACCGAGACTCCTCAGTGCAAGAGGTGTGGTAGGCCAGGTCACACTCCAGACTACTGCAGGTCACAGTACCATGTAGATGGTCGACCCCTGTCAGGAAACGTGATGAGGGGTGCAAAAAGGGGGATTTGCCCCCCATCACAACAGTTCCCCCAGAACAAGGTGATGGCCCAGGCTTACCCGGTCAATGTGGAGGAGGCACCAAAGGCTCGGCCCGAGTCAACGCCTACACCGCAGCAACAGTCGTCTTAGAATCTGACGATGCCCACAGGGTTCCCTTGGAGGTGGATGGTTCCCTGGATCAGGGAACCAGTGCACTGCTTATGGCAGGGCCTGAGGCCACTCGCCAAGGAATCCTGGTTCTTCCAGAGTTCATAGATGCTGGTTTCAAGGGCCAAATTCACGCTACGGTTTCCACTCCTGATCCTCCTGTCACCATTCCTGCGCACACTTGTCTTGCTCACTTGTTGCCTTGTGAGTCTCCTGTTTCCAGGGTAGACCAGCAAGTTGGCGGAGGTGACGGCACTGAACTGCCAGGACTTCCGCAGGTCTACTGGGCTGCATCTATCTCCAATGAGTCGCCACAGATGACATGTACCCTCATCATGCCGAAAGCACGTCCACATCGAGTTCCAGTCCGAGGTTTGATTGATACAGGTGCTGATGCAACGATCCTTTCCACCGCTTCGTGGCTTCCTATGTGGCCTTTGTGCCCAGTGGGACTGAATATCGCGGGGTTGGGGGGAACAACGCAGAGTCGATTGAGTAAGCGACCTGTGTTGGTGAAGGATCCAGAGGGACACACGGCCTCCATTCGGCCTTATGTCACTCCAGCTCCAGTGAACCTCTGAGGACGGGACGTGTTGGCAGCTTGGGGGGTGCGGATCACGACAAATTTTTGATAGGGGTCACTGTGTGCAAGGGCGCACCATATTCCACGCTGTCTTTACGATGGCTGACAAAAACACCAATATGGGAACCACAGTGGCCCTTGCCGAAAGATAAATTAGTCGCCCTTTGTCAGCTGATTCAGAAGCAACTGAAACAGGGACACATAGAACCTTCTACCAGTCCCTGGAATACCCCAGTTTTTGTGATTAAGAAAAAATCGGGGAAATGGAGACTGTTGCAAGATCTCCGGAAAGTCAATGCAGTGATGGAAAGTATGGGGAGTTTACAGCCTGGCATGCCTTCACCCACGATGATTCCCACTGAGTGGGAAATTTTGATCGTTGATTTGAAGGATTGCTTTTTACAATCCCTTTGCACCCCAATGACAGACCAAAGTTTGCCTTTACTGTGCCTGCAATTAACAATGCGGAGCCTGTAAAGCGGTTTCAATGGAAAGTGTTACCTCAGGGCATGAAAAATAGCCCGACTATCTGTCAATGGTATGTCGCGCAGGCCTTGTCCGGAATTCGTGAGCAGTTTCCTGAGGCACTCTGCTACCATTATATGGATGATATCCTGGTGGCAGCAGCCACCCAGGATGAGTTGCGGAGGTTACAGCCTCGACTGCTCGATGCCTTGCATTCCTATGGGTTGCAAGTTGCTCCGGAAAAGGTTCAACAACAGCCTCCTTGGAAATAGTTGGGAGTCAAAATTTTGGATCGAACCATACAGCATCAAGAGGTGCAGTTCTCAGACACTATTAAGACTCTGAATGATGCCCAAAAATTGCTAGGCATCATCAACTGGTTACGCCCATATTTGGGACTGACCAACGCACAACTTTCCCCACTTTTTAATATTTTAAAGGGGGGCTCTGACCTAAACTCACCTCGACAATTGACTCCCGAGGCGCGATGAGTGCTGAACGAAGTGCAGCAAGCTGTTTCCGCTCATCAGGTTTATCGAGTGGATCCCTCTACTGATATCACTGTTTTCATTACTGCTCCAGACCTCCAACCTACGGGTATCATTGGCCAGTGGAACAAACAATGGGATGATGCTTTGCACATCCTGGAATGGGTCTTTTTGCCCCATCAGCCAAAAAAGACAGCACCCACATTGTTCGAATTGATAGCCTGCCTGATAATTAAATGCCGATATCGGTGTTTACAATTGATGGCGGCTGATCCCGCAATGATTGTTGTCCCAGTACCACGGGACAATTTCGAATGGAGTCTTGCTAATAGCGCTCCTTTGCAAAGTGCACTGCAAAATTTCTCAGGGCAGATTGCTTATCATCTGCCCAGTCACAAATTGCTGCAGTTGGCAAATTCGGTCAATCTCATGTTGCGGCCAAAGAACAGCTGGGTGCCGGTCCATGGACCCACCATCTTTACAGACGGTTCTGGGAGAACAGGAAAGGCCATTGTTACCAGAAAGGAAGGATCTGAGTGGCAGGTGCTGAAAGGCCACGAGACAGGCTCTGCTCAACTGGTTGAATTGAAGGCAGTTGCCATGGCTTTTCAGCGGTTCTCTCAGGTGCCTTTGAATTTGGTCACCGACTCTGCTTATGTAGCAGACATAACCAAACGTTTGGATTGCTCACTTCTAAAAGAAGTCAATAACGCGACTCTGTTTTCGCTATTGCGAACCCTGTGGAAGGCGATTCAGGCTCGAGTGCATCCATATTATATTCTGCACATTCGAAGCCACACCAATTTACCAGGCTTTTTAACAGAAGGCAATGCCAGGGCTGACATGTTAGCCAACCCTGCGTGGGTGGCACCTCAGCCTGACAAAATTGCACAAGCCAAGGCATTGCACAATTTCTTTCATCAGAGTGCACATACTCTGCAGAAGCAGTTTCAATTGACGCCAACTGAGGCTCGTGACATTGTCAGTGCTTGTGCTGACTGCCACGGACTCGCTGCACCTCTGCCATCGGGGGTGAACCCCAGAGGTCTAAAGGCCTTGCAGCTGTGGCAGACGGATGTGACACACATTCCAGAATTTGGCCGAGTCAAGTATGTGCATGTGTCTATTGACACTTTCTCCTCAGCTATGTGGGCGACTGCCCATACTGGAGAAAAAAGTCGCGATGCCATTGCCCATTGGAAATTAGCCTTCTCAGTCCTGGGGGTGCCAGCCACTGTGAAAACCGACAATGGTCCTGCCTACGCCTCGCAGAAGACATGGCAGTTTTTGCACCTATGGGGTGTAGACCATACGTTCGGTATTCCGCATTCTCCTACTGGCCAAGCCATTGTGGAACGCGCTCATGGTACTCTGAAGCGTGTCTTGGAAAGACAAAAAGGGGGAATGCATGGGGAAACACCACAGAGTCGATTGGAGAAAGCTTTGTACACAATCAATCATCTTACGGTGCCACCAAACTCGAATAATCCTGTGATTTTGAACCACTTTCTTTCATTGCAGTCATCAGGCGAGTTGCGTTTGCCCCGGGCGAAGGTATGGGTACGGAACCTACTTAGTAACACCTGGGAAGGCCCTCATGAGCTTATTGCTTGGGGTCGAGGGTATGCTTGCCTCTCCACAGATACTGGGGTACGATGGCTGCCTGCAAAATGCGTCCGCCCCGACCTGCGGCTCCCGAGACAGAACCAGCAACCTCAAAATAACAACCAGAATGCCGAACACCAACCGAGTGATCCTTCTGATGATGACCAAGAAGCCGGTCCATCCACAAGCAGAGACTGAAACTCATTCATGGAGTCAGAAAGCAAGGACTTTGAAAGCATGTTTTGTTGAATTACAGATTTATATGTAGATTTAGTTTTATATATACTTTATCTAGGGTATTGCATGGGGCCTCTTTGACCATCTTAATCAGCATCAGGTTCGGGTTCTGTTCGGTGGCTGGCCACCTCCGAACAGACCCCTTGAGTTTCAACCAGGCTCTGTTTGGTAACTGGCCATTACCAAACAGATCCTTCATGCTGATCCACTGGGGCTCACAAGCAATGCCTTCTGTTCTTAAACAAAAAGGGGGAGCTGTGGCTAGCACAGGTTTTTCCCATGAGAAGTTTTCTTGTGTTTTGTAAATAAAGATAAAGTTAGGATGTTATTGGAACAGTGTCCCAGAACTTGGGCAGTGCAGGCCTGGCCAATCAGGCCTGGGGGAAGGCTTCTGACTGACCAATCTGGGTGACTTTTGAGAACTCTATATATGTGATGAAATCAAAACAATAAAGGTCATTCCTTCTTGCCACTGAGAACTGGTGCCTTCATTACTCTGCTAGCTGCTCAACAGCGACAAAACAGCAACAGGCAAAAAAAACCCCAACCAGTAAATAATCACTAGATACAAAATTGCTAAATCACACAAACTCTACAGGAACAATGAGAAACCCAAAATGGCAGGGTAACTCCCTTCAGCACGATGGTGGCCACCATGGGTGACCTCGTGTGGAGAGACAAAGGGAAAATGGTGTCAGCCTCCTCCCCACTTATCTCTCTGGTGGCAGCAGCTGGCACGCTCCAGTAGCTGGTACATGGTCAAGGGCTAGAACTCATGGAGGGACTTTGCCTTCCTTGCAGCAGGAGACAGCAGGGCAGGTGAGGCAAGGCAAAACAGCTGGGCTGGGGCAACTCAGTGCCTTCTCTCCTCGGCTGGGTACTGCTGGCAAGTTGTGAGCAACCCAGACTGGAGCTGGGCCGCTCTGTTCTTTCTGGCATGGTGCTGCGACTGCTGACAGGCACTCCTGGAATTCACCTTGAGGCAGTCTAAGATGCAAGAGAGGAACAATAGAGAAGGAAAAAACCCAAAACCAATGTAGTCTCTGCCTTGAACGAAGACCACAAGGCAAGAGAGCCCTCGGCTCTAGTACTCTGACTTTTTAAACGGACTGTGGGAAGCCCTCCCCCCTGCCCCGAGATTCCGGTTCTGGCCACAGCACTGGGTCTTAAAGAGACAGTAATAATTTTTGGGCACAGCTAGATATGGAATACAATAACACTTTGGGTTACCCATGACACTTCCCCAACCCCCACCTAGAGGTTCAGGAGCTTGAGAGATGTGGAAAGCCTGATTGCCAGTGAAGACTGAGGTGACGAACTTGTTAAGTACCTCAGCCTTCTCCATATCTGTTGTCACCAGTTCTCCCTTCTCATTTACCAGTGGGCGCGTCAATATCCATAACATTACATACCTGACATATGTACTTATAGAATCCCTTCTTGTTATTATTCACATCCCTTGCCAAGTCCTGTTCCAGCTTTGCCTTGGCTTTTCTGACCCTATCCCTACACATTTGAACCATATTCCTATCCTCTCCCCAGGTCACATGTCCCTGCTTCCACTGTCTGTGCATTTCCTTCTTACTCCTCATTGTGAAGAGCATATCCTTGCTCAGTGATGCCAGTTTTCAGCCTGCCATTCTTGATTTTCTACACATCAGGATGGAGAGCTCTTGCACTGTAAGAGAAGTGTCCTTAAAGAGTTGCCAGCTCTGATCAGATTCTTTGTCCCAAAGGACAGTTTCCCAGAGGATCTCATTCACCAACTCCTTGAACATCTGTAAGTTTGCTCTTCCAAAATTCAGGGTCCTGACTTTCTTCTTTGCCAGGCCTGTATTCCTGGAGATTCTGAACTCAACCAGGGCATGGTCATTACAGCCTAGACTGCCTCTAGTCTTACCCTCTTGTGGTTTAGGAATGGTATTCTCTAATTTAGTTCTCCCACTGAAACCACGTGCCACTTGCTCACAACCCCTTCCCCCTCCCATGTGGTGGGCTGAAGATGCTGCGTTAAACACACGATCTCCACGATGGTATGGCGAAGACACTTTATTGCAAAAATCTAGGGTTCTTAAACTGTTAGTTTGTTATGAGTTTACATACTTGTGAGGCACAACAAATGTGCTTAACCAACCACCATAGACCACGATAGAAACAGGTATCAGGTGTAACCAATCACCAACCCCACAGTGTGAGCACTTATTGGTTCTAATAATTGTTTTACAATTATGTAACTTGCTTTTTACCTGTAGTTTAGCTGAGTCATTCCCAGAATGCTTTTCTAGTTAGCCAAAGTAACAGAAGTGAGCAAGGATTTTACAAGGGTTACAAGGCCCTCACATTGCAAGGCCTTTCTGCTCTGCAACATGAATAGAATAATTGGAGGCACAAAAGGCAAAGATCTCAGGTTGAGATAAGAACAATTTACTGGAAAAAGCAATGACATAAGAAAACAAACAGTAACAGCAACAGTATTGATGACAAAGATGTACGAGAGGTGAATGATTCACGTGCAAAATGCTCATCAAAGAGCCTGACTACTCCCTCCACCATGCTACCCTGACCTTGAAGCAAGCCCTTCCTCTGTTCACAGAAAATGACTGTGAAGTGCTATAAAATAGCCACTCGGTCCTAGCCATGCCCTCTTCTGGCTACTGCAAAAATTAACCCTGCCCTGGCCAGAACCAGGACATTATCCACCCCTTATTCTATACCATCCACATCATGCCCAGATCCTACACCTTCCAAATATATACATGTATGTACATATATACACAAGCATGGGTATAATTTCCATAGTCAATGGCTGTCCCTTCAAGATGCACGTTGAGTTCATTTAGTCCGTGACTGGATTCTATCTGTCCTAGATGTCTTCCAGGGCAGGAGGGTTGGTGTACTGTTGGCTGGTTGCAAGCTGCATCAGGAGCTCATGACTGGTGGATCTGGAGCAGTCCATACTCATTGTCCATGGTGGTTATGGCATACAGTGGCAGTGTCATTCAGCAACCAATATTATACAATTCAACATTACAGACTATTCTCACCCAAAACCCAAATCCCCTTGAGGTACACATTGTGTTTCCCCATTCCCCTGCATTGCCCACCAAGTGCACCCAGGTCCTTGAGCAGAAACAATCCCACAGATGGGTTTGCTTTTGCTTGAGGCAGGACTAATCCAAACTGCCTTCATTGATATATTGCTCATTTACACCATGGGGACTTTATCCCCTTCTATGGTATGTGGGGGTTTTAATTGGGGAAAGCCAGCTTGATTGGTAGAGCCTGGGGTGTTAACTAACCAAATGGTTTTCGCTAGATGTAAATCCCAGTGTTTGAAGGTTCCACCACCCATTGCTTTCAATGTGGTTTTTAGCAGTCCATTGTACTGTTCAATTTCCCCAGAGGCTGGTGCATGATAGGGAATATGATATACCCACTCAATATCATGCTCTCTGGCCCAGGTGTCTATGAGGCTATTTTTGAAATGAGTATCATTGTCCAACTCAATTCCTTCTGGGGTGCCACATCGCCACAGGACTCACTTTTCGAGGCCCAAGACTGTTCCAGGCAGTGGTGTGAGGTACAGGGTATATGTCCAGCCATCTAATGGTTGTTTCAACCATTGTCAGCATGTAGCACTTGCCTTGGCAGGTTTGAAGGAGTGTGATGTAATCAGTCTGCCAGGCCTCCCCATGTTTATATTTCAACCATCGTCCACCATACCACAGAGGCTTTACTAGCTTCGCCTGCTTGATCGCAGCACGATTCACAGTTATGGATATCCTGGGAGATAGTGTCCATGGTTAAGTCCATCCCTTGATCACGAGCCCATCTGTATGTTACATCCCTTCCCTGATGACCTGAAAAAAGTTCACCACATGGAAAACCCTCAACAATACCCAACCATGCCACCATGCTCCCCAACCTGGAAGAGACTCTGTTCCCCCAGCCCCTGGCAATGATGTGAGGTGATATAGAATAACCACCAGGTCCTGGCTAGTGGAAAAGTTAACCCTGTCCTGGCTGGAACCAGGACACCTGCAAATGACAAAGTCCTGCTGTGTTTAAATGAGACTATGCTTCTGTGTTAAAGTGAAATATGTACTAGCATGATCCTTTTGCATAGCTAATATATACTTATCTTGTGGTCTAAGAAATTAAGTACTTGCCAAAACAAATAACCAATAACTAAGTTTACCCATCAGAAGAAAAGAGTAAGACACCAGGCTATGGAGAACAGCTTAGCTGATGTCAGCAAAGTGATTTCCCAAACTTAAACTAGGAAGCATCTGATGTTAAATCCATCATGATCTATGCCTTGCAATTCATTTTGCTGTGTTTTCTGTGGCTTGTTCTGCAGTCTTCATCAGTGTTGTTTACAAAGGTCTTGGAGGAACCTGAGGATACTTCCTGATGTCAAGAACTGCAATGGTTCCTGCTGCCTTTTTCTTTATGGCTTCATTGTGTCAAAATGCACCAAAAAGGACTGTCATGGTTTAACCCCAGCTGGCAACTAAGTACTTCAGCCAGTAGGATGGGGAGGAGAATTAGGAAAAAAAAGTAAAACTCAAAGGTTAAGAACAGTTTACTAATTGAAACAAAGTAAAATGCAATAATAATTATAATATAATAATGACAATAATGATAATGATAATTATGATGATTATGATGATAATAATAATAATAATAATAATAGGAGGAGAGAGAGAAAACCCAAGAAAAACAAGTGATATTTTTGCTCACACCCACTGACTTATACCAAGCCTGCCTCTGAACCGCAATCAGCCCCCTTCCAGGTAACTCTCCCAGTTTATATACTGAGCATGAAGGTCTATGAAATATCCCTTTGGTCAGTTCAGGTCAGCTGTCCCACCATGTTCCCTCCCAGCTTTTTGTGTACCTGCTCATTGGCAGAGCATGAGACACTGAAAAGTCCTTGACTTAGGGTAAACACTACTTAGTAACAACCAAAACATCAGTGTGTTATCAACATTATTCTCATACTGAATCCAAACCACAGCACTGTACCAGCTACTGAGAAGAAAATTAACTCTATCCCAGCTGAAATCAGGACAAGTGAGAAAAATCAATTCCTGAAGCAACCTCCCCAGGGATGTGGTAGAGTCCCCATTGCTGGAGGTTTTGAAGATGCAGTTGGACAGGCTGCTAGGTAATCTAATCTAGGCTCCCTTTCCCACAAAAGGTTGAACCAGATGATGTTTTGAGGTCCCTTCCCACCTGGGCTATTCCATGATTCTAATTGTTTGACTAATTCTGTCACAGGTTTTATGGCACAAACAAATAAGCTTGTACTGAGGAATGTAAACTGATTTACTATTAGGGAGGGGTGGAGCTATTTTTAGCAGATTTATGGATTTAATAATAATATGGAGATTAGTTTTCCTTCTAACTGGATTGGATTTACATGGCAAGATTTTGCTAGCAGGGGGGCTGCAGAGGTGACTTCTGTGGCAAGACACCAGAAGCTGCCTCCATGATAGACAGAGCTAAGACAGATTGCTGACCAAAGCTGATGGGGCCTCTTTGATAACATATTTAAGAAAGGGTAAAAAAATGCTGTGCAGCATCTGTGAGAGAGAAGAGTGAGAATATGTGAGAGAAACAATTCTGCAGACACCAAGGTCAGCAAAGGAGGGGGAGGATGTGCTGTAGGTGCCAGAGCAGAGATTCCCCTGCAGCCTGTGGCCAAGACCATGGTGAGGCCAGCTGTCCCCCTGCAGCTCATGAAGGTCCATGGTGGAGCAGCTATCCACCTGCATCTCGTGGAGGACCCCATGCCATAGCAGGTGGAGGCATGAGGGAGGTTGTGACCCCATGGGTAGAATGCACTGAAGCAGACTCCTGGCAGGAGCTGTGGACATGTGGATAGAGGAGTCCACACTGGAGCAGGTTTAATGGCAGGACTTGGGACCCCATGGAGGACCCATGCTTGAGCGGCCTGTTCCTGAAGGGCTGCATCCTATGGAAAGGGATCCACACTGGAGCATTTAATAGAATCATAGAATCATAGAATCATAGAATCATAGAATCATAGAATCATAGAATGTTAAGGGGGTGGAATGGACCTTAAAGATCATCTACTCCCAACCCCCTGTGCCATGGGCAGGGACACATCCCACTAGACCAGGTTGCTCAAGGCCTTATCGAACCTGGCTTTGAATACTGCCAGGGTTGGGGCATCCACAACCTCTCTGGGCAACCTGTTCCAGTGCCTCACCACCCTCACAGTAAAAAATTTCTTCCTAATATCTAACCTAAATTTCCTCCCTTTCAATTTGTACCCATTACCCCATCCCTTGTCTTCTCACTACAGTTCCTGACGAAGAATCCCTCTCTGGCTTCCTGGTAGATATCCTTCAGATACTGGAAGGTTGCTATTAGGTCTCCATGCAACCTTCTCTTTTTCAGGCTGAACAGCCCCAATTTTCTCATCCTGTCTTCTTAGGGGAGGCACTCCAGTCCTCTTATCAACTTTGTGGCCCTCCTCTTGACTTGCCCCAACAGTTCCATATCCTTATGTTGGGGGTGTCAGAATTGTACACAGTACTCCAGGTGGGGTCTCAAGAGCAGAGTAGAAGGACAGAATCACCTCCCTCAGTGTGCTGGCCACACCTCTTGATGCAGCCCAGGATTTGGTTGGCTTTCTGGCCTGCGAGCTCACACTGCTGGCTCATGTTGAATTTTTCATCAACCATCACCCTCAAGTCCTCTGCAGGGCTGCTCTCAATCACTTCTCACTTCTCTGCCCAACCTGTAGGTGTGCCTACTGTTGCCACGACCTAGATGTAGGACCTTGCACTTCGCTTTGTTGAACTTCATGAGGTTTGCATCAGCCCACCTCTCAAGCCTGTCAAGGTCCTTCTGGATGGCATTCCTTCCCTCCAGTGTATTGACCACACCACACAGCTAGGTGTCATCAGCAAATTTGCGGAGGATGCACTCGATTCTACTGTCCATGTCACCGACAAAGATGTTGAACAATGTCAGCCCCAGTACCGACCCCTGAGGGACACCACTCGTCACTGGTCTCCATGTACACAACGAGCTGTTGACCACAACTCTTTGCATGTGGCCATCCAGGCAGTTCTTTATCCACTGAATGGTCCATCAATCAAATCCATGTCTCTGATTTGGAGACAAGGATGTTGTGTGGGACAGTGTCAATATGCTTTGTGTATATCCAGGTAGACGATGTCAGTTGCTCTGCCCCTATCCACCAATGCTGTAGCCCTGTTATAGAAGGTCACCAAATGTGTCAGGCATGAAGAACTGTAGCACACGGGAAGAACTCATTCATGTTGGAGAAGTTTGTGGAGGACTGTCTCCCATGGAAGGGATCCCATGCTGGAACAGGGGAAGGAGTCCTCCCCCTGAGGAGGAAGTGGTGACAGAAACAACATGAGATGAACTCACAATAACCCCCCATTCCCTGTTCCCCTGCACCACTGGGAGGAGGAGGTAGAGAGTTGGGAATAAAGTTAAGCCCAAGATGGAGAGAGGGGTGGGGGGAAGGTGATTTTAAGATTTGGATTTGCTTCTCATTATGCTACTCTCATTTTGATTGGTAATAAATTAAACTAATTTTCCCAAGTCAAGTCTGTTTTGCCTGTGATGATAATTGGTGAGTAACCTCTCCCTGCCCTTAACTCATCTCACAAGCCTTTTGTTATATTTTCTCTTCCTGGTGTAATTGAGGAGGGGAGTGATAGGGTGGCTTTGGTGGGCACCTGGTGTCCAGCCAAGGGCAAACCACCACACTGTTCTATAATTTAGAAAAAAAATTAGAAAGTGTTTTCTGATAATTTTGTGTGTTTTTTTCTTATCGGTTTTTTTTTCCTTATAGCTTTTCCTGTAAATTATATATTAATTTAATTTGTGTAAATTGATTAAATCTGTTTCAGAGAAGGAAGGGAATCTGGATGTTGTCAGAGTTCAAAAGTGCTCATTTGCAAATGTATCATCAGAAGTGTAATTACCTAGTTATGTTAACAATTTGATTTATATTTTTGAATATAATAAGCATTCTTCTAATTAAAGGTCTATTTTATGTTTCCATCTATCTTCTGAAAGTGTGACCATACAAAGAAAAAACATTTGTATTTGATGCATTTTCAGTAAATAAGCTTTATTAGTTGATCTCATTTATTGTTTTTTAACTTGAATTTTCTTTCATTGGTGAAAACACTGCACTGGTGTCCTAGCTGCTTTCAGTGATTAAAAATACTGAATTAATAGGTATACGGGGGTTAGCGGGTATCTAACGAGAAACGATGAGAGGGAACTCACGGCACTCTCAATATGAGATATAAAGTAAGCTCCATTTTATTTCACCAAACGAGAGACTTATATACTGTTACAGATATTTCTAATTATAGATACACACACACACCTGCAGCTGTTCTCACACATTCAGGGATCCTCCTGCTAACTCCCTTATTCTTTTCTCATGACACTCCTGACTCCTAATCTTTCTCATGGCATTCTTCCCACAGAACATTCTCAGGCAAACAAACCACTGCAGCTTGTTGGAATTTTACTGAGGCCTGACCATGCTGAAGCTTTGCTCAGGCCTGCTCAGTTAGCATGAGTTTTGCTGGAAAACTGCGTTTTCCAACAGGTATCAACTAATTAAGAAATGAATATCTATAGTAAGCATAGGCATCTATCTTTCCCCTCTAAAGACAACAGAATCTTTCTGTGGAATTGAAACCATTGTCATACAAAAATGTCCAAGTTGCCTTTGATCTTTTCTTGAGACAGTATATGTTGGTTACTGGTAAATAAATAAATATCATGTAAAAGCATGGTTTTGGCTGGGATAGGGTAGCTTTCTTCTTAGTAGCTGGTACAGTGCTGTGGTTTGAATTCGATGTGAGAATAATGTTGATAATACATTGATGTTTTGGTTGTTGTTAAGTAGTGTTTACTCTAAATGAAGGACTTTTCAGTGTGTCATGCCCTGCCAGTGAGCAGATGCACAAAAAGCTGGGAGGGAGCAAAGCTGGGACAGGTGACCTGAACTGGCCAAAGGGATATTCCACACCATAGAGCATCATGCTCAGTATGTAAACTGGAGGGCTTTCCTGAAAGGGGGGCTGTTGCAGTGTGCTAGCAGGATTTAGGGTATGTATATAATTGGTCCTGTGCTCTCCCCTGCCCCCATTCTGTATATGGTTTATGTTCTAGAAATCTCTCCCTAGCTCAGTGTATTATTGGTTTCCTGAGTCTGTACCTGATGCCTGATGGGTTTTTTGTCCTTTTTCATTATTCTTTTACACTCTTTTTATATATCTTTTTACCCTTCCTCATTCCTGTACTTTTTACTTCCTGTATCTCAACCCTACATGTTTATAACCCTTGTACCCTTGCTCTGCTCAGAATCTTTTGGGGAAGACGAAACATCCCCACAATCTCAAGAACATGAGGCACCAACCTTGAACAGAGCCCCATCACTGAGACATGTTTTTGTAAACTAAGTTATAACCTTTTTGGAGGGAGGTAATTTTAATAAGGGGGCAATTACTTCATTTGTTAGACTTCTCATTGGAGACTTTTAGATAAGTATGCTAATCTAGGGGGTCCATAAATTGTATACGGGAGATATCGTCGGGACTCGAGTCGTCGTGGTGCACCTGGAACCCTATTAAACCAAGGTAATACCCTTTTCCTATACTGCGTGTCTGCGTTTCAAATTTTTATCAGCATTTAAGGCATCATACCCTCCTCTGCTGTAAATCTACTGGTAACCCCTTTTCCCCTTCTTATCTCCTCCCCTCTGGCTTTCCCTGGTTGGCTCTTCGGAGCTAACCACTCCCCTCTTCCCTCTCCTTTTAACCCTCTGCAGCCCTTTGTTCTGGGTTCGCAGTCTCTGGTTCCTTGCCCCTTTTCCACTCCTTGCTTTCCATCCCTCTTCGCCTCCCTTCTCCCTTCGCCCATGGATCCTAATAAACTCCCTTGGAACCCCAGACTGCAATCCAGCACTTCTTTGTTTGCCGTGCCTCCACGACAACTCACGTCCCCCGAGTGCCACTGCCTGCTGCAGTGCCCTGCCACCGCCATGTGTGCCCCAGCATGCCTCGGCTCCGGACGGCCCCCCCTCTGTGCGGTGTGGGGTGGCCGTCCATGAAACACGAGGCTGCGACACCGCAAGGGGCTGATTGCATTCAGAGGCGAGCCATGCATCAGTCAGTGGGTGGTGAGCAATTGTGTCGTGCATCGCTTGTTTTTCTTGGCTTTTATCTCTCTCCCCCTTTTAAAATAAAAATAATAATAATTATTATTATTATTATTTACTTTGTTTCAGTTATTAAACTCTTCTTACCTCAGCCCACAAGTTTTAATTCTTCCCCTCATCCCACTGGCTTAGGGGAAGGAGGGGGGGAATGAGTGAGCATCTGCATAGTACTTTAGTTGCCAGCTGGGGTTAAACCATGACTACTTTTTGGCACCCAATGTGGATGTAACGACAGATCTGAGCAGAGAGTAATGAAACTAAATCATCATAAGCATTCATTTTATTGGTTTAATAGTCGCTGGTAATAGTGTTGATTTTTTTTGCTCTTAGAGTTGATGTGCTTGTTCTCAGGGTTTTCTTCTGTAATACCTTACTTGCAGCATGTGTCCACTGGTTTGGTGTTTATTGCCTTTGGGATTTGGGCCAAGGCTATTATTTTGTTGTACTTCGTAGTATTAGCTTATGATATGATAGCATCGCTGGTCACAAAACTAATCTGGTATGTGTACACAGCATTGCCATCACCTCTGAACTTCCGGAGCCATCTAGTGGGAACTAGTAATAATTACACCTTTTGCCTTTTCTCCTCGGAGGGCCAACCTATGTGCAAGACTTCCTTCCTTCCTTCCTTCCTTCCTTCCTTCCTTCCTTCCTTCCTTCCTTCCTTCCTTCCTTCCTTCCTTCCTTCCTTCCTTCCTTCCTTCCTTCCTTCCTTCCTTCCTTCCTTCCTTCCTCCCTCCCTCCTTCCTTCCTTCCTTCCTTCCTTCCTTCCTTCCTTCCTTCCTTCCTTCCTTCCTTCCTTCCTTCCTTCCTTCCTTCCTTCCTTCCTTTCCTCCTTTTTCTTCTCCTCCAGTCTGCCTCAAGGATGGTTAGTTATGAGTAGCAGGGTGTGTGGGATAGTAGAGGCAAGTACCTAGAACAGTGGGCACTGCCAATGTTTTGGAATTTCAACCCTGAACAAGTGCAGAATCTGGAAAAACTAGTAAAATACTTGGAAAAATATGCTGTCACCCCAGCAATTCCAGAGAGACAGAAATCACTGCAACATGCTGTGGCCTGGCCCAGGCCTACAGAGCCCTGTTCAACACTGCTCAGTACCCTCAGGGGGAAAAGAAGGTCTCTGGATTTGATGACAAAATAACAGGCACTGCAGGTACTCTAACCCTGGTGTCAGGCACTGCAGTGGAACCAGTGTCTTGGATTAGAGACAAATTTTCTAGGTGGAAAGCACTCTGAATAAACGCCTCCCCAAAAGCAAAGGGCTTCTGGCACCCCCTCCCCCACCACAACAGAATTTTTTGGAAGAAAATGAAAAAGACTGTTTATTTAACAAAACACACAGAGCATTCTGCAAGGCACAGGGGAAGGGGAAAGGGGAAAAGGAATTATTAAACCTGAGTAAACAGCTGATGAACTTTAGTGTCCTTTTCCTCAGGTATAGCTTCCCCTCTCCGGGGGTCCCCAGGGGGCTGGGCGGACTTGCTCTGGTGGCTCCCTGGAGGATTCTCATCTACCGTCCTCCGGGGGGCTCTTCGGGTTCTCAGGCGAGAAAGCAAGTTGAGAAAAAAGTCAAAAAAGGAGACAACGAAGAAGCAATCCCAGGGAAAAAACTAGCAGCAGTGGCAGCGGCAGCAGCCAGATGAAAGGAATGTCCCTTCCTCCCCCTTGCTCCCCGGCGGAGAAGCCTGGGGGAGAGTTTCAAAACAACCTGCGCAGACAGAGCTTCCTCCCGGCTGCTGAACGCAGTTAAAGCTACAGGACCACATTTCTGGGCATACAAGCAAATGTTAGGGAATACAGGATTATCATAACATCACCCCAAGACAACCAGAGAACCAACCTGTACACAAGAAGAAATGAACAAAAAAGACAGCTCATTTAGTAAAGGAGAATGAAGCAGGGCCATCACAGGAACAGGAGGAAGAGGCAGAACCAGAACAAGAGGTAACTACTTGATCTCTATCCCTGAGTGATATACAAAAAGATGTCAGCCATCATCCAGGTGAGCACATTATGAACTGGCTGCTCTGATGCTGGGATAACAGGGCTAGCAGTTTGGAATTAGAGGATAGGGAAACTAAGCAGCTGGGATCACTTTCCAGGGAAGCAGGCATTGACAAGGCTATTGGTAGAGGGGGACAAGTCCTCAGTCTCTGGAGGTGAATCCTGTCAAGCATGAAGAAAAGGTATCCCTTCAAGAAAGATGTCATATGTCGCCCAGGGAAGTGAACCACAATGGAGAGAGGTATCCAGTACCTCAGGGAATTAGCCATGCTGGAAGTGATTTATTTGGACCTGAAGAACGTGGAGTCACCCACAGATCTAGACAAAATCCAGTGCGCATGACCCATGTGGTGGAAATTTGTACAGAATGTACCATCATTTCATGACAACCCACTGGCAACAATACTCTGGAAAGATGACACACCACCAAGAGTGGATGATATGTTTCAGCAACTCCAGTAATATAAAGAAAAAAACATCCAAAAGGTGTGAAAAACTGTTCTAAGAGTTCTAGCAACAAAAAGTAGATAGGTCCTTCTCCCCACCTGTAGGGACCAGTATCTCAGCTGTTAACAGTAAGTGTTATTTTGCTCAAAAGAGAGGATACAAAAGGTACACACCACTGGGTCCTCTGTGGTTGTACTTGTGGGACCATGGAGAGAACACGAGGAAGTAGGGTGGAAAACCTACATCGACCCTGGAGATACAGGTATGTGAATTGCAAAGAAAACCAATTACAAATGGTGATTCTTCCAGGAAAGTTGCTGCTTCAGTCTCCAGTGGGCAGTTTCCCAAGCAGAATGGAAGGACTGATCTTACTCCTCATCCTGTGGAATGGAATTCTAATCCGTTTCTACAAGAAGTAGGTAGAGAATCCTATGATCAGTACTAGAGGGGCCTTGCCTGCAGCCAGGTGGAGGAGAGGGACAACCAGGTTTACTGGACTGTGTGGATCACATGGTCTGGCACATCAGCCCCACAGGAGTACAAGACTCTAGTAGATAATGCTGCACAGTGTACCCAAATGTCATCAAGCTATTAAGGGGCAGAACCCATTTTTATTTCTGGAGTGACAGGAGTATACCAACAGCTGGTGGTATTAGAGGCTGAAATCAGCCTGATTGGGAATGAGTGGAAAAAGCACTCCATTGGGACTGGCCCAGAGGCTCCATGCATCCTTGGCATAGACTATCTCAGGAGGGGGTATTTCAAGGACCCAAAAGGGGACCAATGGGCTTTTGGTATAGCTGCCTTGGAGATGAAGGAAATTAAGCAGCTGCCTATCTTGCCTCATATCTTGGAAGACCCTTCTTCTGTTGTGGGAATGCTAAAGGTCAAAGAACAGCAGGTGCCAATCACTACCACAACTGTGCACTGACAGCAATATCGCAATAACCAAGACTCCATGGTTCCCATTCATAAGCTGATTTGTCAATTGGAGAGCCAAGGAGTGCAGGACTTCTCACCCTTTAACAGCCCCATATGGGCAAGTGCGAAAGTCTAATGGAGAATGGAGACTAACAACAGGCTATCGTGGCCTGAATGAGGCCATGTCGTCACTGAGTGCTGTTGTGTTGGACATGCTGGAACTTCAATATGAGCTGGAGTCATAGGCAGCCAAGTGGTGCCACAATGGATATTGCTAATGGATTGTTCTCCATTCCTTTGTCAGCAGAGTATCAACAGTTTGCTTTCACTTGGAGGAGGATCCAGTACACCTGTGATCGACTGCCCCGGGGGCGGAAACTCAGCCCTACCATCTGTCATGGAGTGATTCAGATTGCACTGGAATAGGGTGAATTTCTGGAACACCTGCAATACATTGATGATGTCATCATGTGGGGCAATGCAGCAGAAGTTTTTGAGAAAGGGAAGAAAATAGTCCAAATCCTTCTGAAAGCCAGTTTTGCCATAAAACAAAGTAAAGTGACCTGAACAGGAGATCCAGTTTTTAGGAATAAAATGGCAAGATGGACATCATCACATCCTAATGGATGTGATCAACAAAGTAGCAGCAATTTCTTCATCAGCTAGTGTCTTGGTTTGAAAGACAGGTGTCTGCCAAGAGAGGCTGAACCCTCCCCTAGAGCAGAGGATGTGATTTTCCTTCCCCTCCTCCCTCCGAATTATTTAATTTTGTAAATCAAGGGCTTTCAGGCAAAGGTATGGGAAAAAGGAGTATCAGTTCTTTACTAGTATCGATAAACAAACAATAACAATAATAGCAAACCACAACTAGAACCAGAAAACCAAACAGCAGATAACGGGAGCTGCTGAGCCTTCTCCCGTGTGGTGCAATCACGGTTGCAAGCAGCAGGGGCGCTGTTGAGCTCCCGGCCGGCCAGGGCAGGTGAGATGACTCCCGAGCGGCTGTAGGTGGCGCTGTGGCGCAGGGTCAGGTCACCGTCCAGCAGCTGCAATGGCGGATGGGCTGAGAAACACGCAGCGCAGCAGGAAACAGCTCAGGGCAGCGAGAGAACAGGGCAGTAGGAGCGGGCGCTCTCTCTCTCTCCGGCCAGCGAGAATTTCTGCAGTCACAGCAGATGCCGCGGTCTTGTGCGGCAGAGGGCGGGGGCAGGCAGCAGGGGCCACAGGACTCTCCCGGCAGCAGCCACGAGGGTACGCAGCCCGGGGGGGGGGGAACGTGCCCTTCCCCGTGAGGAGAAAAGTTGAATCAAAGCTCACCCAGCCAGGAGAGAAGAGAAACAGGGCACAGTTGGATTTTCCTCTGGTAGCAGCTGGAAAGCAAAGAGCCAGCAGCCTCTACCCTCAGCGTCTGAACCACGAGAGAGCCTTCCCAGGGCCGGCTCTTCCCTTACCATGCCCTGCCCAAACCTAGCTTTTGTCTTTTACAAAAGACCTGATCGCTCTGAACATCGGACTATTTGTTGTTTAGTAACAGGAATGGGAAGAAATTCTCAACCCCCGACAGCTAGTAAGACAGAAACACAAGGCTTCTTACATGTTGCAGATTTTTGGATAATGCACATTCCAAATTAGTCTGATTGAAAGCCTTCCTTGTCTTGTGACCCAGAAGATGAATAATTTCAAATAGGGCCCTGAGCAATGACAAGTTGGGGAGAATGGCCCTACCTGGAGCTTCTGGCAGACAGCACCTGGAGAGACTCGAGGCTGACCCTTAGACTTTTGGAGTCAGGGATACAGAAGACCTGAAGCCTGCTATACTCCGACTGAAAAAGAGAGACTGGCAGCTTATGAAAGGATACGAGCTGCTTCAGAAGTAATTGGTACTGAAGCACAGCTTGAACACTGGCATCCCAATTTTCCGTGCTGGGCTCTATGTTCAAAGGGAGGGTTTTCTCTACACATCATGTAACTGATGCTACATGGAGTAGTAAGTGGGTCACACTGATCACACAACAAGCTCAAATAGAAAATCCCAGTCATATAGGAATCTTGGAAGTAATCATGGAATAGCCAGAAGGCAAAGATTTTGGCAATTCACCAGAGGAGGAGGTAACATATGTTGAAGAGGCCTCACTGTATAACAAATGACCAGAAAGTGAGAAGCAGTATGCCTTGTTTACTGATGGGTCCTTCCATATTGTAGGAAAGCATCAGAGATGGAAGGCAACTGTATGAAGCCACTACAATAAGTCATAGAAACTGCTGAAGAAGAAAGTTAATTGAGTCAGTTTGTAAGAGGTGAAACCTATCCAGCTGGCTCTAGACATTGCTGAATGAGGAAAAGGACTGACTCATCACTTGGGATTTTTTTTCCATGTGCTTTGTCTCTCTCTCATTCTCATTACAGTTATTATTATCATTATTATTATATTTTACCTTGTTTCAATTATTAAACTGTTCTTATATCAACCCATGAGTTTTACTTTTTGTTTCCTGATTCTCCTCCCTATCTCATCGGGGGAGGGGGGAGTGAGCAAGCAGCTGTGTGGTATTTAGTTGCTGGCTGAGGTTAAACCATATCATTGATTGTTTCATGCATGAAATTCCTATAATATAAAGGTGGGGAAAAGATTCCTTTAAATCCAGAAATTTTTTTCTTATAGGAACCTATGTATAGTTATTTTAGGTTTTACATGATGCAACTTTGATTCCTTTATAATTAGAGCAATATGCACAGCATTTTGAATCTGAGTCATGTCTCTATATGGAAGATGCAATAACTACTCCACACTAATTTTCTGTCGTGTGCTAAAATCATCACTGGATTTGGTACGCTATACTACTTGTGAAAGTTAAGTCCCTTGCAGATGGACACTCTCAGTGCTTCAAAAAGTGTCAACATGGGAGGCAGATTAAGTGCAGAATTGCTATTAAGGAGTGAAATATCTCAGATGACAGTACCCCACCCTCCTTGTTACACACAGTGTATGTAATAATTCATGTCCAGAATATTTCTGTTTGTTTTTTCAGAGCAGGTTCTCTGATTTCTTTAACAATGTAGTTTGTTCTTAATATAATGTATAACTGGGAATTTCAAATTTTTCAAAGGGAAAAATCATAGTGTAGAAACATAGCTGTAACCAAAAACTAATAGGAAATAAGTAGCAAAAGCTATCTGACTTTGAGTTAACAGTTTCAGAAACTTTCAAATGTAGGGATTTCTTCGGTCTTCTGAAGCTACTAATTAAAAACTGAACTCTTTAGTCAGTCCTGTGAAAGAAGTTTGAGAAGAGCTGAAGAACTTGTTAATTTTTGTGTTTAATTAAATAAGACCCCAGTTCAGACTCCAGATAGTGCAAGGCCTGTGGTTGATAATGCATTGGTAACATCTGCTTCTGAACACCCTGGTAGTGAGGTAGAAAATATTGTTTCTTAGACTGCTTCAAATTGAGAAGCAGATAGTTAAGTTTTAGTGTGCAAGAAAAAAATTCTGCCACCAGCGAGATTAACAATTAAACCAGTGACTGTGAAGTTCAATTGAACAAAAATGTCATGCTATTCAAATCTTCTTTATTGCCTCACATAGAAACATAAAACAGATTTACAACTATGTGCTGTCATCTCTTTAGAATAGCTTCTTTTTTATACTGCAGAGTTGTATGTTAAGCAAAGTAATTCTCAGGGTAGGAGATCTAGCATTGAAAACTGCAACATGGTGAGAAGTAGTGGCAGTCTGTACCATCTTTGCTGTTGGATGCACTGGGTAAATTGAGATTGGAGCTTGAAAATTAGTTTCCTTTCATTGTGACTCTTAGTGTCTTTTGATGTATGAGGTGAGATGGAGGTGTCGCACTATCTGTAAGGAAGAGGTTTGATTGTACAGCACTTACAGTTAGTGATGATGTGTCTGAGAGCCTCTTGATAAGGATTATGGGGATGGAAAACAAAGGAGATGTTGTAGCAGATGTCTACTACCAATTGCCCAGCCCGGATGTTATTGCTGATGATAGACAATTGGGAGGAATTTCAGGATTGGTAGCCCTTGTTCTTATGGGAGATTTCAACTTCCCAGACATCAACTGGGAATATCATACTGTTGCGGTTCCCCCACTGCGTTATCATACTGCTGTGATGAGCAGGTCTTGGAAATTCTTGAAGTTTCTAGGAGATAACTTCTTGTCAGAGATGCTCAGTGAGCCAAGTAGGAAAGACACCCTCCTAGACTTGTCAGTTGATGAGGCGGCAGCAGCGGTAGTGACTGAGGTCTTAGTCTGAGGGTGAAAATTAGATCGAGCTGTTCAGGGGAGTTCCCAAGCTCAGGGGCACCTGATCAGCAGCCTTGAGCCTTGTCAGGACCTGGAAGCCCTCATGAGCCAATGAGGCGAGGAGAGGGCATTGCCAGGAGCGGTGCAGGAGATTTAAATGGCTCCAGGGAGCGTAAGCAATCAGGAGCACAGTGAACAGGGCAGGCAAACAGAATGTGGTACATCAGAAGGACATGGCGCAGCAGTTTGCATGGCAGTTCATGTAGGAAAGGCGCTGCAGCACAGGCAGTTAGCTCAGTTGCGGGTCATTACACTTGCTGAGAGAGCTCAAATATGGTGTCTGCCCGGTGGGGGG
Source organism: Lichenostomus cassidix (assembly GCF_008360975.1). NCBI lineage: Eukaryota > Metazoa > Chordata > Aves > Passeriformes > Meliphagidae > Lichenostomus > Lichenostomus cassidix. The sequence continues at coordinate 20,231,719 of NC_139510.1, forward strand.
CCAAGTCCTCTAAACTCACCGAAAAAGATGTGGCAACCCAGACAGAGCTCTCAAAAAACCATGCAAAACATGCAAAAAACCATGTAGCTGTCCAGGCTTCAGACTGTAGGGAATACCTAAGCCTCTCTGGATTGTAGCAGTGATGGCATCTGCATCAGTTGTGACTATGTGGACAACCTGCTCCGCATGGTAGCAGAGTTACAAGTTGAAGTAGTAAGGCTGAGAAGTATTAAAGAATCAGAAAGGGAGATAGACTGGTGGGGCCATGCTCTGGCCCCCCTAGGACAGGAGCACCCACCAGAAACAACTCAAGATCAAGGGAATCCTCTATCCATCCCCCAGCAAGGAGTAGGTACCAGTTGTGAAGCAAGAAGTGAATGGAGGATAGTCCATACTTGGGATGGTAAGTGAAATCCTTCTCTGCCCACCTCACCCCTGCCAGGTGCCTCTGCGCAATAGGTTCTGTATGTGGAGGACCAGCCTATGGATGAGGTGGATGTAGGTCCAGTCACACCAGATGCACCACCACAATCAGTTAGGTCGGCCCATTGTATTACAACTGCTCCTGAGAAGAAAAATTGGGTTTTAGTTTTAGGAGATTCCCTTCTAAAGGGAACAGAGGACCCAATATGCCAACCAGGCCCAACCCATAGGAAGGTCTGCTGCCTCCCTGGGGCCTGGGTTAAGGATGTCACCAGGAAACTTCCAAGCCTGGTGCAGCCCATGGACTACTACCCATTACTGATCTTCCTTGTAGGGCTCAAGGAAATGGCAACATGTAGTCTGAAGGCAATCAAAAAGATTTCAGGACTTTGGAATGTTTAATAAGGAATTCTGGGGCACAAGTTATTTTCTCCTCCATACTTCCATTTGAAAGCAGCAATATTGAAAGAAACAGATGGGCTGAGTCTATCAATACATGGCTGCACAGCTGGTGTCACCACCATAATTTTGTTTTTTTGACAATGGTATGGCCTATGCAGCACCGGGCATGCTGGCATCAGACAGGACTCACCTTTCTCAGCAAGGAAGAGTCTTTGCCTGGGAACTAGCGGGGCTCATTGACAGGGCTTTAAACTAGATATGATGGGGGAGTGGGGCAATATCAGCCTTGTCCCTGGCAAACTGTGGGATAGTATGGAAAAATTAGAGGGACAGGGTACTTGTGAGGGTCCTCTGCAGGTGACTCTGAGATGTACCAGCCACATTGGAGCACACCTGCAAGCTTACAGAGACGAGCCAAGGATTCCTGAGATAATAAATGCCAACAGGGTGACATCAGAAAAAAATCCTAGTAGCAAAAGAAGGTTTAAGAGGGAATACCTCAATCAAGCATGAGCAGCCATAGATGCAACCACTAGTCAGGACTATGGGGCATCTCTTTGCACCCCACTGGGATGCTGCCACCATTAAATACTTCTATTAAATGCCTGTACACCAACACATGCAGTATGGGGAACAAACAGGAAGAACTAGAGATCTGTGTGCAGTCACAAGGCTTTAATCTCATTGTGATTATGGAGACATGGTGGGATAGCTCGCATGACTGGAATGTTGTCATGAAGGCTTTCTCGCTGTTTAGGAGATACAGACCAGGAAAACACAATGGTGGACTTGCCCTCTATGTGAGTGTCCTGGTTTGGCCAGGACAGCATTAATTTTCTCACAGTACCCATGAGGGGGCAGAGACTGGAGTCGTGTGGGTACACCTAAGTTGTTATTATATATCACCTACTCACTGCTGGGGGAGGGAAGTAAGGAATTCTCATTTCTGAGAAGGAAGGGGGAATGGCTTGCAACCATGAAGAAAAGGGGGTGCACAGAGGGTCCCGAGGCCATTTTGTTCTTTGTTTTGGAGGTTGCACAGCCCTGGGTTGGTCAGTGAACATTTTTTACTTGTAAATCATCCTCTTTTTGTATACTTTTGTTATTAATATTGTTACTGTTACTGTTCCTTTTCTAATCTCATTACTGTTCCCAGTAAATTGTTCTTAACTCGGGATCTCTGCCTTTTTGTCTCTCTCACTGCAGGGGGTGGGGGAAGTGGAACAGCTCATGGTTTTTCATTTTAGGGGGAACTCTAAATTAGGGAATACCATTCCTAAACCATGACAGTGAGGGGACACTTGGAATGCATTAAGCTCTGTTTCGGTGAGGATGATGAGTCAAAAACTTATGGGTTAGGATAAAAGGACAGACTAGTAAGGGTGACGTTGTGAATGTGTGCTACAGGTCATCTGATCAAGAGGAGCAAGTGGATGAGGCTGCCTACAGTCAGCTAGAAGCAGCCTGATAGTCACAGGCCCTGGTCTCTGTGGGGGACTTTAGCTACTGTGACATCTGGTGGATAAGCTACACAGCAAAGCACAAATAGTCCAGGAAGTTACTGGAAAGCACTGATGATAACTTCCTGTCACTGGTCATAGAGGATACCAAAAGGAATGGTTTTCTGCTTGACGTCATGCTAATAAACAGGGAAGGTCTGGTTGATGATGTGAAGGTTGGGAGCAGCCTTGGCTGTAGTGACCATGAGATTGTAGAGTTCAGTGTTGAATGAAGAGGTAGCAGGACAACAAGCAAGATTATGACCATGGACTTCAGGCAAGCTAACTTTAGCTTCTTTAGGGATCTTCTTGGAAGAATGCCATGGGAGCAGGCCCTGGAGGAAGAGGGGTTCAAGAGAGTTGGTCAATATTCAAGGATCACTTCCTCCAGGCTCAAGAATGTGCATTCCAAAGAGAAAGAAGTCAGGCCAAGGGTACAAGAAACCTCCATGGATGAATAAAGAACTCCTGTCATTGCTTGAGTATATGAAAAAAAATCACAGGAGATAGAGGCAAGGTCAGGCCACTTGGAGTGAATATAGAGAGGTAGTCAGAGTAAGTAGAAATGAGACTAGAAAGGCCAAGGCCCATCTAGAATTAAATTTGGCCAAGGATGTCAAAGATAACAAAAAGGACTTTTTCAAAACATCAGTAACAAAAGGAAAACAAAGGATAGTGTGGGCCCATTAGTAAATGGAGGGAGGACCCTGGTAACAGAGGACACAGAGAAGGCAGTTATTAAATGCCTTCTTTGCATCATTCTTCACCATTAAGACCAGCCCTGAGGGATTTCTGATGCAGGAGACCAGGGTAAATGAATGTCAGGAGGAAGACTTTCCCTTGGTCAAGGAGGATTGGGTCAGAGAACAACTATACAAACTTGAAATCTGCCAGTCCATGGGCCCTGACAGGATGCATCCATGAGTGCTGAGAGAGCTGGTGGACATAGCTAGGCCTCTCATGATCATCTTTGAGAGGTCATGGAGATCAGGAGAGGTGCCTGAGGACTAGCAGAAAGCAAATATCACCCCGTTCTTCAAAAATGGCAAGAAGGAGGATCCAGGGAACTACTGGACAGTCAGCCTCACCTCAATCCCTGGAAAGGTGTTGGAATACCTCATTCTGGAGGCCATCTCTACCCACATGGAAGACAAGAAGGTGATCAGGAGTAATCAGTGTGGATTGACTAAAGGCAAGTCATGTTTGACTGTTGCCTAAAATCAAAAAACAAACTTGCAACAGTGTTAAAATAGCAAGGTAAAAAGTGTAGCATATGGAATGAGAGACACTCGCTGTATGCGAAATGAATCTGCCTTTATTACAAAGTCAAACAGTATATATAGTTTTTAGCATGAGAAGTTGTCTCTTAGTTGTTTGCTCAGTCCTTTTACAATTCCCCAATACATCTGTCAGGTTTCACAGCTTGTTCTTCTCTCAGGGGAGAGCAGGAAGCCGCTATCTGCTTCAAATGCTGTGCTGATTAGCACCCTTCTGTGTCCGGTCCACATGGGATCTCGGGTGTTGCTTCCTCTGCAACTCCACAAAAAGTAGGTCTTTAATGGAAGCTTCCAGGTGCCCCCATGGTTATTGGCACACCCAGCATTGAATTTCTACAATTTTTATAAAAGTTTAACAAATTAGCATATCTAACAAATATTGTCCAGTTAGAAGACCAGTTGGTCAGGTAAGTTGCCCCCTGGGTTCCTCCCCACTGGAGCCCCCCTCCTGATCTTATAGTCTTACATTTTATTATGTCTAGGATGCATGGTGCAAAACAAAATGTCATTGCTAGACTAAAAGCAAGACTAAACAGAATTCCAAGAAGGTAGCATAAAGTGGCTAGCACAGGTTTTTCCCATGAGAAATTTTCTTGTGTTTTATAAATAAAGATAAAGTTTGGATGTTGTTGGAACAGTGTCCCAGAACTTGGACAGTGCAGGCCTGGCCAATCAGGCCTGGGGGAAGGCTTCTGACTGACCAATCTGGGTGACTTTTGAGAACTCTATATATGTGATGAAATCAAAACAATAAAGGTCATTCCTTCTTGCCACTGAGAACTGGTGCTTTCATTACTCTGCTAGCTGCTCAACAGCGACAGCATAATATGTAAAAAAGTGCAACTACTATGCTAAAATGACAAAGTGTTAGAAACTATACAGCTATATATTAAAATCTATAAAGCTACAGATATATAAAAAGCAAAAATCTTTAGGCATCATTCCCCCCTTAGAGACTTGACAAAATTTCATCTTGTCTAGTCTCTAGCACTTATATTTAACATGAAACCATAAAGATGACCAGAAACTACAGCATCCAATTGACGTGGTGGGTGGTGGAGGGGTGGAACAGGCCTCTGCGTTTACTGAAAGTGTCTCTGAGGCTATTGTGAGATCACTCCGGCCAGCACTGCTCTGGTGCTGTACAGAAAGACCCTTCTCACACCTGAACCGGTGTAAGGCACAGATTTTCACTCACCCAGGGAGCTGGATAGCTCACGCGTTACCAGAGACAAAGAACTCAGAGCGCTCAGTCAGCTGGATGTTCCAGAAGTTTATTCTGAAGGGTTCCAGAGTGAAAGAGGAAGATGGACCCCAGGTATCCCTAGATATAAGGGTCATCTGAGGGTCCGGGGAGAGAAGGCGGGGGGAACACCACAACCAATGGGGAGAAGGAAGGGATGGAGTCAGGGGTTAGGTTACAGCCAGGGGGATTTACATAGTTCGGGGTAGGGACCATCTTGTTCTCAAGGGGGTGTACTCATACTAGGATTTCTCCCACCAGCGAAATCCTGCTGGTACTGGGACCACTCGGCTCCCCAGCAGTTCCCGAGGTGGTCTCATCCACCACTACATCTCCCCCTTCCTTATTTAAAGGAAAGGCCTCCCCTACTTGCTTAGTTAAACACTTATTGAGGCAACTGAACAAGCTTAGAACAAGAAAAATTATTAGAATCACCCACAGTCCAGCTTTGACTAAGGATGTTAGCCATCCTTGAAGTCCCCATTGTCCAAAAAGATCACCAATCCAGTCTGCTTCTCCTTCTGTCTTTAGTTCTTTGATTTGATCCTTTATTTTCTGTATCGTCATGTGGATGCTCTGGCTATGAGATGACAGGTTAAAGCAACACAGTCCCTTGAATTCCTCACAGCCATGTCCATGGGCCAATAAAAGAAAGTCGATGGCTGCTCTATTTTGCAGTGTTGCATGCCTGGTGGTTTCTTCATCTTCAAGAAGTTGAGAGAGGGCACTCGAGGTTAGGTTAGCATGCTTTCCGAGCCAGCACTCAAGGTGGCTAAGTTCACCCAAGGCTTTTGCTGCCGCTACTCCAGGCAGGAAAAATGATGCAGCAATCCTTTTAGACAATGACCAATTGATAACTTCGCTAACACAATTTGGATCTAATTGTTGTATATTTCTTTTTTGGCAGGCCAATTGAGTATGGTTTCTCCAATATAGAGTTTGAGTTTTGTTGGGTGCCAGTACAGAAAGCCTGCCGAGAGTGCACGGCCCCCCCCAGGAACTGGGATGGGATTCCAGACCACGCCCGATTCCCGCAAATCAGGAACACACCTGTAGGCAGCACTTTGGGGTGTACAGATGACTCTGCTGGGATGACCTTATTATCCTGACACCAATTACTGACAGAGTAAACCTTTTCCCAGGGTGTTGCATTTCTACTATGACTTAATTTCTGGTGTTCTGACCAGGATAATGCCATCCCTCCTTTCAGGCTGAAGACAAACCTGAAGCAATGGGTAGCCTGGGAGGACCCCAATAATAGCAATTCGTGGGGTTCTTCTGGTGCTGTTGCCAGTGTGTTTACCCATTTCTCCCAAGCTTCCTTCTGGTGGAGCACCTGGTTTGCAAAAGGTGGTTCGTCTCCTTGGAGAGGGATCCCCACCAGGCATGATGAAAGTGGGTCACTGACACTGCCCATAGACAGGCACATATGGTCTTGCTGAAGTGCTTTTGCCAATGTGACCCACATATTGGTCTTTGGCTGTGGGACAATCCATGCAACAACCTCTGGTGGTAACAGGATCCAGGAGGTCAGGAGAATGCAGAGGTAGGCAATTACAGGCATGGTAAGAAATGTATAGGTAGTCCTTTTTTCTGTGGGATTTCAAGCAAAAATCATTAAAAGATGGTTTTCTGTTACTTTTTTCTTTTTCCCCGATGTCGCTGTTGAGCCGCTAGCAGAGTAAAGAACCCAGTTCTCAGTGGCAAGAAGGAAAAGAGACTTTATTATTTCGATTTCCATATATATAGACTTTTCACAGGTCACCCAGATTGGTCAGTCAAAAACCTCCCCCTAGGCCTAATTGGCCAGGCCTGAACTGCCCAAATCTAGAGACCCTGTTTGCAAAAACATCCAAACTTTATCTTTGTTTATAAAACACAGCAAAATGTTCTCACGAGAAAGACCTGTGCTAGTCACACCCCTCTCATCCTCCCTTTTTTTCTCATAACACACAGGTAATAGGGTTGGGGGTTAGGGAAACACATGAGGGTAACAGATAAGGGATTTGTGAGTTTGGGGAACTGCTTGAAGGTGGCACAAATAGCTGTTCACGTGGCTGGTATCTTGCATCGACGTCTTCTCCAAGCGGCACTGGTTTCTTTGTCTGGGGTTTCTTTGTCAGTGTCTGGTGTGTCATCTTTCGTCTGTTCAGGAGCTGTCACTGATAGTCCGAGGTAGGGCTTTACATATTTTCCTGGTATCCACTTGGGTCCTGAAGGTGTGGAAACACAAGCATATCCCCTCCCCCATACAAAAAGGGCCTGATATTTGATGGCTTTCTGGATCTTTGATTAACACTGGCGGTTGTTCTTTTAATTTGGCTTGGGTCGAATTAGTAAAATGCCAGAACACAGGGGGTCAGGCTCTTCAAATGAATTGTTTAAGAAATTTATTGTGAAAAGGGCTTTGCAGAGTCTCACAATGGGAGAATTGAGTTCTGACCCTCCCTGCTGTTGGTCTAGGACCCTCTTAATTGTCTGGTGGGTCCTCTCAACTATGGATTGTCCTGTGGGGGAGTGGGGGATGCCTGTAATGTGTTTGATGCCCCGTGAGCTAAAAAACTCTTGAAGTCTGTTAGAGATGTATGCTGGACCATTGTCAGTTTTTATCTCAGCAGGAACATCCAGGGTAGAAAAAGCAAGGAGAAAGTGCTTTATAACATCTCTTGCCTTTTCTCCTGCATGGGCGGATGCAAAAACAGCTCCAGAAAATGTATCTACAGAAACATGTACATATTTTAATTTGCCAAACTGGGGGACATGGGTTACATCTGTTTGCCAGATTTCGCAGCTGCCTAGACCCTGGGGGATAACCCCGGACCCTAATGATGGCACTTGGTAGCTCTGACAGCTAGGATAGTGTGGTGGTTTTGATTGGCCCAAAACATCAGTGAAGTGTTTTTAACATCTAGGAGAAATTTGGACCCCTCAGAAGCTGTTGTAGTAGGCCTGGAGAGGTGTCTGAGGGGTGGGGTGTGGCACAAAGATGGCTCCTGGGTGTCCTGAGTGAAAGTTCTGGAAGTTTTTACATCAAGTCCGGCAGAGCCAATCTCTGATGGCTCTGAAGGTGATGGACATGCTACTGGCCAAGTTTGGGCCAATTGGAGGTGCTAGTTACGCCTCTGTGAAAACATATTTAAGGAGAAATCAAAACAAAGTAGGTACGCACTTCTTTCACTTTGTAGTTGGAGGAGGAGGAGGTGGAGGTGAAAATATGTGAGGGAGAACAGCATGGAGATTGCCAAGGTCAGTGAAGAAGGGGGGAGAAAGGGGTGCTCCAGTGCTCCCGGCACGGGATCTGAAACTTTCTGCTAGCTGTGGTGGAAGCTATGGGGGGAGCAAGAAGTTTCTCCTGTAGCCCATGGAGTCCATAAGGATGCAGAAATCTACCCACAGCTCACTCCAGAGGAGCAGGTGGATGCCTGGAAAAGACTGTGAACCAGTGGGAGTCTCATCTAAGAGTTAAAACTGCAAAAGGCCTTGACTGGGAGAGAAAGGCCTTGCTCCTGGCATGGAAGCAGCCTGGCCTCAGCTCAGGAGAGTCTGCACAGCACCTTATGGACAAAAGAACTCATGTTGCAGCAGAATTCAGGCAGGATGTTACTCATGAGATTGGACCCATGCCAAACAAGTTCCCAGAGGACTGTCTCTCATGGGAAGGACCCCTGGCTAAGTAGAGAACCTCTTTTCCTGATTGGACTGACCAGAGGATCCCTCAACCTGCCCCCTGTCTGTGTTGCTGGTTTGGAAAGAGGGAAGGGGGGGGTGAGTGCAGAGACTGCTTCTTAAGAGGGTGGGGGTGAGAGCAGAGAAACTGTCTGGAGAGAGAGAGAAACAAGTAGAGATAAAGAGTATTTGTAGTAGAAGAATTGTGGTGATGAGTAAATTTGAGAATCTGCTCTGTGGACTGAAAAGAGACCCCACACCCTGCCCCCCCACCCGGCTTGTTGACTGTAAAGTAGGAAAGGGGGTGAATACTATAGGTTCTTAAGAGGGAGGGGGGAGTGAACAAAAACTGTATGAAAAGTTTATTTTTGCCTGCATTTATCCTCCAACTCTGTTAGGTAAACACTTTTTGCAACTTCAAGCTTGGAGCCTGGTTGCCCTCTTTTCGTGCGTCCTCCTGGCAATGTCTGGTCTCAAAATCCATGACAGACAGGTTGCTACAATTGCCCTTGCCTGGTTTCGAGGTAGTTTAAACATTCTCATCAGTGCTGGTACATTCTGATGGTAAAATTGATGGCTCAGCTTTGCCTGAGCAAAGGTGTCTGGAATGTTAGGAGCTTTTACCGGCATAGCTAGAGCGTCTGCCCTCCGATTCCCTTCAGTGATTGGTCCAGGGAGATCGGTGTGTGACCTCACATGCATCACATGGAACGGCTGCTTTCTGTGGAAAAGCAGAAAAGCAAGTTTTGAGAGCAGTTTATACAATTTAGGATTTGGCACTTCTTTTAGCCAGGCATGTTCTGCTCTGGCAACTATTCCAGCTACATAAACTGAATCTGTTACCAGATTAATAGGTTCTTTGAACATCTCGAAAGCTCTAACGGTGGCTGCTAGCTCCGCAATCTGTGGAGAGCCTTCCACTATTTGGACATCGTGCTCCCACACTTGTGTTTCAGGATGTTTCCAAGTCACGACTGACTTTTGGGATTTCCCGGAGCCATCTGTAAAAACAGTTAGAGCCTCGAGAGGGGTCAGACTTTGAAGTTCTTTTGGGGCCAAATGAAAAGCCGAATTGAATAATTTATGTTTTGGATGATGATTTGAAATCTTGCCTGGATAGCTATCCAGAGCAAATTGAAGGTGTTCATTTGTTTGGAGTACGTTTGCCAAGGAATCATTTTCCAGTGATGGATAGATGCAGGTGAAATCACACCCTTCAAGGGTACGGAGGCGTGCTCTGGCTTTCATAATTAGTTGTGCTACTTGTTCTTGTCATGTTGTTATGGTTTTGAGTGGCTGATGTGATAAGAAGATCCACTCTATTATAAGAAGTGGGTCTTTTTGTGCAGTGTCCCATTGAAAAATCAGTCCATATAGCCTGGGTGACTTACCCAGAATGATGAAATTAAAAGGTAATTCAGGACTTGTCCGATGGGCTTGGTGAGAAGACAGGGCAAGCTGTACCTTAGCGATGGATTCCCGGGCCTCCTCTGTGATGACTCGGGGTGAGTCCAGGTGGTCACAGCCTTTCAGGAGGTTAAACAATGGTGCAAGGTCCTCCGTTGTAACTCCCAGCAGAGGACAAACCCAGTTTATAGATCCACACAGCTGGTGCAAGTCTCGGAGTGTCTTTGGGTTGTCTTTGATGGTGAGCTGCTGGGGTACGATGGTCTGTTCGCTGATGCGGAGTCCCAGGTAAGTCCACAGGCAGGTACACTGAATCTTTTCCTGCTGGATCTCGAACTCTGCTTTCTCAATGGTGTCACGGTCCACTCATAAGCAGACGCGTGATGGTTCATACCAGCTACGATCTCAGAGTGCAAAAAGGAAAAGAAAACACAAAACCCAACAAGTCAAGGGAGTTAAATTTCAATCCAAGGGGGAACTTTATTAATTTGGCCTGTAAAGCGGCCTGCGATAGAGAGAGAAAGAGAGAAAATTGGGAAAAGATGGGGAGGAAAGGGAAGGAAAGGGGGCTATAGCTACCACCACGGGTCCACAGATGTCCGGCGTCCCTGGAGTCCCGTCCAGTCGGCGTTCCTTGGCCTCTGCAAAGATCGATGTGATCTTTTGGTGGGGAAGATCTTCGGAGTTCAGCCACTCCAGAACTGTCTTTTATGCTAGTCCATACACCTGGTCCCTCCTTGCCACCCGCCTTTGCTCCCCCTTAATTCTTGTGGAGATTTGCCAAACTCCACTTGGCAGGGTCAAGGGAGGAGTGTCCGAGGCATGGTCGGCAGGGTTTTCACAATGGGTGTCAGGGCAACGGGTGCAAAGCCTTCGTCACATACCCGCATTGGCAGGCACAAGGCCTTTGTTCTGTATCAACTCAGGCAGGTGCAAAGTCTTCGTTCTGTACCACCTTAGGCAGGTACAAAGCATTCGCTCCGTATCAGCTTTGGGTAGGCACAAAACATTCGCTCCGTACTACCTTAGGCGGGCACGAAGCATTCGCTCCGCACCAGCTTTAGGTAAGTACAAAGCATTCTCTGCGTGAGTCCTGCACCTGTAATTTCTGATGAGAAATGTTGAGACAGAACTCGATTCTTGGATCGACCCTTACAAATGGCTTGAATAGTTTTTTCTAGAGTTAAGTTCAGGTATTTATCATTTGGTGCACAAATCAACACATCATCCATGTAGTGGAGAATGATAGAACGTGCAAACTCTTTGCGGATGGGGGACAGGACACAAGCCACGTACCATTGACAAATGGTTGGAGAATTTTTCATACCCTGGGGTAACACACACCAGTGGTATCTGCGCTGGGGGGCTTCCTGGTTTAGGGATGGCACGGAGAAAGCAAACCGAGGAGCATCACTTGGGTGTAGGGGGATTGTGAAGAAACAGTCTTTAATGTCAATGACAGCAAGCTTCCAATTCCGAGGAAGCATTGAGGGCGAGGGCAGGCCAGGCTGCAGGGGTCCCATATCCTCAATGACTTCATTTATTTTCCTGAGGTCCTGGAGGAGCCTCCATTTGTCTTTTCCAGGTTTCCGTATGACAAAGACAGGGGAGTTCCAAGGGCTATTAGATGGTACAATGTGACCCTTGGCAAGCTGTTCTTCTACCAGGGATTCTAAAGCGCTGAGCTTCTCTTTGCTGAGGGGCCACTGGGTCACCCATACTGGGTCGTTTGTTTTCCAAGTAAGGGGCGGGGTGGAGCGCCTCCCAGTGGCCCCAACTAGAAATCCTGAGATGGAGGTGGGATTACCAGCTGAGTCCCCCACTGGGTAAGGAGATCTCTGTCCCAGAGGGTAAAACCAGAGTCAATTACATATGGGTGGATGGTGGCTGTGTGTCCTTCAGGGCCTTCTATGATGATATTATTTGTACTCCTCTGGGAAGTTGCTGACCCTCCTATGCCTGTGATTCTCCCGCCTGCTGGTTTGATTTTCCAGTCCTGGGGCCATTCTGCTCAAGAAATGATGGTTACATCAGCCCCTGTGTCTACCATCCCCGTCAGGTAAGCAGTGGATTTATCATTGTGTAGTTTACAATGCATCATGGGCTTGTCTGCGCCCACAACTTCTGCCCACCATATGGAAGGTGTTCTGTGGCACCTGGGGTGGTTTTCAGGTAGTATGATAGCTTGTGCTACCATCTGACCCTTTGATAGAAACCAGGGAGTGTTGTTACAGGAGACAGAAATTTGTACTCGTCCACTGGGGTGTACTTTGTGCACCTCAGGTAAAATGGAAAGTTCGGGTGGACTGTGCTGGGTGTCTCCGACTACCAAGATGTCCACAGTCTTGTCAAAAGGTTTTTCAAAATCTACATATATGTGTTGTTGATTCCCATTGTGGAAGTGGTATGTATCAGTACTTACAAGACGGAGTCTTTTGTCTGTTCCGCTGTGCGGTATGCAGTTACAGTCCATGGCAGGGGTTGCAGGGCAGGGAGAGACAGCCGTAGAATTTGTGTCTTTGCGCGGAGCCGCACTGCGCTTCACTGTCCGTTTCCCTGATTCTTCTGATGGTGGTGCTGGCAGGGACAGCCTGGGGGCACAGCCTCAGTATTTTTGTCAGTATTTCTCTTAGCACGCTTTGGTTTAGGGCACTCTTTGACCATGTGTTGAAAACTCTCACAATTATAACATCTAGGTGGTATTTTCTGTGATGCTGCTAGTGCTTCACTACCCCTTGTGAAACTGCTTGGGCTTTGGTTGCCTCAGGGGATGCTAATTTGGTGCAAGCCTCAATCATCTGATCGAGGGTAGGAGCTGGATCTAGAGGGAGAGCTCGAAGGATTTTTTTACAATTCTCATTAGCATTTGCCATAGCTAGTGCACACAGCAGCTCATTTTGGGCTTCTGAGTTCCCAACTTGCTTTTCAACTGACTCTTTTAGTCTGTCGAAGAATTTTATAAAGGACTTATCGATTGCTTGTTTTATGGTGGAGAAATTTAGAGAGGGGGTGGAGTCCAAGGGAGTTGAGAGCAAAGCCCTGTCAGCTTCCCTTTTGATATCTTCTAAAATCAGTTCAGGCAATTGTCTCGCTTGATCTTGGGGTTTTACTAGGTTTCCTTCCCCGCAAAGATCATTAAGTGTTAGGTGAGCTCTGTTGGGATCCCTGTGATATACCTGCAGGAGGTCTTTTAATTGTTTTCTCCAAGTTCTGTCCCACAGCATTTATTCCCCTGGTGATAGAAGACATGTCGTAAGGTTTTTTATATCATGTGGAACTAGTATATTTGCAGTAAAAGTTGTTGGAAAACGCAGTTTTCCAGCAAAACTTATGCTAACTAAACAGGCCTGAGCAAAGCCTCAGCATAGTCAGGCCTCAGTAAAAATCCTAACAAGCTGTTATGAGAAGCTAACACCTAGGAACCACAGCTGTGTTTCTGAGCTGTGGGAAGAATGTCATGAGAAAGAATAGGGAGTCAGAAGTGTTATGAGAAAAGAATAAGGGAGTCAACAGGAGGATCCCTGAATGTGTGAGAACAGACTGCAGATACGTGTGTAACTATAATTAGTAACATCTGTAACAGTATATAAGTTTCTCGTTTGGTGAAATAAAATGGAGCTTACTCTATATCTCATATTGAGACTGCCGTGAGTTCCCTCTCGTCGCTATGTCAAAAAGTAGCTTGGAGTAGGTTTTTAAAATAAGGGGAATTATGCCCAAAATCCTTCCCCGCCTTGCACATCTCTTTTATCTGTGCATATGGGAGGGCGTCCCAGCGGGGGTTCCCTCCTGCCCTGTTGTAATGCACTGGTGCAGCAGTGACAGAGATTTTGTTGGCTAGGTCCCAATACCCATAGTTTGTGGCTTGCCTGTGTATCTCGAGCCAGGGGTCCTCCTCAGAGGACTTGCTGTCCTACTATTCCGAAGAGGAACAGACGTCCTGGGGCCGGGACTGGGCATGGCAGGGACGGCTCCTCCTCTGTCGCTGGCCGGCTCCATTGCCATGGGAACTGGGGAGGAGCGGGGTGGCAGGAGTAGCACCGCCGGGGAGAGGGGCATGAATGAGGGAGGGGCCCGCGCCCGGGTGGGAGCTCCCCGCGGGGGACAGGGCCAACGCAGGGACGACACCCAATACTATGAGGGGCAGGACCGACGCAGGGACACCCGATGACGCAAGGGGTGGGACCGACGCAGGGACACTCGATACCATGGGTGGCGGGGCCGACACTACCCCGGCAGTATTGAACTGATATGAACAAAGCACCCCAGCTTGTTCTGCCATGCGGCTTGCGCCATTTTGTCCCGCAGGAGAAAGGGGTACTGACAACACGTGGCTTGCGCCATCTTGTGAAAAACATGAAGTTGAGGTAGGGAGGTTTTGGGGTGCTGGAAGGAGGATGAGGGACAGGCTCGGGCCAGGGTGATCAGTCCCGGTTGGAGCAGGGGATAGGGGAGAGAGAGCTTCTCCCCCCTGAGGTTCTGAGGGTTTAGGGACAGCGGGGGAGGGAACGGACACAGGGGAGACAGCACAAAAGGGATCCGAATTTTTCGGCAGAACTGACTCAGTCTTAGAGTTCTTAACAGACTTATAAATCACTACAAGCAAAGGGAGAAAATTAGCAACCGTTTGATCCCCAGCCTGTGTGAGAACAGTTAGTTTCTCCCCGACCTTATCCCAGAAACTAAGAAACTGAACAGAAACTACAGAAACATTTGGAAAGATGTTAAAAATCCAACGAACAAAACATTTTAAATTCCCCTTAAAAAACTGGGAATTATCTGACTTAAGGGTGGTTTTAAGTAGGGTATAAAGCTCTGATTGGGGACGAGTCAATTTCCCACCCATATTCCCCAAATAAATTCTTCCCAACACTGAAAGGAAAAGATAAGAAAAGAACAAAAAAAAAATTCAAAAAGGATCACTCAAGCAAGCCCTCACTCACCAACCTTCGAGGCTTCCGAGAGTGTAAAAAAAAACTTTCAGCGCGGTTCTCTGGTTTTAGCCGATTTCTCCCATCCAAGACAAATGGAGATTTGTCAGCTGCCTCTTTAAACAGATCTCATAAAACTTAGACCTGTTTTTGAGGGAAGTAGCTGCTCCGATCGTGACATCTATGGCATAAAGCCTTTCGAGACACTTTCAGGGATTTTTCATGTCCCTGTATCGAGCGCCACTTAACGCGGTGGGTGGTGGAGGGGTGGAACAGGCCTCTGCGTTTACCAAAAGTGTCTCTGAGGCTATTGTGAGATCACTCCGGCCAGCACTGCTCTGGTGCTGTACAGAAAGACCCTTCTCACACCTGAACCGGTGTAAGGCACAGATTTTCACTCACCCAGGGAGCTGGATAGCTCACGCGTTACCAGAGACAAAGAACTCAGAGCGCTCAGTCAGCTGGATGTTCCAGAAGTTTATTCTGAAGGGTTCCAGAGTGAAAGAGGAAGATGGACCCCAGGTATCCCTAGATATAAGGGTCATCTGAGGGTCCGGGGAGAGAAGGCGGGGGGAACACCACAACCAATGGGGAGAAGGAAGGGATGGAGTCAGGGGTTAGGTTACAGCCAGGGGGATTTACATAGTTCGGGGTAGGGACCATCTTGTTCTCAAGGGGGTGTACTCATACTAGGATTTCTCCCACCAGCGAAATCCTTCTGGTGCTGGGACCACTCGGCTCCCCAGCAGTTCCCGAGGTGGTCTCATCCACCACTACATCCAATCATTCAGCAAACTATTATGCAAAAACTAACTACAAATACAACTATTATGAACAGTTGTTTTAACCAGGTCCAGTTTGGTAACCATGAAGTAAGTGTATGGAAGATATTTTCAAATGAGTAATCTTTTAGAGTCACCTGATGTAAAATTTGAGTCTGTTTCCAAACTCCAACTAAATCTTTATTAATTATTCCACTTTGATCTATATAAGAACAAAAACTATGTAGTGTACAGAATGAGAATCACTCGCTGTATGCGACATGAATTCTGATTTTATTACAAAACCATACAGTATATATACTTTTCAGAGTGAGAAGTTGTCTCGTAGCTGTTTTTTCTCAGCCTTTCACAATTCCTCAATACATCTTGTCAAGTTTGACAACTTATTATTCTTCTCAGGGGAGAAAAGGAAGCCTGCTTCTCTGCTTCAAATCCTATGCTGATCAATACTTTTCTGTGTCCGGTTCTTCGGTTTCTCGTGGGATCTCAGGGGCCTCTTCCGCTGCAACCCCACACTAGTGTTTAAAACACCAATTAACAGCCAGTTGTTATTCCCATTGATGCCTTTTTAAGGTTCTAGAATTTTGAGCCAGAAACAGTTAAAGGGATAAAAGGGTTTTACCTCGGTATTTAATAAAGATCCTTATGGTGCCCAATTAGTCAAGGTGGAAAGCGCTGAAATGCACACACTGTATAATGTGTATACAATTTTTATAGCCCTTGCAAATTAGTGTTGCGGTTTGAAGGAATGTTATAGCAGACCTTACCGAGAGCTTCTCTACCCAGCCCGGTTCAGCGCCTCAGTGCACCAAACCCTATGTCCCAGGGCTGGAGACTGCACTCTCACCAGCCGGGGAGCCATAAGGCTAGCTCAGTTTCTCTGGTCTGCTTCCACAACTGGCGGTGATAAAGGAGGCGAGGAGGGTCTATGCGTCGTGTCCATGGAAGATGTTTATTCACATGGTGCAGCAGAGGCCAACGACCTCCCAGAGGCAGAGATGCCTCATGGACGAAGGCCTCACATGCACAGACACATGTGCTGCATAGACTACATGGTGCATAGACAACAAGATGGCGGAGGGTGAGGGGTTTTATAGGGAAACAGAGGGGGCAGGGACAGCACATTGGCCCAGTGACCTCCGGGCACAGGGGAGGTACATGGGCAGAGTTAGGATACAGGAACCAATAGGGAAAACCCGAGGCAGTGGCCAGGGCCACCTGGGGTTAGGGTACAGGAACCAATAGGGGAAACTGGAGGGCGTGGCCAGGACCACGTGGGATGGGGAAGGCAGGACAATAGGTGACAAGTACACTCATTAAGAAATAGGTGGGGGACCTGCAGCTATTATCACAAGAAATTAGCATATCTGACAAGGATCCCCCAATAAGAAGCTTTAATAAACAGCATGACATCTCCCTATTCTAAAGTATCTCCCCTCAGATGAGGCTTGAGCCCTGTTTACAAAATATGTTCCAGAGAGAAGGTTGCAACCTTGGTTTCTATAGAGAACCAAGATAGCATAAGGGCTTCCAGCCACCATCTGAAGATGTTTGTTCTCCCTGCCTAGCAGAATCCCGGAACTAGGCTACAATATCAGGCTAAAAATTACAAATATGTATGCTAAGAATACAGAGAATATATAAGGTATATAAAGGAAAAAGGCAAAAATCATCATGGCATCATCATCAATTTTTGGCATTTGAGTACATATCCAACAATTGTTTTTATGGATATATTTGAGGCTAGAGCCACATGCAAATTTTGGTACCAAACCTGAATCATGGTTACCGACTGTGCAGATAGTAAACACAAAAAACAATTTAAAGCATATCATCTTCATCTGTATCAGTCTCTGTTTTCCAGTTGTTTGAGGAGCAGAGGCCCTCAACTCTGGAGTAGTGAATCCAGGGTTCTTTGCCAGCAACTTTGACTGCAATGAGGGTAGTCAGGAGGACTTAGAATGGTCCTCTCCATTTAGCTTGGAGGGCGTCACTGTCCCACTATTTAACATAGACCCAGTCTCCAGGCTGGAACAGGTGAGCAGGGGTGTCCAATCCTATGGGTCTGGATAACATGAAGAATCTCTGGAGCTTCTGCAAAGTGGAGCTTAAAGCCATTAAATGCCTTTGTAAGTAAATTTTCCCCCTCATGTGAATTTCTCCTGGGATATGTGGAATTTGATATGGCCTGCCATACAATATCTCATAGGGACTTGCGGCAGCGCAGCTTCGAGATTCACAGGTGGCCACCCCACGCCGCACAGAAGGGGGACCATCCTGGGCCAAAACATGCCGGGGGTGCATGTGGCTGCGGCAAGCAGTGGAGCTGCAGGGACGCGAGTCGCTGTAGAGGTGCGGCGATGAAAGAAGCGTAGGTTTGCAGTCTGTGGTTCCAAGGGATTTATTAGGGTTCCACGGGCATGGGGTGAGGGGAGAGGAGGAGGGGCGGGAAGTGGGGGATGGTGAGGTACAAGGGACCAGAGGCTATGAACACCCGAGCAAAGCCCTGCAGGAGCTTAAAAGGGAAGGGAAAAGGGGAGTGGTTAGCTCCGAGGACCCAACCAGGGAAAGCCAGAGGGGAGGAGATAAGGAGGGGAAAAGGAGTTACAGCCAGTAGGTTTACAGCAGAGGAGGGTTTAAACTCAGAGAACCAATAATACCACTGAGCTAGGGAGAGATTTCTAGAACATAAACTATATACAGCTCATGCTAATATGCATACCCCAAATCATACTAGCACACTGCAACAGGGACTTATGTTGTCCCTCCACCTTGGTTGTATGCGGATTGTCAGTAAGGCTATAGGCAAGGCCTGAACCCATGCCATAGATGTCTCCTGACAAATTTTGCTAATTTGTCTTTTGAGGGTTCCATTCATATGTTCAACTTCATCACTTGCCTGGGGTCTGTAGGAAGTATGCAGATCCTAAGCAATTCCCAGAATTCGACTAACCTCCGCCACTACTGTTTCAACAAAGTGTGGCCCCTGTCTGATGACAACCCCAAAGGAACCCCAAACCTTGATTGAGCAAAACTTTTACTACTTCTTTTGCTGTGTTAGTACGACAGGGGTAAGCACCTCAGGCCATCCACTGAAGGTGTCAACCAATACCAGTACACACCTGTATCCTTCTTTGTGTGGTAACTCAGCAAAATCTATTTGCCAATAATCTCCGGGAAGGTCTCAGGCCTTTGTTACTCCTATCACTACTCCTTTGCTTGTATAAGAATTGTTTCGACAGCAGATTTCACACTTGCTTGATGTCGCTGTTCAACCGCTAGCAAAGAGAAAGAGTCAGGCTTCCAAATGTGGAAAAATTCTAATTTTATTAATTAATTCCAACTTATATAGACTTTTACAGATCATCTGGATTGGGTCAGTTCAAAACCTCCCCCTAAGCCGATTGGCTAGGCTTGAACCGCCTATGTTTCCAGAGACCGTTTCAATAACATCTATACTTTATCTTTGTTTATAGAACACAGGAAGAAGAAGAGAAAAAATTCACACGGGAAAGAGTCTGTGCTTGCCACAGCTTACTATAGACTGCACAATTTCAGTCATTCCTCTCCCTATTACTACCTTCTTGAGATGATTCAGATTTTCTGTTCCCCCTAGGGTACTGTCCTGGGGTGAGGGTAATCCTGTGTATTCCCATATCGTTGTTCGTATGCTCAGAAAATGTGGTCCTGCAGCTTTAAATGCATTCAGCCAATGGGAGGAGAGCAAGTTGTTTAAAACCCTTCCCCAAGCCTCTCTGTGGGGGAGTGAGGTGGAGGAAAAGACACTCCTGGGACTGGCTGGTGGCTGCTGTCGACTCTGCAAGTTTTTCCCTGGGGGTGCTTCTTCGTCATCTTCCTTTTTGGACCCTTTTCTCCGATTCACTTTCTCATCAAGAAAAAACCCAAGGAGCCCCGGAGGACAGCAGACGAGAATCCTCCAGGGAGCTACTGGAGTAACTCCGCCCAGCCCCCGGGGGCCCCCGGAGAGGGGAAACTACACTTGAGATAAGGGCACTAAAGCTTACCACCTGTTAACTCTTGTTTAATAACTCCTTTTCCCCTATTTTCTCCTTCCCCTGTGCCTTGCAGGGCACTCTGTGTGTTTTGTTAAATAAATAGGTTGGGGTTTTTTTCACTTTTATTTAAGAAGTTCTGTTGTGAGTGGGGGAGGGGAGGAGGTACCAAAGCCCTTGGCTTTCGAGGGAGGCGTTTGTTTGGAGCGCTCTCCACCCAGAGAAGTTTGTCTCCAATCCTTCATGTTCTCACAGAGCAATTTCCCAAGGGAACAAGGGTGGGACTGTTAGTGTAACAGTTCACCCACTTTCTTTGATTTCAGCCTTAAGGGAGTCAATTAAGTGGTGGTCTTTCTGATCATACTTTGGGGTAAACCCTAACAGCTCGATTTCTTTCTGTGGTAATACTGCTAGAATGCTTTGTTTTGCAGCTCCTTTTGCTGTTTCATTGGCAAAACCATTCCCCAATTTGGGAGTTGTTTTCCACTTTTGATGAGCTTTACAATGCATAAAAGCCACCTCTGTAGGCTTCCAAATACTCTGCTGGAGTGCATGGATCTGTTCAGCATGCTTGATTCCATTACCTTGAGTGGTCAGCAGCCCTCTTTCCTTCCAGATGGCTCCATGGGCATGGACAACACTAAATGGATATTCAGAAGCAGTCCATATTTTTACCTTCTTTCCTTTGCTCAGTTTAGAGCTCTTGTCAGTACAATCAGTTCAGCTTTCTGCGATGATACATTTGGTGGCAAGGCCTTTGCTTGGATTACCTTGTCCGTGGTTGTCACTGCATAACGTGTCATTTGCTCTTCTAGAGGCACGCCCTTCAGGTCTGGTCTGCTGGAATAGGCCTCTTCTATAGTCTGTGAACAGTCATACTCAGGTAGATTATCAGTTAGTGTTAAGGACAGAAATATAGCAGGATGGACAACAGACATTGTTTTCAGAGTAACATTACCCTCTTCCAACAACACAGCATGGAGTACATGTCGTCGATGTTCACGGAAGATTTCAAGCCCCAAACCACTGCTTCCTTGGCAATTTGTGCTTTTTCTTTTGAGACTCTACACTCAGTCCCAAAAAATTTAACAAACTTACAGTGAATTGGATGCAGTTGTCTTGATCTTTGGCAGCAATTAGAATATCATCCATGTATTGTAGAACAACTCTTCCTGGATGCTGCCTTCTCCAATCTGCCAGTTCTTTTACAGCTGGTTTCTGAATATAGTTGGGTGTCTTGGTTTGAAAGACAGGTGTCTGCTAAGAGAGGTGGAACCCTCCCTTAGAATAGAGATTGTGAGCCCCCTTCCCTCCGAATTATTTTAACTTTGGAATCATGGGCTTTCAAGCAAAGGTATGGGGAAAGGAATAACAGTTCTTTACTAGTATCTATACCAGAGTAAACAAGCAATAAGAAGAATAGCAACAACAAACAAAGCCAGAAATCCAGTGACAGATGTCCCTGGGCTGCCAAGCACTTTCCCGTTTGGTGTAGTCACAGTCACAACCAGCAGGGGCGCTGTTGAGCTCCCAGTTGGGCAGGGCAGGTGCGATGACTCCCGGGCAGCTGCAGGTGGCACTGTGGTGCAAAGTCAGGTCTGTCTCATGGGGTTGGTAATGGCGGCTGTTCTGGGCAGCAAGCAGTGCGCAGTAGGAAGCTCGGAGTGGTGAGCTGGAGTGGCAGGGCTGGCTCTCCGGGCTAGCCAGCAAGGTGGCAGGGACTCCGCAGTTACGGCAGATGCCGTGGTGCGTTCTGGCGAGCGGGGCGGGGCAGTGACAGCCGGACTCCTCCGCAGTTGTTGCAAAAGCGCAGCCGGGAGGGTGCACGCTCCCAGCAGAGAAAAAGGGTTGGATCCCACACCTTTTCCCAAGCAAAAGCTCACCCAGCCAGGAGGAGAAGGCAGAGCACAGTTGGACGTCCCGTGGTTGCAGCCAGAAGCAAAAACAGTGGCTTTCCTCCCAGTGTCCCACCAGCAAGTTCTGGTCCCAACGGCCAGAGTGTCTCCTCCCCTCACTTTACCCAGCTACAGCCTTTGTCTCTTACAAAAGAATTAATGGCTCTGAGCACCTGGTCGTTGGTTTCCTAGTAACAGGGATGGAGAAAATTCCACCCCCCCCTTCAACCTTTGTTAGCCACCCCGAATTTTTTTCACTCCGACATGTTACACTGAACTTAAACTTTTAACCTATATACATACATGCATTACCCTGATTATATACATTCAGATATGGATACAGGCACAGTGTTATGGGCAATTCAACCCCAACTTAGGTCCCCCTGAGGTATGCATTGTGTCTCTCCATCTTCTTGTATCACCCACCAGGTGCACCCTGGTCCCTGAGCAAAGACAACCCCAAGGGTGGGTTTCTCTTTGCTTGAGGCAAAATTAATCCAAACAGTTTTCCCTAGCATGCCTCTCATGTGTACCACTGGAACCTTATCCCCGTCTGCTGTTTGCAGGGGTTCAGATTGGGCAGGGCCAGCTCGGTTGATGGAGCCTCGGCTGTTAATTAGCCAGGTGGCCTTGGCTAAATGCTGTTCCCAATTTTTAAAGTCCCACCGCCTAAAGCCTTTAAGGTGGTTTTTAGCAGACCAATGCATCACTCTACTTTGCCAGCAGCAGGTGCATGATAAGGAACGTGGTACACCCACTCAATGCCATGTTCCCTAGCCCAGTTGTTTATGAGGCTATTTTTAAAATGAGTCCCGTTATCTGACTCAATTCTTTCAGGGGTACCATGCCTCCACAGGGCTTGCCTTTCAAGGCCCAGGATGGTGTAACAGGCAGTGGTGTGAGGCCTCCAGCCACCCAGTGGTGGCTTCTACCATTGTGAGCACATAGCACTTGCCATGGAGGGTTTGAGGCAGTGTGATGTAATCTATCTGCCAGGCCTCTCCATACTTATATTTAGACCACCTTCCACCGTACCACAGGGGTTTCACCTACTTGGCTTGCTTGATGGCAGCACACGTCTCACAGTTATGGATTACCTGGGAGATGCAGTCCATGGTTAGATCCACCCCTTGGTCTCGTGCCCACTTATAGGTGGCATCTCTGCCTTGATGGCCGGAGGCATCATGGGCCCATCGAGCTAAGAACAGCTCTCCCTTGTGTTGCCAATCCAAATCTATTTGTGACACCTTTATCTTTGCAGCCTGATCCACCTGTTCGTTATTTCGGTGTTCCTCATTAGCTCGACTCTTGGGGACATGGGCATCCACATGACGGACCTTCACAGGTAGTTTCTCCACCCTAGTGGCAATGTCTCGCCACTCATCAGCAGCTCAGATTGGTCTTCCTCTACGCTGCCAGCTGGCCTTTTTCCACCTTTCCAACCAACCCCATAGAGCATTGGCTACCATCCATGAATCAGTGTAGAGGTAGAGCTTTGGCCACTTCTCTCTTTCAGCAATGTCTAGGGCCAACTGAACGGCTTTGAGTTCAGCAAGTTGGCTCAATCCCCCCTCTCCTTCAGTAGCTTCTGCGACCCGTCGTGTGGGGCTCCATACAGCTGCTTTCCATTTTCGATTTGCCCCCACAATACGACAGGAACTGTCAGTGAAAAGAGCGTAGCGTGTTTCATCTTGTGGCAGTTGGTTGTAGGGTGGAGCTTCCTCTGCATGAGTCACCTGTTCCTGCTCCTCTTCATCCGTGAGGCCAAAGTTTTCACCTTCGGGCCAATTTGTAATTATTTCTAAGATCCCAGGGTGATTTGGGTTTCCAATACGGGCGCCTGTGTGATGAGGGCAATCCATTTACTCCATGTGGCATCAGTGGCGTGGTGGGTAGAGGGAACCTTTCCCTTGAACATCCACCCTAGCACTGGTAGTTGGGGTTCCAAGAGGAGTTGTGCTTCAGTGCTGATTACATCTGAGGCGGCTTGGACACCTTCATAGGCTGCTAGGATTTCCTTCTCGGTGGGAGTGTAGTTGGCTTTGGACCCTCTGTAACTTCGGCTCCAGAATCCCAGTGGTCGGCCTTGAGTCTCGCCAGGCACCTTCTGCCAAAGGCTCCAGTACAGATCATGGCTCCCGGCTGCAGAGTAGAGCGCATTCTTCACTTCTGGTCCTGTCCTGACTGGGCCAAGGGCTACTGCATGAGCGATCTCCTGCTTGATCTGGGCGAAGGCTTGTTGCTGTTCAGGGCCCCAGTTGAAATTGTTCTTTTTGCGGGTGTCAGAGACTGAAATAGTTCATGCCTCAAACATTGATATAAAGTTTTGCTCATTATAACAAAAACTGTATAGAGAAGCTACAAAGAAGCCTCCCTGAAGATACCTGACTGGGACTTTGGACTGAGAGTCAAACTGCTGAGATTAGATAAAGGGAAACCTATTGTTCAGTCATCTTAGGCTGAGGGAAAGGTATGCATCCACAAAGGCCAAAGCCACCAGCTGCACTGAGAATCATCCCTGGCT
Organism: Lichenostomus cassidix; assembly: GCF_008360975.1. Taxonomy (NCBI): domain Eukaryota; kingdom Metazoa; phylum Chordata; class Aves; order Passeriformes; family Meliphagidae; genus Lichenostomus; species Lichenostomus cassidix. The sequence goes on from NC_139510.1 coordinate 20,255,781, forward strand.
GAGTTTGGGGTGGGGGGAGAGCACAGCTCACAGACACAGACTTCCCCCCAGCCGAGGTGGAAGGGGGAGGAGGTTTTCGGGTGCATGGTGTAACCTCTGGTCAGAGGCAATAAACACCCATCCTCCGTTACACAAACTGGCCCAGCTGTGGAACCCCCAACCCCACAGACCACACCCACAGGGCTTTCACGTGAGAGGCAGCTGAGGGGGCATCACAATCCATCAAAGACCCCCCAAAGTGCTCGGCCTCGCACCACAGGACTGCACGTGATGCAAGCAGAGTCTGCTACTAGAGACTGCCCCTCCCCCGGGGGGACATGCCTGGACATTGCCACCTGGCCTGAGTGTATATTAACCCATGGGATTCTATGCTTTCCGGGGGGACCATCACCACCAAGAAGACCAGCTGGAGAGGATCAACGTGACATCATTGGGATCCATGGATGGTGATATTTTCTTTTTTCTGTCTCTGTTACCTTCTTTCTGTCCCCCCACCTCTTTTCCTACTTCACTTTTTCTCTCTTATCCTCTCTTTCTCTCTCTCATATTTACTATCAAATAAAATCCATACTATTGACTGGCATATGGTCTCATTTGCACCTTAATTTGGGCAGAGGCATTTCCAAAGAACCTTAATAATTGGATCATAACAGCAGGTAACTAGGTAGAGACGAGTCACAATTTGGCTGTACTCAGGATGTGCATTCTCCAAAAACCTAGGGCACCTAGGAAAGCATGTATTTCCTTTTGTTGGTTGGTGAAGACATTCCTGTGATCTTATTGATGACCTCGGTGGGAATCTGACACCACACATCTTGCCACTTCACTCCCAAGAACTGGATCTCCCGAGTAGTTCCCTTGACTTTTCTCTTTTTGATGGCAAAGCTGGCTTCTAGGAGAATCTGGATGATTTTCTCTCCTTTCTCAAACACTTCTGCCGCTGTGTCCCCCCACACAATGATCTCATCAATGCATTTCAGATGTTCTGGAGCCTCACCCTTTTCCAGTGCAGTCTGGATCAGGCCATGGCAGATGGTGAGACTGTGCTTCCACCCCTGGGGCAGTCATTTCTAGGTGTATTGCACTCCCCTCCAGGTAAGAGCAAACTGAGGCCTACACACTGCTGCCAGAGGAATAGAGAGAAATGAGTTGGCAATGTAAAAAATGGCTTACACTTTGCTGCCTTGGACTCCAGCTCGTACTGGAGCTCCAGCATGTCTGGCACAGCCGCGCTTAGTGGTGGAGTCACTTCATTTAAGGCACGATAGTCCACAGTCAATCCCCATTCTCCTTCAGATTTACACACAGGCCAAATGGGGCTGTTGAAGGGTGAGTGGGCTTTGCTGACCACTGTCTTGGTTTGAAAGACAGGTGTCTGCCAAGAGAGGTTGAACCCTCCCTTAGGACAGAGAAGGTGATTCTCCCCTCCCTCCGAATTATTTAATTTTGAAAAATCAAGGGCTTTCAGGCAAAGGTATAGGAAAAGGAATAACAGTTCTTTACTAGTATCTATAAACAAGCAATAACAATAATAGCAACTACAAATACAACCAGAAAACCAATAGCAGATGACTTGTGAGCTGCCAAGCCTTTTCCTGTGTGGTGTAATCATGGTTGCAAGCAGCAGGGGCGCTGTTGAGCTCCCGGCCGGGCAGGGCAGGTGCGATGACTCCCGAGCGGCTGCAGGTGGCGCTGTGGTGCAGGGTCAGGTCAGCCTCACACAGCTGGTAATGGTGGGCAAGCTGAAGAGCAGGTAGGGCAGCTCGGAGCGACAAAAAGCAGGGCGGCAGGGGTAGGAGCTGTCTCTCTCCCCGGCTAGCTAGCGAGGTAGCAAGGACTTCTGCAGTCACAGCAGACACCGCGGTCTCGTGCGGCAGAGGGCGGGGGCAGGCGGCAGAGGCAGCCGCACTCTTCCGGCAGCAGCTGCGAGAAAATGCAGCCAGGGGAAACGTGCACTTCCCAGTGGGAAAAAGATTGAATCAAAGCTCACCCAGCCAGGACAAGAAAAACAGGGCACAATTGGATTTCCTCTGGTCGCAGCCACAAGCCAAGCGCAGCCTCTCCTCTCAGCGTCCGAACCACGAGAGAGTGTTCCAAGGGCTGGCTCTTCCCTTCCCCTGCCCTGCCCAAGCACACCTTTTGTCTTTTACATAAGACTTGATGGCTCTAAACATCCAACTATTTGTTGCTTAGTAACAGTGATGGAGAAAAATTCCAAGGCCTTCCCCAACCTCCGACAACCACCCCTTGGCTCTCCAGCTCATGGATCAGCTTATGGATGGGAATCACAGCATCTGAATTTGTCCGGTACTGCCAGCGATGCACGATGGAGGTGGCAATTGGTACTCGTTGCTCTTCTCCCTTCAGAAATCTTACTGCAAATGGGTTCTCTGATAGTCCAGGCAAGGTGTTCAGTTGCCTAATGCCTTCTGTCTCCACAGCAGCTGTCCCAAATGCCCACTTGAGTAATTTTGGGTCTTTGAAATACCCATTTCGGAGGAAGTCTATGTCTAGAATGCAAGGGGCCTTTGGACCAGTTACAATGGGATGTTTCTTCCATTCTTTTCCAGTCAGGCTCACCTCAGTTTCCACCAGAGTCAAGTCTTGTAATCCTCCTGTCACGCCAGCAATAGAAACAGGTTCTGCCCCCACATGTCTCGATGGAATTAGCATACACTGTGCACCAGTGTCAATCAAAACCTCGTATTTTTTTGGTTCTGCTGTGCCAGGGCACTGAATCCACACAGTCTAAAAGACACGGTTTTCCCTGGCCTCTACCTGGCTAGAGGCAGGGCCCCTCTCGCCCTGGTGAGCGTGCATGTTAGAGGTTCCGGACATGTCAACTGGAGCAACTTCCCTTCTGGTGGAGTTTCCTCTCTGAGTCTTGCACTCCTTCAATTCACACACTTGTTGCACCAGAACAATGGTGGGTTGTCTATCCCATCTCCTCATGTCTTCTCCACTATCACACAGAAAATACCACAGCTCACTTCGAGAGGTGTACCCACTCCCCTTAGCTGGGAAACATCTGTGTCCAGTAACAAAACCTCTGATCTGTACTGCCAAGATTTGGAGAAGGCCCTCTTTAATCTCCTTGCTGAGTTTCTCATAATTCTCATGATACTCCTTACTGAGTTTCTCGCGATTCTTCTCTGTCTTATCTTCTAGTTTCTGCAGATGTGTTTTCACAGCTGAGATTCTTGCATTCATTGGGCCATGCACGGCATCTGCATAACCTCAGAGCTTCCTTGCCATATCACACACGATCTCATGCCCGTCATCTCATTTCATCATTGCTAAAGCAGAAGCGTATTCTGGTGGCCCAAGTCATACCACTTTCCGCCACATCACGGATGTACATTCTACCGCATCTGGGTTCATAAGTGGTGCTGGGTTTGCTATGTCCTCTGAGAAGTCAATGTCTACCACCTCCATTTCTCTCAAGTGTTGAATCCCTTGTTCTATGATATTCCGCAGGGTTTGTTGCATATAGAGATCCTCGGGACATAGGTGTTGTTCCGTCACACTTTTCATAAGCCGCCTCCAGAGACTGCAAGGGTCAGCCCCACTTAGTATCCCTTGGTTGATAGCTGGGTCACGTGATAGGGACCCCAAGGGCCTTGCCTCGGTACCGTCCAGACTTGTAACATCGCCTGCAGCATCCCAAAGATGGACTAACCAATTATAGATTCATGTTGCTGAATGTAATATTTTCTTCGGCTGTGAAGGTCCCTCATGGACATGGACTCAACAATGTCTTCTGATTCTGACTCAGTCGCTGACTTTGAGGGTCCTTCCTCCCCATCATCATCTGCTTGGTGATTGGTCTTGATTTTGTGTTTCTTGCTTCTCGTAACAGGAGCAACTGCCATTGGCTTAGGCTCCCTGTCTTCCTGCCTTATAGTATCAAACAATGTATGATAAGCATATGCCAGGGCCCAACATATTGCATTAGAGGTATCATTGCACTTCTCTTTCAGATACTTCCCCACCTCAGCTGGTTTCTGAATTTGTTCAGGGGGGAACTCCCAAGCTATTGGGTCAGAGAATTTCTTCTTTTGCTGGTTGGTTAAAACCCCTTTTCTTAGAGGAAACACTCATTCCAGAGTGTTTTCTCCCAAAACTTGTCTCTAAACCGAGACAGCAACACAATTAACTGTTTACACTGTGAAATGTTTTTAAAGACTTTTTTTAACATACTTTTGGATAAGATTGAATTGCTAGTGATATGAGATTACCTATACATTTTACTCATGGAAGTTCTTTAAGTCATTGTCAGACAGACTTTGCATCTTGAAAATCATATCCTATCTGTGATATACCCTGTTTTTAAGAGGATGTGTAGAAATGTAATTTTTAACTATATATTACATAGATATTTTCTGTCTGTTGTATGTGAATAGAATTTTGAGTAGTTGCAGTTAATATTAACTAGAAGTTCATTGTTGGGTTCAAATACTGGTTATTTGGGGTCAGACTACACTTATCACATGGCCTGTGTCACTGACTAAGAATTGAGCTGTATAAAGCTTTTTTCATATTTAATGGATTTTAATATTTTAATTTTTTAATAGATTGCAGTGGGTTGACCCTGGCTGGGTGCTGGGTTCCCACTAAGTCGCTTTATCACTCCCTTTCCCTTTGGGACAGGGTAGAGAGTAAGATGGATAAAAGCCAGCAGGGTGAGATAAAGCAGTTTTATTACAGTAAAAGAAAAGGAATAAGCAGAGATTTGCACACACAAAAGCTAAAGGGAAAAAAAGGTCAATCTCTAAAGATTGTTTATTGTCAGCTGGGAATGTCACCTCCATGGCACCAGAAATAAATCACTACCAGACGTCCCAGCTTCAGTTATTTCACCAATTAGCAAATTCATGTGAGGGGCGAAGATGCCTGAGCCATCACACCAACTGATAGGCAGAACAGATAAGCCCTCCTGTGGTAGGGGAATGTCCCACCACATCCCACCCCTCTTGCCATCAGGCAGAAGGAGGAGACCTAGTAGATGGGGGCAATGGAAACAGGTCCCTGCTCAGGGAGGTAAAATAATCCCCTCCTGACCCCCATCACCTTCCCAAGCGCCCTTACAGAATAGATATGAGGCCTTGGATCTAGAGGGTCAGGGAGATGACACTAGAGTAAAAAGTCTGTCTGGAGGGTCTCCCAGTTGCACTCCATCTGTCAGACAGATTGCAAACTCAAGTATTAAGAAGTGTAGTTGTAGTAGGTGACTTCCTTCTGAGGGGGACTGAGGGCCCTGTATGTCAACCAGACCCATCCCACAGGGAAGTCTGCTGCCTCCTTGGGGCCTGGGTATGGGATATTGCCAGGAGATTCCCTGAACTAATTCAGCCCTCTGATTATTATCCACTGCAGGTTGTCCAGGTTGGTAGTGATGAGGTTGATAAGAAGGGTGCCAGGGTAATTAAAAAGGACTTCAATGCTCTGGGTTGATTGGTTGATGGGACAGGAGCGCAGGTGGTGTTCTGCTCAAGTCCTTCAGTAGCAGGAATGAATGATGAAAGGAAGAAGAAAACCCATGTTATCAATAAGTGGCTTAAGGGCTGGTGCCATCAGTGGAATTTGGGGTTTTTTTAATTGTGGGGCAATTTTTACTGCATCAGGCCTGCTAGAGTCAGATGGGCTCCATCTATCTAACAAGGGCTAAAGGATTCTAGCCCATGAGTTGGCTGGGCTGACTGAGAGGGCTTTAAGGTGGGTTTGCAGGGGGAAGGGGATGAAACCAGGCTCTCCAGAGATGAGCCCAAGGGTGGGAAGCCAGAGTCAGGGGTGAAATCAGCAGCACAGCTGAAGTGCATGTACACTAATGCACACAGCATGGGTAACAAATAAGAGAAGCTAGAAGCCATTGTACAGAAGGAAAGCTATGACGTAGTCGCCATAACGGAAAGGCGGTGGGATGACTTGCATGACTGGAGTGCTGAAATGAATGACTACATGCTCTTGAGAAGAGATAGGTGAGGTAGGAGAGGTGGAGGGGTGGCTCTGTATATTAGGGAGTGTCTTGAAACTATAGAACTTGAAGTTAATGATAAGGTTGAGTGCCTATGGGTACAAATGAGAGGGAAGAACAACAAGGCCGACATCTCTAGCGTATGGAATGAGAACCACTCTCTGTATGTGACATGAATTGTGCCTTTATTACAAAGCAAACAATATAAATACTGTTTACTGTGAGAAGTTGTCTCCTTGTCATTTTCTCAGTATTTTTACAGTTCCTCAATACATCTTGTCAGGTTTTGCAGCTTGTTTATTCTTCCCAATGGATAGCAGGAAGTCTGCTATCTCTTCAGATCCTGCATTGATCGATATCCATTGACATCTTGTTTTTCTTTTCGTGGGATTTGGGAGCCTCTTCCTCTGCAACTCCACATCTCCCCTTTCTGTTTTTATTGAGGTCATAGATAAAGCTAAGGAAACCATAACTTGTTTTTGTGTACTTTTAACATTCTTAACTATTTTGAAAAGGACAAGACAGAGAATTAAAAAGGATATTACTGCCAAACAACATAGTCTGATGAAAACACAAACTCATAAATTTATTCCAGACAACCAATTTTTTGGATTCAGCCAAGAGAGATAATTTTTTAGGTCTGTCAGCACCTTTTGTTCCTCCAGCTTCCAAAGCTCTGAGCTGATTTTTAAAGTGAGTGTGAAGTGGCGGAATTACTTGTAAGGTTTTGTCAAATGCCCTGAGGAGATGGCTTTTAACGGTCTCCCAATTCTGTTCCATTTCATTCCATGGAAGAGGCATTACACACATGGAATTATGAATGTGTTCCCAGTGTATTGGTTTGAAAACAAACCAGTGGGAGATCACAAGTCAAGATTGAAAGTAAAAATAAGTGAAATATTACAAGGAAAAAGCACTGACAAAGTCAGATACAACCTGACACCCTGTTAGGGTGGTGGTAGCAGTCCAACTGAAGTAGTTCAGTTCAAGCGGTGATCCTGTGAAGGTCTGGTTTTCAGCTGAAGGTCCAGTGGTAGGTCTTGTCCTCTGGGAACCCAGAAGACAGGGCTAGCTCAGGCAGTTCCAAGGCCAGGTTATATCCAGGTGGGAACACCTGGCTCCTCCCTCCTGGGCAGAGCATCCCACAATGGGATGAGATAAATCCATGAGTCATGCGGTGGGTCCCTGATGGCCCATTGCCTGTCATGCGGGGTGGGTCATTAGCAGGTGATAGCAGCTAACGGCCCACAGCTGGTGGTAATAGAATACTTAAATACATCTATATTGCAACCTAGGACATTATCCACCCCTTATTCTATTACCATCTACACAGTTCTCACTTAAGATAAGGTCTCTTTGTGGTACACAACGGGTTTCCCCATCTGCCTGCATCACCCACCAAGTATAACCAGGTCCTTGGACAAAAACTACCCCACGGATGGGCTTGCCTTTGCCTGAGGTGGGACTAATCCAGTCTTTCCTAAAAAACCTCTTATGTGTACCACAGGGACTTTATCTCCATCCACTGTGTGCAAAGGTTTAGACTGGGCAGGACCGGCTCGATTGATAGAACCTCTTGTGTTAACCATCCAGGTGGCCTTTGCTAATTTCAGTTCCCAATTTTTGAAGGTTCTCCTGCCAAGTGCCTTCAAAGTTGTCTTAAGTAGCCTGTTGCGCTGTTCAACTTTCCCAGCAGCTGGTGCATGATAGGGGATATGGTATATCCATTCAATTCCGTGTTCTCTAGCCCAGGTGCTTATGAGGCCATTCTTGAAATGGGTTCCATTGTCAGACTCGATTCTCTCAGGGGTACCATGTCTCCAAAGGACTTGCTTTTCTAGACTCAAGATGGTGTTTCGGGCAGTAGCATGAGGCAAAGGATAGGTCTCTAACCATCCCATGGTTGCTTCTAGCATGGTGAGCACGTAGCGCTTTCCTTGGCGGGTTTGGGGAAGGGTGATGTAGTCAACTTGCCATGCTTCTCCATACCTATACTTTGTCCATCGTCCACCGTACCACAGAGGCTTCACCCGCTTGGCCTGTTTGATTGCAGCGCAGGTCTCACAGCTGTGGATAACCTGTGAGATGCTGTCCATGGTCAAGTCTACCTCTTGGTCATGAGCCCATCTGTACGTTGCATCTCTCCCTTGATGACCAGAGGCATCATGGGCCCAATGAGCTAGAAATAATTCTCCTTTGTGCTGCCAGTCCAGATCCACCTGTGACACTTTCACCTTGGCAGCTCAGTCCACCTCCTCGTTGTTACGATGCTCTTCATTAGCCCGACTCTTAGGTACACGTGCATCCACATGTTGAACATTCACGGTCTAACATAGCGACGAGAGGGAACTCACGGCAGTCTCAATATGAGATATAGAGTAAGCTCCATTTTATTTCACCAAACGAGAGAGTTATATACTGTTACAGATGCTACTAATTATAGCTACACACACCTGCAGTCTGTTCTCACACATTCAGGGATCCTCCTGGTAACTCCCTTTTTCTTTCTCATAACACTTCTGACTCCCTATTCTTTCCCATGACATTTTTCTTACAGAACATTCTCAGGTAAACAAGTCACTGTAGCTTGTTAGGATTTTACTGAGGCCTGAGTATGTTGAGGCCCTGCTCAGGTATATTCAGTTAGCATAAGTTTTGCTGGAAAACTGTGTTTTCCAACAACGGTCAGCTTTTCTGTTGGGGCGGCGATGTCTTGCCAAATCTCAGCAGCCCAGATGGGTTTTCCTCTGCGCTGCCAGTTGGCCTTTCTCCAGCTATCTAACCATCCCCACAGAGCATTGGCTACCATCTAAGAGTCGGTGTAGAGATAAAGCCTTGGCCATTTCTTTCGTTCGGCAATATCCAAAGCCAGCTGGACGGCTTTAAGCTCTGCGACCTGACTCGATCCACCTTGTCTTTTGGTAGCCTGTGCAACTCGTCGTGTGGGGCTCCATACTGCAGCTTTCCATTTTCGATCTGCGCCTACAATTCGGCAGGAACCATCGGTGAAGAGGGCATAGCGCCTTTCACTTTCTGGCAACTCGTTATATGGGGGTGCTTCCTCGGCATGTGTTACTTGCTCTTCTGCTTCTTCTGAAGATAATTCAAAAGTCTCACCTTCAGGCCAGTTTGTTATAATTTCCAAAATCCATGGGAGATTTGGATTTCCAATATGGGCATGCTGTGGGATAAGGGCAATCCATTTGCTCCACGTGGCATTGGTGGCATGGTGGGTAGAGGGAACCTTTCTCTTGAACATCCACCCCAGCACCGGTAGTCGGGGTGCCTGGAGAAGTTGTGCTTCCGTACCGATTACCTCTGAGGCGGCTTGGACACCTTCATAGGCTGCCAGGATTTCCTTCTCGGTGGGAGTGTAGTTGGCTTCGGACCTTCTGTAACTTTGGGTCTAGAATCCCAGTGGTCGGCCTCGAGTCTCACCAGGCACCTTCTGCCAAAGGATCCAGGACAGACCATGGCTCCCGGCTGCGGAGTAAAGCACATTCTTTACCTCTGGTCCTGTCCTGACTGGGCCAAGGGCTACTGCATGAGCGATCTCCTGTTTGATCTGGGTGAAAGCTTGTTGCTGTTCGGGGCCCCAGTGGAAATCGTTCTTCTTGCAGGTTACGAGGCAGAGAGGACTCATGATCTGGCTGTACTCAGGGATGTGCATTCTCCAAAAGCCTATGGCACCTAGGAAGGCTTGCATTTCCTTTTTGCTGGTTGGTGGAGACATCGCGGTGATCTTATTGATGACCTCAGTAGGAATCTGACGCCGTCCGTCTTGCCACTTTACTCCCAGGAACTGGATCTCTCAGGCAGGTCCCTTGACTTTGCTCTTCTTGATGGCGAAGCTAGCTTCTAGGAGACTCTGGATGATTTTCTCCTTTCCAAAATACTTCCATTGCTGTTTCCCCCCACACAATGATATCATCAATATACTGCAAATGTTCTGAAGCCTCACCCTTTTCCAGTGCAGCTTGGATCAGCCCATGGCAGATGGTGGGACTGTGCTTCCACCCCTGGGGCAGTCATTTCCATGTGTACTGCACACCCCTCCAGGTGAAAGCAAACTGAGGCCTGCACTCTGCTGCCAGAGGAATGGAAAAAAAGGCATTGGCAATATCGATGGTCGCAAACCACTTTGCTGCCTTGGATTCCAGCTCGTACTGAAGTTCCAACATGTGCGGTACAGCAGCACTCAGTGGTGGTATGACTTCATTCAGGCCACGGTAATCCACCGTCAGTCTCCATTCTTCACTGGACTTACGCACCGGCCATATAGGGCTGTTAAAGGGTGAGTGAGCCTTGCTGACCACCCCTTGGCTCTCCAGTTCCCGAATCATCTTATGGATGGGGGCCACAGAGTCTCTGTCAGTGCGGTATTGCCAGCAGTGCACTGTTGCTGTAGCAATTGGTACCCATTGCTCTTCAATTCTCAGTAGACCTACAGCAGACAAGTCATCTGAGAGACCAGGCAGGGTATTCAGTTGTCTTATGTCTTCTGTCTCTACGGCTGTTATCCCAAAAGCCCAGCAACGTTCCTTTGGGTCTTTGAAATATCCACTCCTGAGATAGTCCATGCCGAGGATGCATGAGGCCTTTGGACCAGTCACAATGGGGTGTTTCTGCCACTCATTCCCAGTTAAACTCACTTCAGCTGCCAGTACAGTCAGCTGCTGGGATCTTCCTGTCACCTCAGAAATAGAAATGGATTCAGTCCCCACATACCTGGAGGGCATCAGAGTGCATTGAGCGCCGGTATCAACCAAAGCCATATATCTTTGTGGGTCAGATGTGCCAGGCCATCGGATCCACACAGTCCAATAGATCCGATTGTCCCTTTCCTCTACCTGGCTAGAGGCAGGGCTCCTCTAATCCTGGTTGTAGTACACGATGCTCTACTCCTGTAAATGTGTTCCCGGGGTCTCTTCAAGAGGATCAGTCATATTATCATTTCCATACTGTCTGGAGTTCTGCCCACAAGAGACTGGAGCAGTGTTGAACCTAGACGAGCTTCCTGAAGTGGATGTTTCTCTTTTCAATTCACGTACCCAGGCTGCTAAGGAGGAGGTGGGTTTCCTATCCCACTTTCTCATGTCTTCCCCATGCTCCTGTACGAAAAACCAGAGGTTACATCGCGGAGTTTGTCTTCTTTCCCTGGCTGGGGGATGTCTGCTCCTGATGGCAGAGACTCTTGTTGGTTTCGGTGAGGCATGGTAAATTCTTTCTTTGAGCTCTTTCCTTAGTTTCTGGTGGCCCTCTTCAATCAAACTCCGGACTTGCTCGGCCAGGTTTGTTTCCACCGATGAGACATGGGTGCGTAGTGGGGCAGTGACAGTGTCCTCGTAAATTCTCAGTTTGTTGACTAACACGCCCACCTTGTCCTCTCCTTCCCTCCACTGCAGTGTTGCCAGATAACAAGAGTATATCTCTGGTCCGAGCTGTGCGAATCGTAGCCACATTTGTGAAGTGCACTGGACATTATCTGGGCTCTTAGGGAATCTGTCGTTTTCCGAGAAAATGATCTCTAGCATGGCCAATTCCCGCAGGCATCGGATACCTTGTTCTATTGTGTTCCATTTTCTTTGGTGCATCTGGAGGTCTTCTTTACAGAGGTATCTGTCCTGTACACTTGTCAGCAACCGCCACCAGAGGCTGAGAGTTTCCTGGGTTCTCCCAATCCCCTGGTCAATGACCACATCCTGAGACAGGGATCCCAGTTGCCTGGCCTCACTTCTGTCCAGAGTGGTGTCATTAGCTGCGGCGTCCCAAATGCAGAGCAGCCAGGCCAGGATGGACTTGTTCGCCTGCTGGGTGAATTCCCTCCGTAGGTCCCGCAGCTCCCCCAGGGATAGAGAGTGAGTGATGATCTCTGGCTCCGTCTCTTCTGCTTGGTGCAATGGTCCTGCCGCATCCTCGTCAGTCACTATGCGGACTGATTTGCTCTTTGATTTCTTTTTCTGGACGGGGGCAACTGCTAGTGGCTTCAGCTGTTCTGATTTGGCGATGGTCTATGTTGAGATGTCAACTGCTCTTTTGGTTCCTTTCCTCTTGGTGGCAGTTTTTGTGGATGGGGTGCCTGCTGACTTGCTTTGTTTCTCCTCCTAAAGAAGACACTGTACCACACTACAGTGAGAACAATTTCTGTTCCTCTGCATAATGTACACAGTGCTGGTCATAGAGAAAAAAGAAAACAGAACTGACAAGAAGATTATGCCACCCTTAACATCCTGTGGGAACTCAATATTATCAAAAATGGCTGTGCCTGGCCTGAAAGGCTGGAAGAAACTGCTCTCTCCTCCTACCCCCAGGGGCTGGGTACGATTGCTGAGGAGGTCTCAGACATAGCAGTTCAGATTAGGCCAGGGAGACAAAATTGAGTATATGTTCCAAATGGCATTCATCACCTCACAGGTTATCATGCAATAGGCATAGTAAACCAGTAAAGCAATTCTCATGCCATTCCCTGGTCGCAACAGGAGCAGTAAGATGGGCAGATAGTTTCGCATTTGCGGAAAAATATAGAGAGCAAGATACAGTACCCACATAGACAGGCTGAGCATCATAGTGATAGGATTTCTGTAATAAAGAATTATATTTCTGATTTTTCCTCAGGTCGTGCCCCACATTGGGTGCCAAAATATGTATTGGTTTGAAAACAAACTAGTGGGAGATCACAAGTTAAGATTAAAATTATTAGGAAAAATTAAAAATAAGTGAAATATTACAAGGAAAAAGCACTGACAAAGTCAGATACAACCTGACACCCAGTTAGGGTGGTGGTAGCAGTCTAAACAAAGTAGTTCAGTTGAAGCGGTGATCCTGTGAAGGTCTGGTTTTCAGCTGAAGGTTCAGTGGTAGCTTTTGTCCTCTGGGAACTCAATAGACAGGGCTAGCTCAGGCACTTCCAAGGCCAGGTTATATCCAGGTGGGAATGCTTGGCTCCTCCCTCCTGAGTGGAGCATTTCACAATAGGATAAGCCCATGAGTCATGTGGTGGGTCCTTGATAGCCCATTGTCTGTTGTCAGGGGTGAGTCATTAGCAGGCGATAACAGCTAATGACCTACAGCTGGTGGTAATAGAATACTTAAATGTATCTATCTTGTAACCTAGGACAAATGTATAATGTGCTCTCTCTACTATGGCTTGTCCTGTTGGAGAATATGGGATACCTGTGACGTGTTTGATACCCATAGTGGTTTTGCTTAGCCCAGAACATCAGCAAGGTATTTTTAGCATCTAAGAGAAATTTAAACCCTTCAAAAGCTGTTGTGGTAGGCCTGAAAAAGTGTCTAAAGGGTGGGGAGGGGAACAAAGATGGCTCCTGTGCGCCCTGTGTGAAGGTTCTGGAAGTTTTTAAACCATGTCCAGCAGAGCCAATCTCTGATGGCTTTGAAGGTGATGGACATGCTGCTGGCCATGTCTGGGCCAATTAAAGATGTTAGTTATGCCTCTGTGAAAACATATTTAAGAAAAAATCGAAACAAAGTAATCACACACTTCTTTGTAGTTAGAGGAGGAGGAGGTGGAGGTAAAAATACGTGAAGGAAAAACAACATGGAGACACCAAAGTCAGTGAAGAAGGTAAGGGAGGAGGTGCTCCAGGCGTCAGAGCTGAAAACCCTCTGCTAGCTGTGGTGAAGACCATGGGGGGAGCAGGTGGTCCCCCTGCAGCCCATGGAGTCCTCAGGGGTGCAGAGATCCACACACAGCTCGTGGGGAGGTGCCCACTCCAGAGGAGCAGGTAGATGCCTGGAAGAAGCTGTGATCCAGTGGGAGTCCCATATAGAGAGTTAAAGCTGCAAAGGCCTTGCAAGAGCGAGAAAAGCCTTGCTCCTGGAATGGAACAGCCTGGCCTCGGCTCAGAAGTCGGCACCGTATGGACAAGAACTTGTATTGCAACAGAAATTCAGGTGGGCTTCTGCTCGTGAGATTTGTACCCACGCCAAAGAAGTTTGCAGAGGACTGTCTCTTGTGGGAGGGACCCCATGGCTAAGTAGAGGACCCTTCTCACTGATGGACTGACAAAAGGAAAAAAAACCCTTCCCCTGGCCTCCCCCACCTCCCCGTGCTGTTGGTTAGAAAGAGGGAGGGGGGTTGAGCAGAGAAACAGTGTCTTAAGAGCTTATTTTTACTTCTCATTTATCCTCCGACTCTGTTAGGTTAATAAATCACTTTGCAACTTCAAGTTTTTAGCCTGTTTTTGCCCTTTTTTCAGTGCGTCCTCCCACTGATTCCTTAACTCATGGATCCGCTGTGTGTTTAAGTTTTTTCCTCTTCTTCTGCACAGCTGCTGCAGGGGAGAGCAGAGAGAGCAAATGTTGTAGGTGCCTGGCATTTAGCCAGGGTCAAACCACAACAATACCCCAAGTGTGGAAAAATTCTTGTGTTTTATGAGATGTGTATGTGGGTCTGTGATCTGTTTTTATCTGTTAAGGGACCCCCATTGTGGTAAAAGCATGTAGCAACTGTCAGGTGGCATCTCTGGATTTCTCTCCTTTATGTGCTGTTGCTACTCTAAAACCTGAAAAGGTATCAATGGAAACATGGACATATTTAAAAGTCCCAGAGCTTGATATATGTGTTACATCTGTTTGCCAAATGTCATTAAGTTTCAGCCCTCGTGGGATTGTATTTAATGCTTGTGGCAAAGAAAGCGTTTGCTGACATTTTAAGTATTCACTATATCTTGTGCTTGTGGCAGAGTTAAATCAAATTGTTTGGCTAGTGCTCTGGCATTCTGGTGATAGAAATCATGAGAAAGTTTTGCCTGCTCTCATTTTTGTGGTACAGTAGCTGTCATAGCAAGGGTATCTGCTTTTGCATTACTTTCCACTATAGCTCCAGGCAGAGTGGTGGTGCAGAATGTAATATTTATGAGACCTGTGAAGTAAAAGGTTGTACAAAGTGGTTAATAACACAAAAAGGTCTTTGTTAGAGACCTCCTTCAGGAAGGAGTCATCAATTCTCTTGATGGTTCCTGTAACATAAAGAGAATCACAGTGTTAATAGGTTGCTCTGAGAAAAGATGAAATGCCTCTACTACGGCTGACAGCTCAACCAACTGGGTGGATCCGGGTTGAAAGGTTATTGAATGTTCCCATTGTTCTGTGTTGGTTTTCCACAGGGTCATAACTTTTGTCTGTTTTTCCTGATCCATCAGTGAAAATAGTTTAAGCATCAGGGATAGGCGTCTTTGACTGCAGCCTCTGCTGTTGAAAGGGGAGTTCCTTGAAGGATTGTAGCAGAATATGACGGGGCATTGAATGAGCAAATTGTCCCTTATAATGAGCCAACACAATTTGAAATGACAGTGAGTCCCTATATAGGTTTTCTAATTCTGTAGCAGTCATAGGAAGATGTATGTTTGCTGGATCATGTCTTGACAGAGTCTGGCATTGAAGTCATCCCATTGATAGTAATTGAATAAGCATCTCAAGTTGAGTGGTTACAGTTTTTGTGAAGGTGTGAGGTAGAAAAATCCATTCTTATAGTCAGAGATGATGTTCATCACATTGACCAATGAGAGCATAGGGTTGAAAAGATTGCAGAATTAGCAACAGCCACAAAGGCAAAATCAGGTTCTGACGTGTGGCAAAGGATTTCTTGATTTTGTCGCTTACATGTGCAAAACCTTCTCGAGCACTCTTTGTTAACTTCCTGGGGGAGGAAAGATCTGGTTCCCCTTTTAACAATTGCAACAAGGGGAATAATTCCTCTGTGGTGATTCCCAGGAAAGGGCGAATCCAATTAATAGCGACCAGGAACTTTTGTAAATCATTCAATGTGTGTATGCCGGTTTTTAAAGTTACTGGTTGTAGGGTGACTGTTGTTTCTAGCAATTTAAAGTCCAGGTATTTCCAAGGAGGTTCTGTTTGGATTTTTTCTGTGGCTACACGTAAGCCTCTGCTGGCAAGTGTTATTTTTAAAGCAGCAAGACAGTCTTTCAACAGTAAAGAACTGCCAGAAGCAATTAAAATATCATCCATGTAGTGATAGAGCAAAACAGATGGATATTTTTGCCATACTAGTTGTATTGCTGAGTGAACAATGAATATAAGTAGATGTATAAGTCTTTGGGATTGGATTTTATATCCTTGTTCCTTGGTAATATGTAACAAACAGTCTCTATGCAAATTTTGGGATCTCGTTGCACTTTGCCCCATTATAAGAAATGCTTCCCAACTGCTCGCAAAGGCTAACCTGTTCTATAGCCCGCGACAAAAGGACGTCCTCATTGAACACATCCACGGTTGGTTTAGTCAGGGTACGCCACTGGAAACTGGATTACTTCAGTCGAAATGAAGTCCCTGTTAAATCGGGAGCCATCTGTAATATATGGAATGAGAACCATTCTCTGTATGCAAAATGAATTTGCCTTTATTACAAGGCCAACAATATATATAGTTTTTAGCACGAGAAGTTGTCTCCTTGTTATTTTCTCTGTATTTTTACAATTCTTCAATACATCTTGTCAGGTTTGGCAGCTTTTTTATTCTTCCCAAGGAATAGCAGTTAGTCTGCTATCTGCTTCAGAACCTGCGTTGATTGATACCCTTTGACATCTTGTGCGGTGGCACAGCTTCATGATTCACGGGCAGCCACCCCATGCCGCAAAGAGGGGGAACCATCTGGGGCCGAAACACGCCGGGGGTGCACATGGCTGCAGCAGGCAGTGGAGCTGCTGGGGATGCAAGTCGCTGTAGAAGTGCGGCGAAGAAAGAAGTGTAGGTTCGCAGTCTGTGATTCCAAGGGATTTATTAGGGATCCACGGGCTCAGGGCGAGGGGAGAGGAAGGGGAACGGGGAGCAAGGGATGGTGAAAGGCAAGGAAAGCAGAGACTATGAACACTCAAGCAAAGCCCTGCAGGAGCTTAAAAGGGAAGGGAAAAGGGGGGTGGTTAGCTCTGAGGAGCCAACCAGGGAAAGCCAGAGGGGAGAAGGAGGGGAAAAGGAGTTACAACCAGTAGGTTTACAGCAGAGGAGGGTTTAAACTCAGAGAACCAATAATACCACTGAGCTAGGGAGAAATTTCTAGAACATAAACCATATACAGCTCGTGCTAATATGCATACCCTAAATCCTACTAGCACACTGCAACAATCTTGTTTTTCTTTTCCTGGGATTTCAGGGGCCTCTTCCTCTGCAAATCCACAGACATATTGGTGGGAGTCTGTTATAGACCACCCAACCAGGATGAAGACGTGGATGAATTATTCTCTAAGTAGCTGGAGAATGTTTCAAGATCACCAGCCCTTGTTCTTGTGGGAGACTGTAACCTTACAGATGTCTGCTGGGAACTCAGCACAGCAGAGAAGAGGCAGTTTGGGAGGTTCTTAGAGTGTATTGAGGGGAGCTTTGCTGCAGTGAATTAGTCCTAAATTTATAATTTCTGTTCCAGAATATTCCCCCAGCTAAAACATCCCATTGATTAAAAATCATGTACCATCCCCTGCAATACTGTTATAGGTTTGTAAGCCTGCTCTTCTCCCTAAGACCCTTCCTGATACGTCCTCCGGGGCTGGGCACGCCCCGTTCTCACTGCCCTTTTAACACCGTGCAAAACCGGGTCCGGGGCTTCTGGGTTTCTGGATTCTGGGCGACCTGATCCCTTACCTCGTCCTCCGCCCCGCGTTCCTACAATAAACCTTCTGGAATCCCAAACGCAGAAGACTACGCCTCTTTCATTTTTACCGCTTTCTTAACTGGCTACTGTCCTCCTGGAAGCTGCGCCCGCTCGAGTGCATCATCGCGGCTGTGCGTCCGGGCGGTGTTCAAAGTGACCGGCTGCCTTTTCATTGCTGCTTTTGGGCGGCTGGCAGCTTTTCGGGGATCAAAGCAGCATATGGTGCCGTGACTCGGATCGCCACAATCTGCGGAACACCCTGGAGCCAGCATGACCCACCCCGTGCGGCTTCGCAGTGATGACGAACCATCGCCGCCGTGGAAACTGCAGTGCCAGCCTCTCCACACAGCAGCCGCTCCCATGCCTGCTGCCTCGCCATCTGCAGAGCCGAGCTACCAGTGGACCACGCTCTCCAGAGAAACTGCGCCATCAGCGAGATGCGCCGCCGCCCCTGCCCCGCTCTGCGGAGCCAAGCTTCGCGTAGCCGCCGTCTTAGCACAGAAAGCGCCGTGCAGTTCTACAGCGCCGGAGAAAGCCCGCACTGCCCTGCCGCTGTAAACACTGTGATACCATCTCTGCTGTGAAGCAGATGTTTTGTGAGCGTGTGTGGTGTTCCTGGAGAACCCGGGAGAGACTCTTGAAAGGTCCCCGTTAACTGTTAAGAATACCCGCCATTAGCTGAACTTTTTTGCTGCTAGAACTGTGTGACGTCTGTGCTGTATCGAAAGAGTTGAGAACAGCCGTCAACCCGCGGGAGACAGCTGCAGGAAAGCTGTCGATTTGTGGTAAGCATCTCAGCACCGGAGTGAGGAGGGGGTTTCTCCCGCCGGTTCCCCGAGAAAATAGTGATCCATGGGTGGCCCTTAGGGACCATTAAGGGGAGACAGGGCCCACAGTTCCACAGCCCTTTCAGTTTTTATTTCTTCATTTCTCAGAGCAGCAGGGGTAAAACTTGGGGAGTTAGTCAGCATGGGTTGTGGGAATTCCAGGCTGCCTGAACCCCCATCAGAGGTGTATATTAACCCCCCCGCTTCCGTTCCTTCCCCGTCCTCAGACCCCCTGCGTTCCCCTTCAGACCTTCCTTCTCCTCAATCCCTTCATCCTTCTAACCCTTTCAGGGGAGAACAAGAAACCACACCCTGTCACCAGACGCCTGCCTGCCACCAGCTCCAGGGCACTTCCTTGTCTTCCCCCTCCCCTTGTCTGAGCAGGATTGCGCAACCTGCCCATTCGTCTATCCCAAACCCGTTCACCTCGCCCTCTTTCTCCTCCCCTTCTCCCTTTACTGAACTAAACCAACATGGCACCGACCGCATGTCTACTCCAAATAGTTTGTGGCAGCCCCTCGGGGCAACTTCTTCTCCCCATAATCCCTTTCGCTCTCCCGCCACGAGCCCTTCCACCTCGGCACCTCCCCCAAACCCTCCCCCCTTGGTGTCGTCATTCCCTGCCCTGATTACATCAGGGGGCGGGGCGGCAGCGATGGAAAACTCCACCCTTGAGTTCCCCGGCTCGGGTTCCAACACTGTGTCACCAGCTGGGGCCGGAAGTGTAGCTGTGGGGGGGGGGGGGGGGCGGGAGTGTATTTCCTGCACTGGCACATCATAGCCAGGAGGGCATCAGCCTTCTTTCACAGCATAATCACCTTAGCCAACCGAATGCTGTAAGCTGGCAGGAAATTCCATTCAGCCAGATGAAAGACTTGTGTAAAGCAGCGAAAGAATATGGGAAAGATTCCGCACATTTTCAGTCCTTTTTACAAACAATGTTAGCATCTGAGGCAAAGTGCCCCCATGATATTAAAGCAATTATAAGAAGTATATTAACAAATGCCCAATATAGGATGTGGGAAGAAGCCTGGAAGGAGAGAGCTCAGGCTCTAATTAGCTTATACAAAGAGAACCCTAAGTGACAAAATTTGACACTTGACTGCTTGTGTGGGGAAGGAAACTGGAAAAAGCCACTAGATCAAATTGCTGCTTTACCCCCCTTGTGGCTAGCACAGGTTTTTCCCATGAGAAATTTTCTTGTGTTTTATAAATAAAGATAAAGTTTGGATGTTGTTGGAACAGTGTCCCAGAACTCGGACAGTGCAGGCCTGGCCAATCAGGCCTGGGGGAAGGCTTCTGACTGACCAATCTGAGTGACTTTTGAAAACTCTATATATGTGATGAAATCAAAACAATAAAGGTCATTCCTTCTTGCCACTGAGAACTGGTGCCTTCATTACTCTGCTAGCTGCTCAACAGCAACACCCCCTCTGTGTTATCTGACTTAGCCAAAGCTGCACAACAAGCCCTAAAGCTTGTCCCCACTAGCTCCACATAATTTTTACCTTATACCTCCATAACACAACGCCCTAACGAGACGTTCGTCGATTTTATTGATCGGCTTACTATCGCCATTGAAAGACAATTCGTGGGAGAGGAGACCCAAGAGCAAGTTTTATTAAAAAGCGCTATGCTTAATGCAAACAATCATTGTAAACAAATTATCAGCGCTCTCCCTCCCACTCCTCCACTCACTGTTAACAGGCTCATCGACGCCTGCATGCGCGTACCGATAGACCTAAATTCAAATACCCCTTCCAAACCTTCCCCGGGGACCTCTAAAGCTTTCCCTGTGAATCAGAGAAAGCCACCTAAACCTCCTTCCACCCCTATTGTCTGTTACCGGTGTAAGCAACCTGGTCACATTGCCGGATTTTTCCCTGTGTTCCCACTAACTACTAATGACAGTTCTGTGAGTTATGTACCTGCAGAGCAGATGCCCTCATATCCAACATATACCAACCAAGCCTACCAGCCAGGACCAGCGCAGCAACCACCACCTCCTGCCTGCGCGTTCCCAGCGCCACCACCTCCTGCTCAACTGGCTTGGATTCCACCTCACACCACAGGAACCCAGCCAAAAAACTGATTGAAGAGCGCGGAGGGACGTCGCGTGTTGACACAAGTAACGTCACTGCCACATCAAACCAGCTCACGGTAACGATGTCACTAAAAGACAATAGACTGGACACTTTTAATTCGTTACAGGCCTGGTGGACTGAGCAGGTTAATTCACAGAGGCCTTATGCCACTTGCGTGTTATCAAACCAGGACACATCTACATCAGTAAGGGGGCTAATTGATACTGGAGCAGATGTTACTATCATTTCTAAAAGCGTATGGCCCTCACATTGGCCCTTGCAAAACACCACACAATCCATCAGTGGGGTGGGGGGGCATTCTTCTGTGCAAAAAGGTGCAGAGAGCATCGTCATAGTAAGTCCTGATGGCATTCCAGCCCAAGTCCAGCTGTTGGTAATGGACGCTTCATTCAACCTTTGGGGCCAAGACACCTTGTCTCAATGGGAGACTCAAATTCATATCCCATCTCTGAAGTCGGATTTTTAGCTGTGGCCACTGGTGAGCGCGCTACCCCACGTTTAAATTGGCTTAGTGAAACACCCGTGTGGATAGACCAGTGGCCTCTATCAAATGATAAATTAAGCGCTCTCGAGTCCCTTGTAGAAGATCAGCTAGCCAAAGGCCATATTATACCAACTAATAGCCCTTGGAACTCCCCCGTTTTTGTCATCCAAAAACCCAATAAAAATGAATGGAGGCTTCTTCATGAACTCCGTAAAATCAATGAAGTTATTGAAGACATGGGGCCTCTGCAGCCCGGAATGCCATCAGTGACCATGCTCCCCTGGGAGTGGAAGCTAGCAGTAATAGATATCAAAGATTGCTTCTTCCACATCCCCATTCATCCTGAAGATGCCCCTAAATTTGCTTTTTCAGTGCCATCTTTAAACCGTGAAGCCCCTATGTGCAGATACCATTGGACAGTTCTGCTGCAAGGCATGAAAAACAGCCCCACCATATGTCAATGGTATGTAGCCAAAGTTCTCACCCCAGTCCACCAGCAATCCCCAGGAGTGATGCTGTACCATTATATGGATGACATCCTCATTTGTGCACCTGATAATGAATGTTTAAATGTTACTCTATCACTAACTTTTCGAGTTCTCCAAGAGGCAGGGTTTCAGATATATCCAGAGAAAATACAGCGCTCCTGCCCTGCTAAGTACCTCGGTCTAGTAATCAGAGAACAAACCATCGTGCCCCAGCAGCTTTCCATCCAAGAAAACCCAAGGACCTTGCGAGAATTGCACCAACTCTGCGGGTCCATCAACTGGGTTCGCCCACTGCTGGGGATCTCATCAGAAGATCTAGCCCCCCTGTTCAACCTTCTGCGCGGCAGCGAAAATTTAGACTCCCCATGCTCCCTGATGCCTGAGGCCCGAGAATGCATCGTACGTATACAAGATGCCATGACCCAGAGACAGGCACACAGAGTCGACCCACGACTCCCATAACAGCTCATCATCTTGGGGGAAAAACAATACATACACGGACTGATTTATCAGTGGGTCAGTGAGCTGAAAGATCCACTACTGATCATCGAGTGGGTCTTTCTGTCTCACCAAGTTTCCAAAACCCTAACAACATTACAGGAGTTTGTATCCAGAGTGATTATGAAAGTCAGGTCCTGGCTCCGTGCCCTGGCAGGCCAGGACTTTGCATGCATTCAAGCTCCATTCACAAATGGTTATTTAGAACACCTAATGCAATTTAGCGAAAATTTACAATTTGCTCTAGAGGGATACTCTGGAAAAATTCAAATTAGCCGTGGAAAACACAAATTGTTCAATACCAATTTTAAATTAATCCAAAAAACAAAATCGGCAGACACCCCTATTAAGGGAGCCCTGACCGTTTTCACAGATGGCTCCGGATCTTCTCACAAATCCGTAGTAACGTGGAAAGATCCCAAAACACAGCAGTGGAAGGCTGATGTCGAGCAAGTCTCTGGATCTCCGCAACTTGCAGAACTAGCAGCCGTTGTCAGAGCCTTCAAAAAGTTCCCGGAGCCCCTAAATTTAATCACAGATTCAGCCTATGTTGCTGGAATCGTATCTAGAGCAGAAAATTCTGTACTTAAAGAAGTATCCAACTTAAAACTATTCTAATTACTTTCAGAACTCATAGAAGTTCTATCCCACCGAGAGCAACTATACTTTGTGATGCATGTAAGGTCTCACACCGATCTGCCAGGCCTGATTGCCGAGGGCAATAAAAAAGCAGATGCTTTAGTGGCCACGGTCATAAAGCCATCAGTCCCAGACATATTCGAACAAGCTAAGCTGAACCATCAGCTTTACCATCAAAACACCTCAGCCCTTGTAAGAATGTTTTGGCTGACCAGAGAAGAAGCTAAAGCCATTGTTAGCACCTGCCCTTCATGCTGTAAATACCAGGTTCCCTCCTGCAACCAGGGAGTTAACCCCAGAGGGTTACACAGCTGCCAACCTTGGCAGACAGATGTAACCCATGTTCCAGAATTTGGCAGACAAAAATACGTGCATGTCTCTATTGACACTTTTTCAGGAGCCATGTATGCCTCAGCACACTCAGGGGAGAGGGCTACAGATGTTATCAAGCACTTCCTTTTAGCCTTCTCGACCCTGTGAGTGCCAGCAGAAATTAAAACAGACAATGGCCCTGCTTATATCTCAAAACAATTAAGAGAATTTTTTAAGAAATGGGGAATTGGGCACTCCACTGGAATCCCTCATTCACCCATGGGACAATCAATTGTAGAATGAGCCCATCAAACCATCAAAAGAGTCCTTTCTCAGCAGCAAAGAGGAGCAGAGATCAATTTGCCCGTTGTGCATCTCTGCATGGCTCTATTCACCATCAATTTTTTAAATAACTCCTTTGCTGAGCCTACTCCCCCCGTATTCCAGCATTTTGCCAATGATGCCAGGGCAAAATTAAAAGAGCAGCCACCAGTGCTGATCAAAGACCCTGAATCCCGACAAGTCAGAGGCCCCTTCCCTTTGGTAACCTGGGGTAGAGGGTATGCCTGTGTATCCACTCCTGCAGGCCCCCGGTGGATACCCAGCAAATGGGTGAAACCACTGTCTTAGAGTGATGTTATGAAAAATCCTGTATTACATCGTTGGCTTATATGCTCAAAAAAAAATGTGGTCCTGTCACTTTAACTACACCCAGCAGCAGAGAGAAGAGCGTGTTGTTTTGAAAACTTTTTCCCCAAGCCTCACTGCGGGGGAGCGAGGAGGGGGGGAGGAGGATTCTCTCTCTCTCTCTCTGGAGATGGTGGGCTGTGACAGCTGTTGGGGTGGCCAGCTCTGTTTCTGGTTTTTTTTCATAATTTTTTCTTTGTTTGGACCCTTTTCTTTGATCTGCTTCATTGCCCAGAAAACCCAAAAGGGCTTGGAGGACAGCAGAGCTTCCGGGCAACTCCTCCCAGCCCCCCCAAGGGGGGCCCGAAGAGGAGAAAGTACATCTGAAGAAAAAGGACACTAAACTTACCAGCTTTTCAATCAGGTTTAATAACTCCTTTTACCCTGTTCTCCCCTTCCCCTGTGCCTTGCAGGGCACTCTGCGTGGTTTTGTTAAATAAATAGTTTTTTCTTCACTTCCATCTAAGAAATTCTGTTGTGGGTGGGGAAGGGGGTGTCAGAGCCCTTGCCTCTCGGAGGAGGCATTTGTTCAGAGCTCTCCTTGCCTAGAGAATTTTACCACTAATCCGGGACAACCACACACTCCAGACCTTCCAGGAAAACAGGTGCATTTTGCCAAAAGAGACTATCTGCCAGATTGGAAGACCCTCTCCACAATGGTGTGGAAAAGGAGAAAAAAGAAAAGTCAGATCAAAAATCAGATATTAAGCCAGATTCCTGGATAGGTATTCTACAGGCTGACTTATTTCCCACAGAAATTCCCCTCAGTCCGAGTGTGTCCTGCATCTCTCTGAAATTTTTGTTTGATGAACCCTAACATGTAACTTTCTCTTTCCCTCCCTATACAGAGATCCCTTTTTTCTCCCATGCTCCTTATATTGCGTTCCCATTTTTTTGTTTGTTGTAAACAGGAAAGGGGAATTGCTGCAGTGAATTAGTCCTAAATTTATAATTTCTGTTCCTGAATATTCCCCCAGCTAAAACATCCCATTGATTAAAAATCATGTACCATCCCCTGCAATACTGTTATAGGTTTGTAAGCCTGCTCTTCTCCCTAAGACCCTTCCTGATAGGTCCTCCGGGGCTAGGCACGCCCCGTTCTCACCGCCCTTTTAACACCGTGCAAAACCAGGTCCGGGGCTTCTGGGTTTTGGATTCTGGGCGACCTGATCCCTTACCTCATCCTCTGCCCCGCGTTCCTACAATAAACCTTCTGGAATCCCAAACGCAGAAGACTACGCCTCTTTCATTTTTACCGCTTTCTTAACTGGCTACTGTCCTCCTGGAAGCTGCGCCCGCTCGAGTGCATCATCGCGGCTGCACGTCCGGGCGGTGTTCAATGCGACTGGCTGCCTTTTCGTTGCTGCTTTTGGGCGGCTGGCGGCTTTTCAGGGATCAAAGCAGCAGAGCTTCTTGTCGCAGCTGGTGAGCGAGCCTACCAGGGGCAGGACTCTGCTCGACCTGCTGTTTACAGAGAAGAGCTGGTGAGAAATGTAGTGGTTGGTGGCCATCTGGGGTACAGTGACCATGAAATAATAGAGTTTTCAGTATTTGGTGAAACAAGCAGGGGCATAAACAAAACCTCTATACTGGACTTCTGGAGGGCAGACTCTGACCTACTCAGGATGCTGATTCAGAGAGTACCTTGGGAAACAGTCCTTGAAAACAAAGGGGTCCAGGAAGGATGGACATACTTGAGAAAGAAATGTTGAAGGTGCAAGAGCAGGCTCTCCCTATGCGCTGAGAGATGAGCTGGTGGGGAAGACAACCAGCCTGGATAGGCAGGGAGCTTTTGCAGGAGCTTAGGAAATAAGGAGGCTGCATCACCTTTGGAAAGTGGGGCAGACAACTTGGGAAGTGTTTAAGGATGTCGTTAGGTCATGCAGAATGAATATTAGACAGGCAAAAGCTCTATTAGAACTTAATCTGGCCATTTCTGTAAAGAATAATAAAAAATGGTTTTATAAATACATTAATGTCAAATGAAGGGGCAAGGAAAACCTCCATTCTTTATTGGGTATGGGGGGGGGAATATAGTTACCAAAGATGAGGGAAAGGCTGAGGTACTTAACACTGGTTGTCCTCAGGACAACTTGCCTCCTGAGCTAGTAGACAGGGACAGAGTGCAGAATAGCCCCCCTGTAATCCAGGTGAAAGAAGTTCTGAGCCACTTAGATGGTCACAAGTCTCTGGGACCAGATGGGATCCATCCTAGGGTGAGAGGGAGCTGTCGGAAGAGCTTGCCAAGCCACTCTCCATCATTTATCATCAGTCCTGGCTAACCAGGGAGGTCCCAGATGACTGGAAGCTGGCCAATGTGATGCCCATCTGTAAGAATAGCCAGAGGGAGGATCTGGTAAACTACAGGCCTGTCAACCTGACCTCGGTTCCTGCCAAGGTTATGGAACAGATCATCTTGAATGTGACCACACAGCACCTACAAGACAGCCGAGGGATCAGGCCCAGCTAACATGGATTTGGGAGGGGCAGGTCCTGCCTGATCAACCTGATCTCCTTTTATGACCAGGTGACCCACCTGGTGGACACAGGGAAGGCTGTGGATGTAGTTTACCTGGACTTCAGCAAAGCCTTTGACACCATCTCCCATAGCATACTCCTGGAAAAGCTGGCAGCCCACAGCTTGGACAGGTACACTCTTCACTAGGTTAAGAACTGGCTGGATGGCAAGGCCCAGAGAGTAGTGGTGAATGGTGCCACATCCAGATGGCATCTGGTCACTAGTGGTGTCTCCCAGGGATCAGTGTTAGGTTCAGTCCTGTTTAATATCTTTACTGATGATCTGGATGAGGGGATTGAGTCTACCATAGCAAATTTGCAGATGACACTAAGCTGGGAGGGAGTGTTGATCTGCTGGAGGGTAGGAGGGCTCTGCAGAGGAACCTGGACAGGCTGGATTCATGGGCTGAATCCAACGATATGAGGTTCAACAAGACCAGGTGCTGGGTCCTGCACTTTGGCCACAACAACCCCTGCAGCACTACAGGCTGGGGACAGAGTGGCTGGACAGCAGCCAGGCAGAAAGGGACCTGGGGGCACTGATGGACAGCAGGCTGGACATGAGCCAGTAGTGTGCCCACGTGGCCAAGAAGGCCAATGGCATCCTGGCCTGTATGAGGAATAGTGTGGCCAGGGAAGTGATTCTTCCCCTGTACTCATCCCTGGTTAGGCCACACCTTGAGTACTGTGTCCAGTTCTGGGCCACTCAATTTAGGAAGGATGTTGAGATGCTGGAGTGTGTCAAGAGGAGGGCAACAAGGCTGGTAACAGGTCTGGAACACAAGTTCTATGAGGAGCAGCTGAGGGAGCTGGGTTTGTTTAGCCTGGAGAGAAGAAGGCTCAGGAGAGCTCTTATCACTCTACAACTACCTGAAAGGAGGTTGTAGCCAGGTGAGGGTCAATCTCTTTTCCCAGGCAACTAGCAATAGGACAAGAGGACATAGTCTTAAGCTGTGCCAGGGGAAGTTTAGGTTGGACATTAAAAAGAAGTTCTTCACAGAAAGGGTGATTGGACATTGGAAATGGGCTGCCCAGGGAGGTGGTGGAGTCGCTGTCCCTGGAGGTGTTCAAGAAAAGACTGGATGTGGCACTTAGTGCCAGGGTGTAGTTGACAAGGTGGTGTTAAGTCATAGGTTGGACTCGATCATCTCAAAGGTCTTTTCCAACCTAGGTGCTTACGTGATTCTGTGAATGAGAACTGGTGCTTTAAAAGCCTTGCCAAAGTTCCTAGAAGTGCCTGCCCTGCTAGGGGGAAGGGAAGAATAGGGCTTCTGTAAGTGCATGTGGCCTGGTGAGATAATCAATGCTTTCAGAGCAACTTCAGTACCTAGTTTGAACCCCTCCCTTCAACTTGTAAAAAATGTCAATATTATTTCAAAGAATACTTATCAGGGTACTTCCAACAAGGATTTCTGGAAAATCTCTAGTTGTTATTAAGGTGTGAAGTTTTCAGAATACAGACATGCTTTTTTGTCTAGACTTAGGAAAGCATATTTTTGCTTGATGGCTGTGCTACAGGATTTGGATCAAATAGTATTTAAACCTTTTTACCTTGCTCTGTGTTTGGACTGGGTAATTTTTCCACTGAGAATTATGAAGTGTCAATAAGCAGAATTCCTTAAGAAGTTAAAATGGTGTATGGTCAGCTGTCATTTTCCATTAAGATAGTGAAAGTAAGGAAAAGATCAGATAATTGGATGCCAGTTCTTGATGCTGGTTCACTTAGCAGAAGTTAGAAAATTTCAGCCTGACTTGAATTTCTGGTATATGCCATTTTCACTAGTGACAGTAAAATCATAGAATCATAGACTATCTCAAGTTGGAAGGGACCCATAAGGATCATTGAGTCCAACTTCCTGCTCCTTGCCTCAAACTTAATAATGACTAAGTGTTGTCCAGGCACTCCTTGAACTCTGACAGGCTTTGGTGCTGTGACCATTTCCCTAAGGAGCCTGTTCCAGTGACCGACCACACTATCAGTGAAGAACCTTTTTCTAATGTCCAGTCTGAACATCCTCTGATGCAGCTTCATTCCATTTCCTCATGCCCTATCACTGGTCACCAGGGAGAGGAGATCAGCACTTCCCCCTCAACTGCCCCTCTTGAGGAAGTTGTAAACTGTGAGGAGGTCACCCCTCAGCCTCAGCCTTCTCCAACCTGAACAAGCCAAGTGACCTCAGCCACTCAGTCTTGCCCTTGAGACCTTTCACCCTCTTGGTTGTCCTCTTCAGGATACATTCTAATAGTTTGATGTCCTTCTTATATTGAGGTGCCCAAAACTACACACAGTACTTGAGATGGGGCCATACCAGTGCAATGCAGAGTGGGACAATCCCCTCCATTGACTGGTTAGCGATGCTGTGCTTGATGCACCCCAGGATATAGTTGACCCTTTTGGCTGCCAGGGGACACTGTTGACTCATATTCAACTTGTCATCAACCCAAACCCCAGATCTCTTTCCACAGGGCTCTCACTCCCCAATATGTATGTTTTTGCGGTTTAAGGGATGTTTTAGCAGACCTTACTTGAGAGCGTCTCTGCCCAGCCCAGGTAGGCACCTCAGTGCACCAAACTCTTCCTCCGAGGGCTGGTCACTGGGCATTACCTGGCTGGGGAGCTGAAAGCCTAGCTCTGGTTTCATCTGCTTCCACAACCGGCAGTGATAAAGGAGGCAGGGAGGGTCTATGGATCGTGTCCATGGAAGGTTTTATTCACATGGCTGCACCAAGGCCAAAGACCTCCCAGAGGCACAGATGCCTCATGGGCGAAGACCTCACATGCACAGACACATGTGGTGCATAGATGCACATGCATATACAACAACATGGCAGAGGGTGAGGAGTTTTCTAGGGAAACAGAGGGGGCGGGGAAAGTATATAGCCAATGATCTCTGGGCACAGGGGCGGTACATGGGCGGAGTTAGGGTACAGGAACCAATACGGAAAACCCGAGGGAGTGGCCAGGACCACGTGGGGTGGGGAAAGCAGGACAATAGGTGAAGAGTAAACAAATTAAGGAAGGGGTGGGTGGGGAAAGGCAGCACAATAGCAGAAAGGTAAACATACTAGGAGAAAATTGTTGCGGTGCATGCCTGCAAGTTCTAGTGTTCAAGAGACCAGTTGCAGGGGCCTGTGACAGCCTGGACTGTTTAGGTCATGGAGACCTGTGGAAACCAACCATGAGCCCCTGCGGTTGAAGAAATTATTTCTAGAGACTTCTCCTTTGTTCCCTCTTGAGTTGTGTATTATTGGTTCATTTGAATTGTGTCCCTGTCCCTCTTCCCTCTGACTGTCCCGGTTGGTCTGCGCACCAAACCACTCCCCTTTTCCTTCCCCATATAACCCTTTGTTACTGGCTGTTCGGGGCCCGCAGCCTCTGGACTTCCAGCCCTCAGCCCGTCCCGTCTCTCCATCCCTTCTCGCCATCCCTGGACCCTCACCCGAAGACCCTCAAATAAATCCCTGGAAGCCTGCAGACTGCGTGTCGTACATTCTTCTGCCCTGCAGACTGCGTGTCGTACATTCTTCTGCCCCACCTCGGTTCCTGCTCACCTCCGTCCCCCAGGGACTCCGCAGACTGGTCAGTGAGCCTCTCTACCAGGGCACACCCGGCAGGTGCCGCGGCGTGGCGGCTCACCCTTTCTGTGTAGCTTCGGGGCGTGCCGCCTGAACTCGAAAGTGAGAAGCCACAGAAAATGGGTGGGGAAATACAGTTTGTACCACAACAGTACGTATACACAGGATTACTTCATTGCAGGTGAAGAATCTAGCACTTGCTCTTGTTAAATTTCATATGGTTGATAATTGCCCAGCTTTCTAGTCTATCCAGATCTCTCTGTAAGGCCTCCCTACCCTTGAGGAAGTCCACATCTCCTCCTAATTTAGTACCATTGGCAAACTTACTTGATGTATATTTGACTCCTGCACCCAGATAAATTATAAAAACATTAAAGAACACTGACCCTAAAATTGAGCCTTGGGGTACCCCACTGGTAACTGGATGCCAGCCTGATGTAACCCCATTTACTATAACTCTGAGTCCAACCCATCAGCCAATTGTTCACCCAATGTATTATGGACTTCTCGAGCTGTGTGCTGGACATTTTGTTCCAAAGGATACTGTGAGAGACACTATCAAAACTTTGTTATAATAAACCCCCCCAAACATTGGCTTCCCTTGGTCAACTAGATAGGTGACCTTGTCATAAAGGGAAATCAAGTTAGTTAAGCAGGACTTTCCCCTTCTGAACCTGTGCTGGCTATGACCAATGACTGTATTGTCTCTCAATAACTCTCAGAATAATCTTCTCCATGATTTTACCAGGCACTAACATGAGACTGTCAGGCCTGTAATTACCAGGGTCTTCCTTCTTTCCCTTCTTGAAAATTGGGACAACATTTTCCAGCTTCCAGCTGACAGGGACCTCTCCAGACTCCCAAGACTTCTGAAAAGTAATGGAGAGAGGTACCACGATGATAGTCAGATCTTTGAGTACCCTGAGATGCATCCAGCTAGAGCAGTAAATCTTGAACAAGTTCAGAGTTGGCTGGGAGCTTATCATACCCCCAGTCACAGTCTTTCAACACAGGGCTCTGGGGATCCCAGGGCACATCATCAGTGTTAAAGACAGAGGCAAACAAGGCATTAAATGTCTCTGCTTTGTCTACATCCCTATTTGTGAGATGACCGACCTCATTGAGTAACAGACCAATGTTATTTCTGATCTTCCTTTTACCATTAACATATTTTTAAAAGTCATTCTTGTTGTCCTTCACAGTGCTGGCCAGACTGAACTCCAGTTGAGCTTTGGCTGCACAATTTTTCTCTCTACAGTAGTGAAGAGCATCTCTGTATTCCTCACATGTTGCCTGTCCTTGCTTCCAATGTCCATACACTTTCCTTTTTCATCTAAGTTCTAGAATCGAATTGGCACCCCAGATAAGACCCAGATGGGACCCTAACTCCACTCGGCTGCCGGATCCAGGGGTAAGCAGACCTCCCAGTCGCGACCCTGAATTTTCAGGGGGAGCTCAGCTGTCGTTTGGCTCACGGTGGGGGTAGACCAAGGACCATCTGCACCAAATTAAGGTATTTGCTATTTTTACAAAAACAGAAATGCCTGCAGGTCTGGGGTGCTAGTCCCCGAGGGTGGGTTGAGACTGGGTCTCCCAAAATTAGTCCCAGGCAAGGGGTTGGACCCCCGGGGTTTGACCCCACTGTCAAGAAATGGTACCTTTGATTCACCCCAATCGAGCCCAGAGACATTTCAGAGACCAAGTCAGAGAAGTGGGTATTTGCTTTATTCGGTGCACCGGATGTGTGGGGAATTCTCTCCACCAAACACACACACCAGTACCTCCAAAGGCACAGTGTTATAGGTAAAATTCATGAATATTCATTACATTTCCCAGGATAGGAGTGGTTATACAAATTACTTCTCATAAGTCATTAATATTATTAGCGATTTCTTGTGCTCAATTTCAAAAGGATTCCTTTTGCCCCCTTTTATCTTGATAAGATTAAGGGAATCCACAAGGCCAGAACTGTTATCAGCCTTCAGCCCTGGACGGGTGCCGTGCTGGTGGAAGGAGGCAAAAGACCAAAGAAATAAGGATGGTTGAAGTGTAAATAGATTTGGGTTTTCTATTTGACCACTTCTTTCTCACCTTTAAGGGGTTGGACACCCGGGGTTGGACCCCACTCTACTGCACCATCGTACTGCTATTTTTGTTCTGTCTGTCGTTTATAAACCATTGATTTGGAGTATCTGGAGGGAGGGCAGATTGTATTATTGAAGGGAAAGATTTTAGCTACTGAACGGAGAACACCCAAACCCCAACACCTTTCTAATATTGCTCCATTTGATTTTGCTTTTGAAATCCTGTGTTTTGTGTGTGGAAATGTTGGAAACAATATAACTTTAAATATTCAAGGGGCGAGTGGAAAAGATGAAGTGTGCTCCTCATTCAGCCACTATTGGTAGATGTGAAGAATAAGTTTGAAATGCATGAATTTCTGTTTGTTCTTAATTGTAAGTTACTAGAAAGAAATTTGATGGCTAAAGTGAGAATGCTCGTTAATGTTGTGAAGAACTACAAAAGCTAACACTGTGGTATCTTTGCCTGAGAGGTCGTGCTGAAATAAACCCAAAAGTCTAGGCAGCCTCAAAGAAAATGGTATAATAGATAATGAAAATAAATCAATAGTAATAGTATAATTGGCTATTCTCTATTTGAAGTAACTACCAAAATGTTATTGTGCTTAAAATACAAGTACATGGTGAATTCAAAGTTCTTTTGGTGTACACGAGGATTTGGAGTTTAGTTTAAAAAAAAAAACAAAACAAAAACCCCTAAAGTTCCATGTGTAAGAACCCTCAGAAACTTAATTTGTATAAAGGATATACCAAATTTTGTAATTAACTATTTCAGAGTTAAAGTCTCCTGCCTGGGTTAATCTGAGTGGTTGGTTTTTTTATGAACAAAGTTTTGCTCAAGTGCTTTTAAGTTCTTTAGCCTTCAAGCAGCCAGACAAATTGCCTTAGAGGAAATGCAAATCAACTGCTGAGGAGAAGAAATTTAGAACTGCTGAGGGGAAGGTGTGGACAAGGTGTGTCTCTCAGCCACTGTCCAGGCTGTTCAGGCAGCCAAGAGCGTGACAATGTGTGCTTAATTCAAGGCCCCAAGGGGGTTCAGTCCTCTCTGCATGGTTTGTTGTCATGACTGTTAGTTTGCAAGTAGCTTTTGCAGAAAGTGTTGTTCTCCCATGCTCTGGGAATTTGGCAGCCACTTTTGGAGAACACGGCGGCCTGATGCTAATTTTTGTAAGTTGCCAGATCCAGTGGCTGGCAGCTATTCATTTTCTCAGAATGTAACCAGAGGCTGGCCGCATTATCTGCAAAGTTGTGCAGCCAGGGCTCTGATGGGAAATGAGGCCTGAGGGCTGACAATAGGAAAATATCTAATAAGTTTCACACCAAGTTGAAAATTTATTGACTCAAGGAGCATTTGGGTAGATGACCAGCACGGTTATTGTACTGTGAATCTTGTTTATTGGAACAAGAGGATTTAAAATTGAAAAACGAAGGGGTTTGACTCAGCCTCCTTGAAGGGGTTGAGGAAAACCCATGACTGCACGGCATTCAGGTGATAAATCTCCAGACCCGAGCTAGGGAAATTTGCGGAGCACTCCCTAGTCTGGGGGAGGGAATGTGTTTAGTAGTGAGTCGTCAAAAGTACTAGAAGAGAATCAATTTTAAAGATACACTATCATTAATGAAAGTTAAAATAAGTGAGACATTGCCTCTCACATAGCTCGAACAGCAGAGCTGTAGGTGCTTGTGAGATCCTGCGAACTATATCGGGGCGGGATAGTGAATGTTTTTACTAATTCTAAATATGCATATAGAGTAATACATGCATTTAAGAAATTATAGGAAGAAAGAGGCTTATTAACCTGCAGGAGTAAAACATTAGTTAATTAGATCTTAATTTCTCACTTATTAGAAACTTGATTTGTATAAGAATTTCTAATGGAGAGTTGAAAGAGGCAAGAATTCATCCTTCTCCCCACTCTAACATGTGTTATCACTGTGCAAGTTTGTTTTAACATCCTTAAGTGTGTCCTCATCAGATAAAAAGCTGTGTCCAGATGTGAGACAAGGAACTACTCAAGTCACAGAAGCAAAAAGAACTGCTGACTTCCCTCATGACTGTGAGATCTATGGCCAAAGACTCCTCTCTAATGTGAAACTCCAGACAAAGAGGACACAAAAGAACCATATTGGACAATATAATATACAGTAAATGGGTTAAAAGCTGCAACGCCAAAATGAAACACATTAAATGGTTTTGCTTTTTGTATTTCCAGAACAGTGTTATCCACAGTCAGCTATCCTAGCAAAACCTTGTAATAATTGTAATGGCAAGTATGGCTTCAGATGCAAAGGGGTAAGTAAGCCAGAAAAAGAGAAAGCTATATCCTTTTTAATGCATGCACATGAAACAACAGCCACATTAGCTTATGGACTTAAATCTAAATTTGCGAAATTGAACTATAGCAATAACAAATCAATTTCATTTTAAAATGAAGAGGTTTCAAAAGGATGGCTGGCTATTCTACTTAGTAATTGTCACATTTCTAACTGTTGCTGTTACATGCATATTTGTTTGTCCAGTGTTTGAGAATGCTAAGCCTCACAAAAAGAAAATACTGCCTTTGAAAAATCGTTGAAAATCATGGACCAATCTCCCAAGCTTAGGGTTCTGCAATTTAAAAGATTATTTTAAATTTAAAATAGCAGTTACTGTTCATATGATGCTTTCCTCTTTCCTTTCTCCTCTGTCTGCTAGAATTCCCACCAAAAAGGGAAGGGAAGATGGGTAATTCAAACCCCACTTTGGCAAACTGCCGAGGTGGATTGTTAAAAGTGCCATTTTTCAGTAGCACATTTGAGGTCGTAGAAAGAGCTCGCAAAATCATATAGAAAAGATCCTGAATGTCTGTTGATTTTTGTGAGTGGCTGCTGCAGTGAATTAGCTTTGAATTTATAATTTCTGTTCCAGAATTTTCCCCCAACTAAAACATCCCATTGGTTAAAAGTCATGTACCGTCCCCTGCAATACTGTTACAGGTTTGTAAGCCTGCTCTTCACCCTAAGACCCCTCCTGATAGGTCCTCTGGGTCTGGACACGCCCCGTGCTCGCTGCCCTTTTAACACCGTGCAGAACCGGGCTCGGGGCTTCTGGGTTTCTGGATTCTAGGCTATCTTATCCTTTACCTTGTCCTCCGCCCCTGTTCCTATAATAAACCCTCTAGAATCCCAAACGCAGGAGTCTACGCCTCTTTCGTATTTACCGCTTTCCTAAAGCTCTACCGTTCTCCTGGAAGCCGCACTCGCCTGATTGCTTCACAGCGGCTGCACGCCCAGGCCGTGTTCGGCGCTGCCAGCCGCCTTTCCGTAGCTGCTTTTGGGGCAACTGGCAGTCTTTCGGGGATCAAAGCAGCAAGTGGCTAATATTTGTGAGCATATTTTTTCTGTGAATTGAAAGATAATCTAGATTTACAGAGAGTAAAATAAAGAACAAGAATAAAAGGGGAGGAAAAGATAGCCTAATTAGATCACAAGCAAAGAAAACTAACAATATGAGAGTCTTAGTCAGTTACCATTTATGCTTTCCTCTTTCCTTTATGCTTTCCTCTGTCCTTTCTGCTCTGTTTGCTAGAAATTCTACCAAGTGGGGAAGAAAAGTACCCCATTTTACAAGCGAGAAAAGCTATCAGTGGTCCTGATCACTGTCTGGAGCCATGATGTGGGCTGCCAAAAACTAAAAAGATTAATGTCTCTGAGACACTTCAAGATGCCTGTGTATGGTGTGTGTGTGTGTGGAGGGGGCAGGTCAGGCCTTGCCCTGGTGAGACAGTAAACTGCTCCTCACCCCACCCCAGAGCATCCCAGCGCTGCAGTAGTGCTCTCAATCATGGACATAGCAGAGGCAGTGCTCCACAGAGCTACAATCCCAGCCCTATAGTGGGGCCAGCCATGCACACAGCAGAGGCAGTGCTCCATTCTCCCCATCCCTGACTCCAGAGAAACCCGCTGGGGAATGGAAGGCCCAAGAAAGTAAAAAAAAATAATATTCCTCTTAGAATTTCTATAGATTCTGTCTTTCTTCTTTTTCTTCAAAATAACTGCTCAAAATTCTAGACCTATAGGGGGCTAATATGTAAAATAAAAATCAAACTAAAGTAAAACCAAAGCCCAAGAGTTGGCTAGTGCCCCCAGGGCAGAGTTGATATTGAATATATGAACACAGTGCCCATAAAGTTTTGCCCTTGGGATGGCAAGGTTGCTGTGCGATAAGACCAGTATTTCCTCACATTAGTGCTGTTCCTCAACTAACAGGGCTTACTCTGAACTTTTATACTAATAGATGGACCCACCAGATTTCACAGCTTTGCCAGGTGGTTTATACCCTGGCCCAGAGTACGTGA
The DNA here is from genome assembly GCF_008360975.1 of Lichenostomus cassidix. NCBI lineage: Eukaryota > Metazoa > Chordata > Aves > Passeriformes > Meliphagidae > Lichenostomus > Lichenostomus cassidix. The sequence continues at coordinate 20,291,932 of NC_139510.1, forward strand.
ACTAAAGAAGAATCTTTCTGCCACTGTAGAGACCATAATGAATGCCACTGCAGATGCCATAAGAGCACAGCAAATCAAGATTAAGAGCATCTCACAATTAACTATAGATTTGCTGTATGCCAGAGGAGAAAAGATTATGTACAGTTATAAATACAAGCTGTTGCAATTATGTTAATCCTAGCTTAAACAAATGTATGTAATAGTTATTTGTGTTATTGCATTGTTATTTACTGTCTGCAATAGTAGTAATTGTTGTATGATGTTATGTACTTGAAATTGCGATGCTTATGCTCAATAGCAAAAGTACAATTTTTGATATGAGACAGAGAAAAGTACTTACTTTCATGACATACAAGATTTGTAAAGAATTACAAATTACAAAAAGAAAAGGGGGGATTTAGAAAGGAGTGGTCAAATAGAAAACCCAAATCTATTTGCACTTCAACCATCCTTGTTTCTTTGAGCTTTTGCCCCTTCCACCAGCACAGTGCCCGTCCAGGGCTGAAGGCTGATAACAGTTCTGGCCTTGTGGATTCCCTTAATCTTATCAAGATAAAAGGGGGCAAAAGGAATCCTTTTGAAATTGAGCACAAGAAATCACTAATAATATTAATGACTTATGAGAAGTAATTTGTATAACCACTCCTATCCTGGGAAATGTAATGAATATTCATGAATTTTACCTATAACACTGTGCCTTTGGAGGTACTGGTGTGTGTGTTTGGCGGAGAGAATTCCCCACACATCCGGTGCACCGAATAAAGCAAATACCCACTTCTCTGACTTGGTCTCTGAAGTGTCTCTGGGCTCGATCGGGGCGAATCACCAGGTGTAGACAATTTGTCATCTGGTAACATCCCCCGCTTTGAGGCTTGCAAAGCTTGTCTTCTTTTCAAGCCTTCATAAGCCTTACTTTGCCTTTTTACTAACATAAGTTTCTCACGTTGCAATAGCAAACATATAAGTTTCTCATGTTGCAATAGCAATCGTTTTTTATACAGCTTAAAGGAAATATAATAATTGCAATTATTACTATGATCACAACTATATTTTGCAAAAGTGAGGCCAACCAAACAGTCAGAAAAAATCCAAATCTTTAAATATTTTTAACCAGTTACTTTCTAATCCTGCCCTTAATTTTCTACTAGATGCAGCAGTTGATTTTTATCCTATCTGATCACCTAATTTAGTAGTCACATTTGGAATGTGTACACAAGTATTGTTTAAATTCAAGTATCCACATACTCCATGTTCATGTAGCAGAAATAGGTTTAAAGCTAATCTGTTTTGTAAGGTCCCACATGTGTTCCCATTTTTTTGTCAAATTAATGACTAAAGCTCCCCAGGGAATTGGATTTTCTGCCGATGTTGGTGTTGGCAAACAGGCTGTTATAAAGGTTACATTCTGTAATCTGCCAAAATCTTACACTAACTTTAAGACTACATTCTCTTTTCTAAAAGTTAACAACATAGTGTCAGAGGTTGGGGGGCATTGGAATTTTTTCTCCATCCCTGTTACTAAGCAACAAATATCTGGATGATTAGAGCCATCAACTCTTTTGTAAGAGACAAAAGGGTGTGCTGAGCAGGGCAGGGGAAGGAAAGAGCCAGCGGTTGGAACTGGCACTCTCTCCGTCGGACACTGGGGAGGAAAGGGACTTCTCTTTGCTTCTGGCTTGGGACCGCAGGAGATCCAACTGTGCTGTTTTCTCCTTCTGGCTGGGTGAGCTTTGATTCAACCTCTTTCCCACGGGGAGTGCACATTTTTTCCGGCTGCGTTTTTCACGCAGCAGCTGCCAGGGTGTCCGGCTGTCCCTGCCGCCTGCCCCACTTTTGCCGCACGAACGTCTGACTTGACTGCAGAACTTTCGCTACCTCTTTGGCTAGCCCGGGAGAGCCCCTGCCGCTCCGCTCGCCGCTCCAAGCTGCCTGCCTGCCTGCTTTCTCAGCTCTCCGCCATTACCAACTGTGTGAGGCTGACCTGACCCTGTGCCGCAGCGCCACCTGCAGCCGCTCGGCAGTCATCGCACCTGCCCTGCCCGGCTGGGAGCTCAACAGCGCCCCTGCTGCTCACGACTGTGATTACACCACACGGGAAAGTCGTCTGCTATTGGTTTCTGGTTCTATTTGTGGTTGTTACTGTTGTTATTGCTTGTTTATAGATACTAGTAAAGAACTGATATTCCTTTTCCCATACCCAAAAATGTATGAAAAGTTTATTTTTGCCTGCATTTATCCTCCAACTCTGTTAAGTAATTAAACACTTCTTGCAACCTTAAGCTTGAAGCCTGTTTGCCCTTTTTTGTGCGTCCTCCTGGCAGGGTCCTGTCTCAAACCCATGACAATAAGGAACTTCATCCCACTTAATTCCCCTCTACAAAACAACATTTATTGCAATATGGTATTATACTGTAAGGTTCCATCCTTAGGCCGCTTCTCTTGATCATCCAGCATGTAAAGTGGCCACCATTGATTGCAAAATTTTATAAGTCTTTCATGCATGAGGGGATCACCCCCAATTTGTTTCCAATGTTTCAAGATACATCCCAGTGGTGACACCTGTGACACTCCTTTCAAGGCTTTGTTTTCCATTAGAACCAATTACCATTTAGGAGCTCATTAGAAGGGACTCTAACCCTTTTTTTTTTAAGGGACTCTAACCCTTCCTTTTTCCCACCTTAGGTACCTTTAGGTAGGTTCATAGTAGTTCTTTTTAATTTTATACTGTGTAGTAAGTAATTCTGATTAAGATATTTCATCTGTTAAATAAATGATTCGTTTTATAAATAGACCTGATATGCCATCACTAGAACTTGTGTACCAGTGTGATTCCTTAAATTTAAACTGTTGCCAAAATCTGAGGCTAAGGCAGGGATTGTCTGAAGCTGTCAATTGTCCCGTGACACACATACAGTAAAGGTCCACCCACCAAAATAGTTTTCTAAAGCATTGCAGACTGGGATTTTACAAACTGGGTATATAATAAGGTGCAGATTATTTATAGTAAATATTTTTCCTTGAACGTTTCAAAAAATGGAACTATATAAAATCTAAAAAAATAGTCAGACACCTCCATTTTGCCCATCACCCAGAGCTATGGACATAGAATTCAACCATAATCACTGATTAGAAAACATCTATTGTTCTTAAATTTAAAAACAAAACAAAGCTAAAATAAAAACCACATATTCCTCCATGTTTTATAGCCAGAATGTCAGATACCTTTTTACTAACAGATGGGTCTGAAGGGAACTCTTGCAGCTATGCCCATAAAACAAGTTGGTTTTGAACAGGTGGTTCATCAACACCACAACAACATAATTCTGATCTTATCAGAATGTACCAGTGTCATCAGGGTATATCACTCATAAGCATGCTTTCACAATCAAGGCACAGGGTATGCATCTCCCTTTTCCCAGATTTCCTGCATGGTCTCTGTGCCTCACATACATCTACAAATTGTTCTCCATTTCACTGAAATTCCCCAAAGTTCTGGGTATAAAGTACCCAAAGATTAACAGATAAAGGCCTTCTACAACTGCTGTCCAAGCAATTTAGATTTATGTGCTTCTTGATAGCTTCAAAGATTTACATTAAGGACAGATGTGACAAGAAGAATTGAATTAACATGGAATATCTCACTTTAATGGGAAGAATCTGAATTGTCTAATATGGAATTAGTAAAAGACAGGCTATTGCTTTACAGTTGCCATAGAGACCTTTCTAGACCCTCTTCCACTTCAAATGTTTGGAAATAATGCATTCAAAACAATTCTAAAAAAAAGAAGATTGTGGTGCTCCTTTTCACATATTTCTGACTATCACTCTGGTGTTCACCCCATATCCCTGTCTTCACTGCCTTGCAGAATATACACCCTCACCCATCACTCCTGTCCAAAAAAAATTTCATCCTTCTGGATAACTGATAGACAGCATACTTATAAGGAGCACTCTGATCCTGTTACCAGATGACAAATTGTCTACCCCTGGTGAGCTCATACGATGCTCGTCCTTCAAAAACTACTTGCTTGTGGAATTGCACAATGCCCATTGTGTAAGAAGGAGAACTGGAAGTTCACCAGCCTCAGTGTCCTGCCAACTCAGCCTGGTCAATAGGAACATTGGGGTCCCCAACCATTAGGGACCACCAGAGGGACCTCCAGGACAGAAGAATGCATGCGTAAAGGGGAAGGAAAATATGTTAATAATTTTGCGGAAATTATTATTGTATGTATGTTTAGTCCAGGACAATCAATGAATATGTATGTAAAATACAGTATATTAACAGAAACTTTCCTGTACTCAGCATGCATGGATTTGGGAGGAGATGGTCCCCTGTGCATCCAACCAAATAAAGAATGCCTGCTTCTTAACGCAACATTGGTGTTAAGGAGTTTTTTTAGTTAATCAAATTTTTGGTAACAACTAGATCAATGAGTCTTAAATATGCTATGATTACAAAATTATTTGAACTTTTCATCACGAGTTGTGCTTCGATGATCCTTGTGGGTCCCTTCCAACTCAGGATATTCTATAGTTCTATGATTCTATGATCAGTAACTGCAGCTTAAATTTACTTGCCAAAACTATCATGCATTCCACAAAATGTCTTCATATTAATATGCAGAAAAAGAACTGACATATTTTTATAAGACATACTTTTTTGTACATTATGTTCATTCTTTAATAAAGTCAGTTCAATGCTGGCTTGTAGATATTAAAAGGGAAGTATTGACTTTGAATCAACAAATGTTTTTCTTTCAGTTGGTGGCCTACGCTTTCTTTTGCTGGCACAAGTGTATATAAGGAAACTGCTTGTGATGCATCTTTGTGGACTCCATGTAGAACCGCTTGTTGCGGTAACACTGCTCAATGCATTGTTCATTAAATTTTTCTTTTATATTTAAGCACAAATGTGTGTTTAATTAGCCTTGTGGGATGCCATAAAAATTCCTCAACAGCTGTCTAGAGCAATTGTATGAATGTATGAACCAGTTGTTTTTGGTTTTTTTTAAATGAGAAGATGCTGCATTAGCAGCCAAATTTCTGAACATAGTCTTGGTCCTAAATAGCACTGTACTCTGCCATTGTAAGGTGTATAAAAAAAACAGCCTTCCCAGACTCAGAAAAATAGTAGTTAATAAAATCCATGCACCTTGCCCTGTCTACATAAGGACAATAATCTGTGTTACATAGAAAAAGTAATGCAAAGTAATATTTTTCAACTTCATGGGGATTTGATATGTCTATCAGAGTCTTTACTCTTTTCTCCCTGATCTCCATCTTCTGTGCAGATCTCAATTACGCATACCACTTACAGGATTTCATAAATTGGCAATATTTTCTATCTTTGCCTACCTTAAAGTACAGCATCCCAGTCTGAAACTAGCAAAAAGCAGTACAGGTTTAGCAAAGTTGATTAGTTTTTTATATTTGTGAAAATAATTTAATGTAAGAGGTAAGACAAGGAATAAGGCTCAGGTAGTACACATTCCCACAAATCAAAAGCTTTTCATGAGGATTTCAAGCAAATGATTAGGTCCCTAGAATGTGAGGTTCCAGTTCTAGTTAGAATATTGCATCTACTTGACATTTAATGATAAAAGTTCAATGCCTCATTACATATCCCTTTATAATGGCTTACTGCAGAAGACTATGCACAATAATTTATTCTTTGATGTTTTATTATTCCTCAGAAGCAGTTTGTAACATAATGAAGTCTGGTCTAGATTTGAAATTCTGTGGTTTAATATAATTTCTCTGAACACAGATGGTGTCTTCGTTTGAAAGACAGGTGTCTGCTAAGAGAGGTGGAACCCTCCCTTAGGACAGAGAATGTGATTTCCCTTCCCTCCGAATTATTTTAATTTTGAAATCAAGGGCTTTCAGGCAAAGGTATGGGAAAAGGAATAACAGTTCTTTACTAGTATCTATAAACAAGCAATAACAAGAATAACAACAACAAATAGAACCAGAAACCAATAGCAGATGACTTTTTGAGCTGCCGAGCACTTTCCCGTGTGGTGTAATCACGGTCGCAAGCAGCAGGGGCGCTGTTGAGCTCCCAGCCTGGCAGGGCAGGTGCGATGACTGCCGAGCGGCTGCAGGTGGCTCTGTGGCGCTGGGTCAGGTCAGCCTCATGCAGCTGGTAATGGCGGGCAGGCTGAGAAGTGCTCAACAGCGCCCCTGCTGCTTGCAATTGTGATTACACCACACAGGAAAAGGCTCGGCAGCTCACAAGTCATCTGCTATTGGTTTCTGATTCTAGTTGTGGTTGCTATTATTGTTATTGCTTGTTTATAGATACTAGTAAAGAACTGATATTCCTTTTTTCCCATACCTTTGCCTGAAAGCCCTTGATTTTTCAAAATTAAATAATTTGGAGGGAGGGGAAAAATCACATTCTTTCCTAAGGGAGGGTTCAACCTCTCTTGGCAGACACCTGTCTTTCAAACCAAGACAATTCCTTTCACTTAACCCCTGGGGAGTAACTGCGAAGCAAGCGTCCCTACTCATAGGAAAAACTCCACACATTTCCAGGAAAATGTATAGAAGATTTCTGCTTTGTAAAAGTTTGGTGTCACTTTTATAGTCATAAAGTGAGGTGTATGTCAGTCAGAAACCCAGCTTATCTTTCCAGATCTCACTTCAACAGTGAGGTGTTTATTGACAGTTGGGAGATGCTAGACCCCTGTTAACCCCATGGCACCAAAATAACTCACTACAAGACAGCTTGTCCTGCTTGAGTTATCCGACTGGTTAACAGATATGTTCTTGTGGTGGGGAGGGGGAGGGGAGGCCCAGAGTTTGCCTAGTGCTTATGGTCTTTCTCCTGTGTGTGTGGTAAAACAGATAATCTCTTGTGCGGGTGGGGGGGGGGGGAGAGGGTGAAGAGATTCCCTGCTACAATCACTGCTATGAATGTATATCTATGGCTAGATTTGTTGAACATGAACAGAAAGCCTGGCCACACAAAATATGTTGGAATATTCTCAGTCTCATCCATGTTCTACCTTATGCAATGTAGGCAGATACTAAAACAATATATGGTGAGTAATTTTTTTTTAAATCTATTCCACCAGGAAGAATTTAATGTGCTTTTATAATATTTCAGAAGAATAAAAATTTTCATTATATGCATTTCATGAAGCAAAGTATTCAGCAGCTACATGTTTGCATGGTCACATTATTAAATCAGCTATACAGATTATTGAACAAATTAATGAGAAAAACGAGGTTCACTGTCCTGTTAGGATTTAAAAGTTTAATAAAAGACAATAGGGGACAGATATAAGCAAAAGTACAGCACTGGGTGCTTGGCATTCAGCCAAAAAGCACACCTGGTATGGGCAGGGACACCCTTTACATACCCTTCAGCCTAATGTATATTCATAAACAATTATGCATACTCAAACTTTTCTCCAAACTAGTTTGCATGTTTCAGGAACTGCTTAGCCTAGCTCCTCCTTGGATACGCCTCCTCAGAGCATGCACAGTCCTCTTTAATTGATTCTGTTATCACTCCCAGATAGTGGTTTCTGCAGACGAAAGGTGCTGATAGTTGGAACATCAGTGGCAGGGTCCATTCATGGGATGTTATCCAGTTCAAGCATTCTAACAAAACTATAACAGCTATTGTACTAGTATGCCTGAGTTTAGCTAGCAACAAAAAGAAAGGTATTAGTCGTTGTTACACAGCTATTTTTTTCACAGCAAGGCTACCTTTGTAAAAAGAATTAAAACTATACACATGGTATCCATTTTAATATTTGCAAAAAGCCAACATTATGATATGTATTTATCACATTAAGATGTGCACTACTCAATAAATAATTTTATGACTATTTAATTGTATTTAGCATCTGTAATTATAATGTTCAAGCATAATGTTATCATGACTGTAGCTCCATATGAAGTGATTGACATTAATCATAAAATCATAGCATGGTTTGGGTTGGAAGGGACCATAAGGATTGTCTAGTTCCAACCCCCCTGCCATGGGCAGTGACACCTTCCACTAGACCAGGTTGCTCAGGGCCCCATCCAACTTGGCCTTGAACACTTCCAGGGATGGGGCATCTACAACTTCTCTAGGTAACATAGGGTGCCTCACCACCCTCTGAGTAAAGAACTTCCTAACATCTAATCTAAATCTCTTGCTGTCCCTCCTTTTTGATAGCCCACTTTAAGTACTTGAAAGCCACAATGAGGTCTCACTGGAGCCTTAAGGTCATCAGAAATTATGTCTTGAATCTGCTAATGATTAGTAGAAATACTTCATAGGAATACTGAATGAGGCTGGTCTCATTTGCTTATGATCACACTTTCTGTCAGAACTTACCTTGATTTGGCTGTTCATATGACTGGATTGGGAACTAACCTCTGGTAAAGGGTTTTTTGTTTTTGTTTAAATTTTTCAATTTACATCTGGATCAGTTTCTTGATGTTTGTGAGTGGCATGGGATCAGAAATCATCTCTTTTAGGAACACTGATCGCTTAAAGTAGCTGTAGAAACACACTGTTACTTGCTTTCTCAGCATCAAGCTTTCTGAAGGAAAAAAAACATTTAGCCTGGTAACTACACTGCTGACTAAGCTTAACCATAGTCAGAACTGTGAATACTTTTACTGAAAAGCTACTTTAGCTATTGGGGAGCTCTATTTCCCATGTACTGGGATCACCAGCTTTACCCAAATTATTATGTTTGGTTTGGGGGCGCACAGCATGTTGAACACCTCTGCCAAATGGTCAACTAAATCATCACTGAGAGTCAGTCAACCTCAGGTATTTCTCCCATATCTGCCATTGCTGCTAATCCCATCCATCACCACTTTCTGCATGACTTTCCATCTTCATACAAGTTAATAGAAAATGTGAGTTCAAACTTCAAGCAGGTTTTCAAATAAGCCTGGAAAAGCTGAATGCTGATAGAATTGTCAATAATTTGCTGAATGCCAAATGTTCTTACTTAAATATGATGATTCCTAGGAATCATCAATTGTGGAAATTGGAAGAGAGGATTGAAGAGAGCCATCAGAAACTCAGGAAGGAGCTTACAGAGGACCATCTCCATGTTTCATCAGTACAGACCAGATCCCCTGTTATCAGAAGCAGATGTCCCCCGGCTAGGGAGAGGGTACACCCCACGAGGCGACCTGTGGTTCTTCCTGCGTAAGCATGGGGAAAATATGAGAAGATGGGATGGAAAACCCACTTCTTTCCTAGCAGCACAGGTGTGTAAGCTAAAGGAGGAAACTACTAACAGAAGGAATTCTGCAAGAATGAATGTAGCTCCAGTTTCCCATGAATGAGCTCCTAGGCATAAGGGAGGATGACATGTCTGATCCCCTTGAAGGCACCTCCAGAATGTATGCATAGGGAGGGAACAATAGCCAGAAGTAGAGAGGCCCAGCCTCTAGCCAGGTAGAGGCCAGGGAAAATCGGGTCTATTGGACTGTGTGGATCTGATGGCCTGGCACATCAGAACCACAAAAATACAAGGCTTTGGTTGACACTGGCACACAATGTACTTTGATGCCATCAGGACATATGGGGGCAGAACCTGTTTCCATTGCTGGGGTGACAGAAGAGTCTCAGCAGTTGACTCTGGTGGAAGCTGAGGTGAGCTTGACTGGGAAGGAGTGGAGGAAATGCTCTATTGTGACTGGTCCAGAGGCCCTGTGTATTCTTCGCATAGATTACCTCAGGAGTGGGTATTTCAAAGACCCAAAAGGATGTTGCTGGACTTTTGGGATAGCTGCTGTGGAGACAGAAGACACTAGACAATTGAACACCTTGCCTGGTCTTTCAGAGGACCCTTCTGTGGTAGGACTCCTGAGAGTTGAACAACAGGTCCTAATCACCAAAACAGTGCATCGTCAGCAATACCCCATGAACCAAGACTCCATGATTCCCATCCATAAGATGTTCCATGATCTGGAGAGCCAGGGGGTGGTCAGCAAGACTCACTCACCCTTCAATAGCCCTATATGGCCTGTGTGTAAGTCTAATGGAGAGTGGAGTGGGAAGTGGACTGACAGCAAGTCCTGCAGCAACATGGCACCCCTAAAAGAATTGAGTTGGACAATGGGACTCATTTCAAAAATAGCCTTATAAACATCTGGGCTAGAGAACACAGTACTGAGTGGGTATATCATATTCCCTTATCATGCACCGGACGCTGGGAAAGTCAAACAGTGCAATGGACTGTTAAAAACCACACTGAAGGCAATGGGTGGTAGGACCTTCAAGCATTGGGATCTGCATTTAGCAAAGGCCACCTGGTTAGTTAACACCAGAGGTTCCACTAACCGAGCTAGCCCTGCCCAATCCAAACCCATGAGTACAGCAGACAAAGTCCCTGTGGTGCATATGAGAGGAAAGAGTGAGGAAAGAGTTTGGATTAATCCCACCTCAAGCAAAGGCAAACCCCTCAGTGGGATTGTTTTTGCTCAAGAACCTGGTTACACTTGGTGGGTAATGCAGAAGGATGGGGAAACATGTTGTGTACCTCAGGGGGATTTGACTTTGGGTGAGAACAGCCTGTAATGTTGAATTGTATATGTAAAGTTGGTTGCTGAATGGCACTGCCACTGCATGTTGTAAATACCATGGACAATGAGAATGGACTGCTCTCATTATACCAGTCATGGACCAAATGAACTCAATCCACATCCTAGGGGATGGTCAGTTGCTACCATAATAATAATTGCATTTGTATATAGCTAAATGTATATATGTATATATATGTACAGTTGAAAGATAATAATTTGGGCATGACATAGATGATATGGAATAAGGTGTGCATAATGTCCTGAGTAACCCCAGAAATGTGAATTGTATTGATGCCTGATGGTTTTTTGTCCTTTCTCTTTATACTCTTTTTATACTCTTTTTATATACTTTTTACCCTTTCCCATTCCTGTACTTTTTACTCCCTATATCTTAGCCTACATGTTTATAACCCTTGTACTCTAGCCTAGTTCAGAATTCTTTGAGAAAGACGAAACATCCCCACAATCTCAAGAACATGAGGCACCAACCTTAAACAGAGCCTCATCTCTGGAACATGTTTTTGTAAACTAAGTTGTAGCCTTTTTGGGGGGGGAGGTAATTAGAATAAGGGGGCAATTACTTGATGTCACTGTTGAGCCACTAGCAGAGAAAAAAGGACCAGGTTCTCAGTGTGGCATAAAAGTGTCCTTTATTATTTAATTCCAACTCATATAGACTTTTCAAAGGTCACCCAGATTGGTCAGTCTGAAACCTCCCCCTGGGCTGATTGGCCAGGCCTGAACCTTCCAAATCTCGAGACACTGTTTTTAATAACATCCAAACTTTATCTTTGTTTATAAAACACAGGAAGAAGAGAGAAAGAATTCTCACGGGAAAGGTCTGTGCTAGCCACAACTTCATTTGTTAGGTTTCTTATTGGGGAATTTTAGATTGGTATGCTAATTGGTGAGGTCCATAAAATTGTATACGCGTTGTACCCGGGGACTTCTTTTTCGTTGTGGTACCACCTTTGACGATGGTGCACCTGGGATCATATTAAACCAAGGTAATACCCTTTTCCCTATACTGCGGTGTCTGCGTCTCATTTTTACCAGCATTTTTAGGCATCAGTATTCCATATCTATCTGTGCTATGTCATATGCCCAAAATTGTTACTGTCTCTTTAAGACCTGGCAGCCGGAAATGTAACCACAGAGGTCAGAGGGTACCAGGGTCTCTTTAAGGTCAGGGATGTCCAGGGAGAAGCCACTTGCCCTTTCTCTTTCATTCTCTCAGGGAAGCTGGGACAGTGCAATGCAGAAGCCTTCTTTTTTTTCTCTCCAAGCTCCTTGCTTGGTTTGGGTCTCCACGAGACTGCCTTTCACAATCCTAGGCTGCTTCAGGGCAAATTCTGCAAATACCTGTCCACAGCACAGAGCCGGAGCCATTTGGGGCTGGGCCACCAGTCTTCAGTGCTCAGCGAGTCTGTTTTCTCCTCCTGATTAGCCCCAAGCAGGCCCAGAGACACTTCGGAGACAAAGTCAGAGAAGTGGGTATTTGCTTTATTTGGCGTGTCGGGCGTGGGGGATTCACTCCTCCAAACACACACACTCAGCACTTCCAACAACACAATATTATGGGTAAAATTCATTAATATTCATCTCATTCCCCAGGATAGGAGTGGTTATACAAATAATTTCTTGGAAGTCATTGATATCATTAGCATGTGTGCCATGCATTTGCTGTGTGTCCTGGTGGTCTTTGGGAGTCTCCTCAGATGAAGATCGCAGTAGTCTTCATCACAATGCACATTTAACCTTTCTTTCTGGAGCATGCGTAGTCCTTTATGGGATGATTCAGCGGTTTCTGTGCTGGCTTCAAACAGATTCTTGTCTTATCTTGACAAGATTAAGGGAATGTTGTTTTCTAGGTTTTAGAATTCACATATTCTGTCTCTCAATAGTTAACTTTAGTTACCTATTGATTACCCCTTTCTCACCCCCCCCCAATTGGGGCAGCGACCTGAGACAACAACACCAAGTCCAGAGGGTGGCAGGAGGAGGCAGCAAGTGGCAGCACTGACCTCAGACACATGCACTGTGTCACCAAAAGGAAGCAGGAAGGCTGACACTGTGGAGCTGGAGCTCCCCAGGCAACGCCAGCACCTCTCATCTGCCACCAGAACTGCTTCGTATGCTACTCCCTTCCTGTTTTGTTCCAGAGGGAAAGGTTGAGCAGAGCAGGGCTTGCCCGCCATTTTTACCTTTGTCTTTCCGACCACGCGGTCATCTATGGAGGGCATCATCTTGGGGGGGAAGGGGGGGCTTTCTCTGCTGTTTTGGTTTTCTTTGTTCCCGCAGAGTCCGAGAGAATTCTGCAACTTTGTATCAAGTGACTATTACTGTTATTTTTGCCTGTTGATGGTTCATTTTTTAGTAAACTGTTATTTTTTCACTTATATCTTCTTGCATTCATCTCTCCTTATTGGTGAAAGGGGAGTGGTTAAAACTAAAAGGGGAGGTAACTAATTTTGGAGTGTCCGTCCCATAAATTGTCTTAAACCAAGACAATGTGAAATTTACATAATAATATATTAAGAATTTCAGAAATTATTAAAGCAATTTAGTGTCTTTGGGACATTGGAAAAGTTTAGGTTTAGCCAAAGGAAGAAGTGTGTTTAGGTTTCTAGAGAAAATATAACTGAAAAGGAAGAGACTAAATCACTGGTGTGGGTGTGGGTGTGGGTGTGTGGATATGTGGGTGTGTAAATAAATCTAGATTCTTCTTAAATGACAGAGAAAAGTTATAATTTTATTGTTATAGATGAAGGGGACTGTTTTCTTCTCCTAATTCCCAGAATTTTTACCTTGTTCTCCCCCTTCCTCCCTCCCAAGAACTGTGTAAATCTCATGGTGGGGGCTTCTTCACCCACTTGTGGAATAGGTCTTGAAAATGGGTCAGATCAATTTCTTCCTGCTGTCCCAAAGCCCTAAGTTTCTGGCAGGATCTTCTCTTCATGCTAATGCTTGGTTCATTTGTGATAATTTATCTTTTGACTGCAAACTGCTTGATATTACTCAACTGGCTTTGTAGAGCCAGAGTAGCATAAATCATAATTTCTTCCTTGTTCTGTCTGATAGTATAGCCTCCAGCTGCCAGACAGAGAAGGAAGTGTTTTCCAGGGAACCCTATGTATTCTTCATCCTGAGCAACTTAATTAATGGCTATGGAATTTTTATATAAATCTTGATACAAGGGAATCAGAAGTTAAGAGATAACTTGTCAGAAACTGCTCACCACACAATATATCTACTGACTTAGCATTCATTGTGTTTGCCAAACAAGGACTGTGATACTCTGGAACTTCCACGCTGCCAAAAAAAACAAATTTGTTGTTCTGGCCTTTGGATGGAGAGAAGGTCAGTGAAAAAGACCTTCTGCAAAGACCCCTCCAGAAAACAGAACTACACAGGCGCAAGGATATAAAAATGACTTTTGAACTCATTATAATACAAAGCGGGGATAGGTTATGCATATGTATAAGCGTATTGGGAAACTCTATGAATTTGTAACATGTAACCACATATATACTGAGCTATATGGGACTGACGGTGCACGTGTCTTTGGAGGGCTACCTCCCACATGCCCGGCGCTGCAATAAACATACCGGCTTTACAACTTAAAATTATATGGGTTGTGAAGTTTTGTCTCTTTCTTAAATCAATCTCATTCTCATGTATTCAGCAATTACTTAAAATGTAATACATGGCCCTGCTGGAACAAGAGAGTTAGCTCTCTCTTCAGGTATTCTCAGGATACTTCTAAACAGAACCCACCAACACTGTCCTATTGTTAGGAAATCTAAGTCACTGAAAGGCTGACATCACTTAATTTCTGGATTCAATTTTTCCCATCCTCCCACAATAATACATATTGATTTACAAAAGCTTTTTATTCTCCACCTAAAAAGTTGAATAATGCTTAGGAAAAAAAAGGGGGGGGAGGGCAGAGGGAAGACACAGATCACAGTGCAACCCAATTGGGAATTTTATCAGATTTTGTGCCTCCTCTTAGTTTCAAAGTACTACCACAATATACAAACACTATGTATTAAAACATACTCACAGCTCAGATTTTATTTGCTCCTCTTGCTTACACTTTCTTTCTGTCAGTTCTCCCTCATGTTGACTTCGGAACATGTTTCTTTTATGAGTCCCTTGAAAAATTCTCCCTCCTTTTTTCTTCTGTTTTTATTTAGTGTTTTAAGGTGAGAAGAGAGAAGGACTCTAGATTACTGAATGTCAAAACCATTAATAGTTAAACCTACCTGCTCTAGATGTCTACATATTATTGCTCTAGACCATTAAATACCCTGATGAGAGTTAGCATTCCTCTGTAACTAAATCCAAACCTTTTATATGTGTGGTAGACAAGAAAACTCTTATAAAATAAATAAAAGGCATTTGCTCACTTTTGCTAAGCATTTGGGGAAAAGTATAGCTGACATGCAGGCAAAAACAAGTTATATAAGCACCTGCATGATCGGACACCTGACCAGAATCCTCGTTGGTCAGAACAGTGCATGGACACCATGTGGACAGCTGCAGGCCAGTGGCATGCAGCCAATGAGTGTTTGTTTAAGTTAACAAGAATGCTAACAAGTATAATTTTAGCTAGAATATTTTTAGCACTGTATAAAAGGTTTTGCTCTGTAGTATACTATATAAACCTGTGTGTGGCCTCAATAAAGTGATTCTCTCCTCACGAAGAGAGTGTCCATGTCTCATTGCTACATATATGCAGATAAGAAACTGAGTTTTATTAGTGCTTTCAGATATGGAGAAGAACATCCCAAACACCAAAAACCCAAAGCCATTCCCAAATTATCAACTAGAGAGAGGTTCTTATCTTTCAAAAACATATTTCACAGACCCCACAGATTCTCAACACTCATGACAAAAAATATATGCATTCAAGTAAGCACGTTAAACCCCTCCCCACCCACCCACCCAACTTTTGCCACAATAAATCACTTACATTTGACTTCAACTTTGAAAAAAATTGAAATTTTTTTCTTTGTAAATATCTAAATGCTATTGAAAAGATTATTTGACAGAAGGGCCTTCTGCAACTTCTCATTTCCAAGACGTGCATTTATATTAGCCAGACACAAGGCTCCAATGCTTAATAGAAAAACTGAAGACCCAGTATTAGCTTTATTAAATATTTTCAGTGAACTACTGTTTTTTACAAGTTGATAAAGAGTAATATACCTTATCACCTTCATATTCTCCTTCATCCTCTTCAGAATCATATGCTGATGTAGAACCCACTTGGGAAGTATTTCTCCTTTTTGGTTTGCTCTCCCTCTTTGCTTCTGTCTAATTCCTTCCTCAATTTGTCTTCTGTCTTCTGACTCTCCTCATCTTTTCCCCCTTGTTTTTTTGGCTTTTCTTCCAGTTCTTTTTTGTTTGTCTTCTTCATGAACACTAAACCAGTAAAATATTTAAGCTTCATATTCATTAACTATATCCAGTTTAAAAGAGAACCTAACTCTCAATTCAGGAAGATTGTGCTTTTTTTTTGTTTTTACTATCAAATGCTCTACCTGTACAAAGTTGGCTCACTCTTAAATCTTTCATTTCATAGGGTCATAAGATAATTCAGATTGGAAAGGGCCTCTGGAAGTCTGTTGTCCAACCCCTTGCTGGAGGTGGTTCAAACCAGTTTACTCAGGGCTTTCTCCAGTCTGATCTTGAAAATCTCCAAGGATGGAGACTAAACAACCTCTCTGGGAACCCTGCCCCACTTGCTTGACTGTCCTCAGTGTGAAAAAGTATTTCCCTGTATGCAGTCTGATCCTCTCTTGTTTCAATTTATGCCCATTGTCTCTCATCCTCCCACCATGCACTGTCGTGATGAGCTTCGCTCCTTCTTGATGAAGGCATTGGAAGGCTGTTATTAGGTCTCCCCCAAAGCTTTTTCTTCTCCAGGCTGAACAAGCCCAGTTGCCTCAGCCCCTCCTAGGACACATGTTCCAGCCCTCTTACCAGCTTGATGGCCCTCTGCTGAACTCGCTCCAGTTAATTGTAATCTTTCTTGTGCTGGGGGAGCCAGGATTCTAGATGTGGTATAACAAATGCTGGATAGAGAGGGGTAATTACTTTTCTCAATCTACTGCTGTGGTGGATTGACCTTGGCTGGCTGCCAGATGCCCATCAAGCCACTCTGTCACTCCCCCTCCTCAGCAGGACTGGGGGAGAAAATAAGATGAAAAACTCATGGGTTGAGATAAAAGTGATTTAATGAAAGAATGCAAAGACCATGCCCAGAAATAAAAAAACAAAACTTTTTCTTTTCTTCCCATCAGCAAGCCATGTCCAGCCACTTTTTGGGAAGTAGGACCGCAATACATGAAGAGATTGCTTTGGAAGACAAATGCCTTAATAATGAATGCCCCTCCTCCCCTTCATTTCTCTTTATAGAATATTTCTTTGGTCAGTTTGTGTCAGCTGTCCTGGCTATGTCCCCTCCAAACCTCTTGCCCACCCTCCAGCCTTTGGGGAGGTGGGGAGGTGGTGGTGAGACAGCCTTGTTGCTGTGAGAGCACTGCTCATCAGTAGCAAAACATTGGTGTTTTATCAACACCTATGTAGCTTCAAATGCAAAGCACAGCACTGTGAGGGCTGCTATGGGAAAAGTGAACTCCATCCGAGCCAGACCAAATACAACTGCCTACATTCCTGTAGGGTACAGCCCAGGATACTATTGGCCCCCTTTGCTGCCAGGGCACACTCTTGGCTCATGGTCAGCTTTCTGTCTACCAGGATCCCCAGGTCCTTTTCAGCAGAGCTGCTCCACGTTCAGGCCCCAGCCTGTACCATTGCCAAGGGTTCTTCCTTCCTAGGGGCAGGACTTTGCATCTGTGTTGGTTGAATTTCATGAGGTCCCTGTCAGCCTGTTCCTCCAACCTATCTAGTTTCCTCTGGATGGCAGCTCTGCCCTCAAGTGTATTGACTGCTACCCACCCCACCATCAATTTGCTGACATCTGCAAACTTGAAGAGAGTGTACTGTGTCACATCTTCCAGGTCATTGATAAAGATCTTAAGCGGGACAGGTCCCAGGATAGACCCCTGCAGTATTCCACTTGTTACCAGCCTCCAGGTAGAAAACAACCTATTTATTTACCCCTATCCTCTGAGCCAAATCATCCAACCGCTTCTTTTACTGTCCCGGATTAGAGATAAATTTTTCTAGGTGGAGAGCACTCTGAACAAACGCCTCTCCCAAAAGCCAAGGGCTCTGACACCCCCTCCCCCCACCCACAACAGAATTTCTTAGATGAAAGTGAAAAAAAACCCCTATTTATTTAAAAAAACACGCAGAGTGCCCTACAAGGCACAGGGGAAGGGGAAAACAGGGGAAAAGGAGTTATTAAACTTGAGTAAACAGCTGGGGAACTTTAGTGTCCTTTTCCTCAGACGTAGTTTCCCCTCTCCGGGGGCCCCCGTGGGCTGGACGGAGTTGCTCCAGTAGCTCCCTGGAGAATTCTTGTCTGCCATCCTCCGGGGCTCCTTGGGTTTTCCGGGCGAGAAAGCAAATCGGAAAAAAAGGCTCCAAAAAAAAGAAAATTGCAAAGAAGGAATCCCAGGAAAAGAGCTAGCAACTTCGACAGCAGTCGCAGCAGCCAGTCTCCCGAGAGTGCTTTTCCTCCTCCTCGCTCCCCCGCAGAGAGGCTTGGGGAAGAGTTTTCAAAACAACCCGGGCTTCTCCCAGCTGCTGAATGCAGTTAAAGCTACAGGACCACATTTCTGAGCATACAAGCTAACGATGGGGAATACAGGATTATCATAACATCACCCCAAGACACTTACCCATCTGGTTGTCCACCCATCTGTAAGGGTCGAACCAAGAATCAAGTTCTGTCTCAACATTTCTCATCAGAAATTACAGGTGCAGGACTCACGCAGACAATGCTTTGTACTTACTTAAAGCTGGTGCGGAGCGAATGCTTTGTGCCCGCCTAAGGCAGTACGGAACGAATGCTTTGTGCTTACCCAAAGCTGATACGGAGCGAATGCTTTGTACCTGCCTAAGGTGGTACAGAACGAAGACTTTGCACCTGCCTGAGTTGATACAGAACAAAGGCCTTGTGCCTGCCAATGCGGGTATGTGACGAAGGCTTTGCACCCGTTGCCCTGACACCCATTGTGAAAAACCCACCGACCATGCCTCGGACACTCCTCCCTTGACCCTGCCAAGTGGAGATTGGCAAATCTCCACAAAAATTAAGGGGGAGCAAAGGCGGCTGGCAAGGAGGGACCAGGTGTATGGACTAAGCATAAAAGACAGCTCAGGAGTGGCTGAACTCCGAAGATCTTCCCCACCGAAAGATCACATCGATCTTTGCAGAGGCCAAGGAACGCCGACTGAACGGGACTCCAGGGACGCCGGACGTCTGTGGACCCGTGGTGGTAGCTATAGCCCCTTTCCTTCCCTTTCCTCCCCATCTTTTCCCAATTTTCTCTCTTTCTCTCTCTCTCGCAGGCCGCTTTACAGGCCAAATTAATAAAGTTCCCCCTTGGATTGAAATTTAACTCCCTTGACTTGTTGCATTTTGTGTTTTCTTTTCCTTTTTGCACTCTGAGATCGTAGCTGGTATGAACCATCACGCGTCTGCTCATGAGTGGACCGTGACATAAATTGGCGTCACGGACAGGATCCTGATAGAGGCTGAGGGACAAAACCCCTCGAAACTCATTTTTGAGGACTCTATTGGGATTCCGGCTATCAGGACTTAGAGTGCAAAAAGAAGGGGAGTTAAATTTTTGTTTTAGTGACACCTGAGAAAGGGTAAGAGTGGCCATTGGCAAGTATCTAACTTTCTCAAGTAGATTTGAGCTGGTTTTTTTTTTTGTTTTTTTTTTTTTGTTGTTGTTTTTGAAGTTGTTTTGTTTTAGGATTAAGAATTTGTTTCTCAAGTGAATTTTGAGCTGTTGTATTGTTTTTGAAGTTGTTTCAGGATTGAGAATTTGTTTCTCAAATGAATTTTGAGCTGTTGTTGCATTGTTTTTGGAGTTGTTTTATTTCAGGATAGATTTTGAACTGTTTTTTGTTGTTATATTCTTTTGAGGTTGTCTGGTTTCTGAATCAGGATAGAGAGAAATGTTTCTCAAGGAGATTTGAGTTGTTTTTGTTGTTGGTTTTGTGGTTGGTTTTATTTCTGAGTTAGGATAAGGAAAAAGATGCCTGGCAAACAGGAGAAGAGAGATTCTCAGTTGGTGGATGATAAAGATGTATTATTTACATTTTTGGCTAAATATGGTGCTCGACCCTCTCCTATTGGGGAAGATTGGGCTAGAGATAATTGGAAAAATATGCAGAGTATTGTAGATCGGATTTCTCTGCTACAGAATGAGGCTAAAGTTAAGTTTTTACTACCAGGAAAAAGCAGGACAATAGTCTGTTCTGTTTTGGGTGCCAGCTTGATCGCAGCCATTGAAGACCATCATAGGCAGCGTAGTAATGAAGAAAAAATCATAGAATCCTTAGAAAACCTGGTGCGCTGTCACCAAACAACAATTTCCACACTGGAAAAGGAATTAGAGCGCAAGGAAGAAGAAAACCATTTATTAAGGGTTACTCTTGAAGTAAATCACACTAATTCACAGAACACTAGCTCACAAGACACAGTATCATCGGGATCAATTAACCCAATATATCCACAAAAAGAATTAGAACAGATGAAAAACCTTGATGAAAATCCTCCTTATTTAAGACCCTTATTCAAAACTGAATTTTCTTACCCTAATGATGAAGTTACAGACCCCCACATAACCACCAAGGAAACGCCCTATTCTGCCACTAAACTAGCCAAGTTCAAAAGGGAATATGGGCATCTTATCAAAGAATCTGAAACAGAATATGTGTCTTTAACTGGGGGTGACCAAATACAATTGAGTGCAAAGAAGGCTGAGGGTTACTGGGGCCACGGAGTTTTCTTAACAACAGGTGATCACCGAGCCCCATGGTCTCTAACTCAGCATGTTGCTCACTGGGCTGGAGGGTTAAACCCTCTGGACAGGGGAGACCCCTTGGCAATAATAGGCACAGCTGACCAATTACTAGAAAGTGTACACAAAGCTGCTTGCCTACAAATGATACATGAGAGAAAACTAATTCTTGGATGTGAATTACCGATGATGTAATCTGCTAACCCTAAAATTATGACTGCCTTAATAAGGGGACTGCCTGAATCACTCAAAACCACAGAGACAAGTCTCCAGAAGACCACAGCATCAATGAGTCCTGTGGAGCGGTCGCAGATTCTTATGTGCAGAGGTGATAATAGCAGAAATACAGGCAGTACCAATACAGACTCTTACACCAATTCCTCTAACTTTTCAACACCAGCCCTGCCAGGTAACAGACCTCACCCTAGACCTAAAGTCTGGACATGGGGGGAGGTAACACAAGAATTAGTTGATTACAGTAGAAAATACTGTCTGATAAGGCCTCTAGAAGAGAGATCAAGAGGTATCCAGCAAGTAGGAGTTAAAAATGCACTGCCCTGCCCCAGCAAAACTATGGATGTTGCCAAGGAACTGTCACAGCCTAAACCCCTTTCTGTCCAACTTGATTGGTGGCGTTTAGGACTTAAAAAAGGAATTCCTGGAGATTTGATGGATGGTTTACCTTTAGAAAAATTGTGCAAACGGGTAACTCAGTGGCGTGTGACAAAACCACCTTCCTCTATGAAAGAAAGCACACCCGTCACAGCTTCTGCCCCCCCTTTCACTGAGACTGCAGATGAGATATCAAAGCAAACTTTTTCCTCCAGAACAGGGAAACTAGGATCTCCATTTCCTAGTGGTGGGCAGGGAAATGGAGAATGGATCTATGTTAAACAGCTCACCAAAACAGAAAAAGGAGATGCGTTAATAACAGCTATTGTGGGATTTTATTCTTGGAGTTTTAAGGATGCTGAGAAAAGGTATACTGCTTGGGAGAAAGGCTTGTTTGTGGTAAGCCTTGCTTTCATTGAAGTCGATGCACAGATTGAGCATTTCTGAGATGTGTTTTCTGTAACAGAAGAAACCTCAAAGAATCTTTCTATCCAAGAAACGGAGAGCCTGGATATCAACCAAGATAAACCTGCCTCAGTCATCCGGGTGGCCCCTCCTTTTTCCCAACACCAAACAATAAATGCCTGGTTTATTGTTCCATCATTTTAATTCCCTTTTGCCTGAAAAGGGCAAGGTCTCTATTTTTTGTTTTTGCAGGAGAACCCCGTGGGACTTTAAGAATTTCTATAGAAGAAATATGAATAAAAATTGAAGACTTAAATCTGAAAATGGCTTACAAAATTTTCATTAGATTGCTCATACTTTTCTGCATTACACCTTTTACCTGTAACCAAAATAATAATGAATGGCCTTGGTCTCAAGCCCTCATAGAATATTCTAGCTCTTCCAGAAATTATCCCAAAAATAGCCATCCAAATTTGGCTGTAGTCGTAATGCATGATGACAAAATTTACCATTCGTCTGATTGGGTCTGGGATAAAAATGAGTGGGTTAGAACCCTACCTGCTATCATTGATGAAAAAATTCAAGTGGGATGCAGAAAAGTGGAACCTGGTTTTCAATACCATTTGTAATTGGAAACACCAGCCAACAACAAATATTATTTAAACCAGAATTGTCTCTCAAAAAGGTTGCTCCCTTTTCTCCTGGAGATAAATGTCAAGAGACCTGACTGGTGGTTTTAGGAACTAGATTGGGGGTTCTAAATAGCATTGATTCGGAGGTATTATTGAATAAATTGGCTACTGCAACTTTTGATCTGACAAAAATGAAACAGCCTTTAAGAAGGCATTTTTCCTACAGAAATCTGAAAAACAATTTGGGATAGTGCTAACAATTTTGAAAAGAACCTCCAATCTTGGTGGAAGTTGGTAAATTTTACCTATAATCATGTTAATAACACTGTTACAGCTTATGTATTAACTATTCACAATGCTTTAGTATCTTTGATTTATCCTGTTTTCACATTAGGCTTGAACCACAATGGAACTATACTCTATCCTTTCAAGCACAGAGCATGGGCCCAAAAGGTGAATGATAAATGGCAAATGATAGACCTGGAATCCTGCATTGTGTGGGAACAACTGTAAAAATAACACCATCAGAACACGAGATTTTTGTTTAGACACTGACCAAAATGTTTGCCATTTTGAAATTCGTCCTGAAATTAACCCTGAAACCGTAATCATTTACATTGGCAAGGGTTGTGCATGCTTAAGAACTGTTTGTAGTAATATCACAGTAGGAAATGTAGTAGCTTATACCAATAATCATACGAATTTTTGTGTTTGTAATTTTACTGAAATCATGGGGTGTGACTTCTCTTACTCAGCTCCAGTCACTTCCCACCAAATTCTGAAATCTAACTTCACATTGATTCATATTGAGCAAGCTGCATGGCAAAAGGTTATGTGAAAATTTCCTTCCTTTCTTGTTTCCCTTCCTTCCCTTCTCTCCCCTTCCCCCATCCTTAGTGTTACCACCATGTGGTCCCGAAGACAACTCATCCAGAAGACACCTCATCACAAAGAAAGACAACTCACCCAGAAGACGACTCATCATGAAGAAGACAACTGGTCCTGAAGATAAATGTTGAGCCACCGGGTGGTGTAAGGGTCGATCCAAGAATCGAGTTCTGTCTCAACATTTCTCATCAGAAATTACAGGTGCAGGACTTATGCAGAGAATGCTGTGTACTTGCCTAAGGCTGGTGCGGAGCGAATGCTTCGTGCCCGCCTAAGGTAGTACGGAACGAATGCTTTGTGCCTACCCAAAGCTGATACGGAGCGAATGCTGTGTACCTGCCTAAGGTGGTACAGAACGAAGACTTTGCACCTGCCTGAGTTGATACAGAACAAAGGCCTTGTGCCTGCCAATGCGGGTATGTGACGAAGGCTTTGCACCCGTTGCCCTGACACCCATTGTGAAAAACCTGCCGACCATGCCTCGGACTCTCCTCCCTTGACCCTGCCAAGTGGAGATTGGCAAATCTCCACAAGAATTAAGGGGGAGCAAAGGCGGCTGGCAAGGAGGGACCAGGTGTATGGACTAAGCATAAAAGACAGCTTTGGAGTGGCTGAACTCCGAAGATCTTCCCCACCGAAAGATCACATCGATCTTTGCAGAGGCCAAGGAACGCCGACTGGACGGGACTCCAGGGACGCCGGACGTCTGTGGACCCGTGGTGGTAGCTATAGCCCCTTTCCTTCCCTTTCCTCCCCATCTTTTCCCAATTTTCTCTCTTTCTCTCTCTATCGCAGGCCGCTTTACAGGCCAAATTAATAAAGTTCCCCCTTGGATTGAAATTTAACTCCCTTGACTTGTTGCATTTTGTGTTTTCTTTTCCTTTTTGCACTCTGAGATCGTAGCTGGTATGAACCATCACGCGTCTGCTTACGAGTGGACCGTGACACCATCCTGACTGCAACATCCAACTTATACTGAGTGCTACAAGGAAAATGCTGAGCGGAAACTCAGTAAATCGTGACAGCTCATCAAATGCAAACACTTGGTTTACAACAAAGACAGGCATTTTATATAAAAAGCCAACTCACATGTCAGTTTCTGAAGGTGATTTCACCAATTTGGGTCTCACTTATGGTTTTGGAACCTTTACTTCAGTAGCTAATTATACAAAAATAACATTAGTTTACAGCCACCACCCATTCCTTATCCAAAAGGATTGTTTCTCATGTCAACACATAGAAGCAACATTTGAGTCAAACTTAGTAGGGTAAATACTCTCTTTTTAAAAATTCAACTATTGAAACTGTGTATCAAAGTTTGATTGAGATCCCTTTGAAAAATTAAAGTCTCAACCAACACTTTGGTACTTTAGGATAGTAGTCCAAGAGGTTTAAACCATCTATTGCTGTGCCTTTTCCCACCCAGTGCGCTCAGAATGGCCCTGCCTCATGTTATGCAGCTAATAATAATATTAATAATAATAATTTTAAAAGTGCCTAAAACAAGAAAATAAAAATACAATTGTAAGTGGGGGAAAAAACATCATTAATTTAGTGTGCAAATCTAAACTCAGCTTATATATTAGTAGTAGTCTTAAGAGCTTCGTGGAGTGAAATCTTTTCAATTACATGCTGCTTCCAATAGCTATAATTTCTTCTCAGTTGTCTATTGGTCTACAGAGATTTCCTTTAAATGTCTTTCCAGCAAAATCTCTCCAGCTCTTTGCTAACATCGCGACGAGAGGCAACTCACAGCAGTCTCAATATGAGATATAAAGTAAGCTCCATTTTATTTCACCAAACGAGAGACTTATATACTGTTATAGAAGTTACTATTCATAGTTACACACACACCTGCAGTCTGTTCTCACACATTCAGGGATCCTCCTGTTAACTCCCTTATTCTTTTCTCATAACACTTCTGACTCCCTAATCTTTCTCATGACATTCTTCCCACAGAACATTCTCAGGTAAACAAGCCACTGTAGCTTGTTGGAATTTTACTGAGGCCTGAGAATGCTGAAGCCCTGCTCAGGTTTATTCAGTTAGCATGAGTTTTGCTGGAAAACTGCGTTTTCCAACAGTTCCCCCGTTTCGCTTGTGAGAACAGACGTTGTCTGTTATCAGATTAATTTGCTTTGCTATAAGTAATTCTGATTATTAGAATTGTTATAAATTTACTTAAGGAAATTTCACTAGTTATTTAGATATGTTGCCATGGTCTAGGAACTGTCATTGCTGAAAACATTCACTTCACAGGTAAAGCTTGGAGAACCTTTTCCGGACAAGGACTCCAAGTTTACTTGGAAGAAGGTTTAGCTTTTATGAACTCAATTTGGCAAGTCAAAATTATATGATCACATTTTGATGCAGAACACTTTGGGACTCATGGCATGTTTCCCAGCCAGTTAGAACCAAAGCTTGGCCAGAGCTTAGGTGCTAAGTGGAAGGGTTTTCTTAGAACATCTTATAAACAAGCTTTGATTAATATCAATAAGGAGAGTATCTTAACATGTTACCACTTTTGTAGATAGCTATATAAGGTGAGATGAAATATTTGAAAACAGTAGATATTATCATTTGACTTTAACTAATGAAGATAAAACTGCAAAGGCCTTTTTTGACTAATAATATAAACTAACAGATTTAAAACTTAAAATCAATATCACTGAAAATGAATAAAACTTAATAAATCTGATTTTAAACTAACAAATTGGACTTAACTATAATGGAATTTAAAATTGATATTACCTTAACAACTTAACTCTAACAAAATTTAAAACTTAACAGAATTTAAAATTAACATCACTTAATATTACTTAACAGAATTTTAACTTTAACAGAGTTTACAACTTAATAGAATTTAAATTCACTATTACTTAACTTTAACAGAATCTATGCTTAACCAAAAGTACTTAACAGGTAGTTTAAACTATTCAGTATAACTTCACCCACAGGTCCTCATTCACACATCAAAACTCTCAAGAAATCAAAATCACACTCTCATCAGTCACAGGCTTCATCTACACATTAAAGCATTCAACACACTCTCAGTAGGCCTACAATATTCACACATACACACAAATGCTTTAGCAAAATTCAACTTTTGTTCAAGGCTTTTAGTATTCAAGGTGTTATTTTTTATCAGGATAATATCTTGTTACAATGCTTCTTTATTAGTAAATCGCTGGAAATAGGTTTTGGTCTGTTGGTCAATACGTGGCAATGGATGTTTCACCCTGCAAAGCGAATAATTAGAGGTTTTGGAGAGAACAGCTGGAGAACGTGTTCAAAGATTTGTTTCTGAAGCTAGAGAGCGCGGCGGGATCGCTGCTGCCATGGGGGACGACATGGATGTGATTCCCGAGCGGGAGATGAAGGACCTCTAGTTCAGAGCACTGAAGAAGATTCGCATCTTTGAAACTCTTAAAAGTTCTCCATGACTACAAAAGAAACAACTCCATTCTGTATCAAACTGCTGTTTTGCTGGCAACGCTGTTGGTTAGTTCTGGTTCGCTGCTGAAGCTGTCAATCATTTCCTCATCCTTGGGGAGGAGTAGAGTTTAGAGTTTCACCACAGACATTACAGTTGGGGCAGTGAAGGAGGTGTGGATGGCTCGCGGCTCCGCCTACCGGGGCACCCTCCGGGACCTCTGCTGTCGCCGTCATTCGGCCGGAAACCACGGTTGGAGCAACTTCCGCCACAGGTCTGTTTGTGGTCCGCAGGCGGCGCGCAGTGAAGGGTAGGGGCCGCCGCTGCTCCTGGGTCGCTGGTCACTTTCTGTTTGTTCTTTTTGTTTTTACAAGCTTCTGTGCTGTGAGTATCTCTGTTGCAGCGGGAACACCAAACTTTTCTGTTACAGTTCTTTCTTATGTGTTTTTTATTCCCACATCGGTAGCATCGGGATGATTTCTGGTTACTTTGTTGCTTTACCCGCGATATCTGAGCTCTCTCAAACAAAGCAGCTAAGATGTTTTTCGTTGTAAAATTGCCAAACTCTGTGATACATTGAGACAGGAATAGCTTTTTCATCCAATCGAGTAACTTTGTATTCTCGGCTGTCGGCACCACGGGAGAGCTACTATTCTCCCCCCCCTCCCTGACGGGGGGGGTTTCCCCGGCTGCTGTGCCGCGGCCGAAGTTTTACGCATATCAAAAGCGGCACAGTAACTCACGGGTTTTTCTCTGCTCCATGCGGCTGTTATGTCCTGTGCCGTGAGCCACGCAAGGTTTTGCTTTGTGGCATGTATTTGTAAGCAGGCTACGACTTTACTCCATGGTTTGCCAAGCTTTCTTGCAATTTTATCACAGTCCAAAAGTAAAACAGCTCCATAGTTCAACCACTCTCCCACACTGAATACTGTAATAGGATTTGTAAAAAATCCATAAGCTTGTCCTACCACCATCAGGCCAGCCAAATGTAACAGGCTACTTTTACTGAGTCCGTGCTTTTCTAAAAAGCATAACAATAAAAATTGGGCTACCTCTGTCTCCATTCCGTACCAGCTGGGTTTAAAGTTACGTAGTCGCCGCCGTCCGCGCTCTGCTGGGACGTCTTTGCTTATAACGCGGTCGCCACGGTCAGTGCAGCCTTTCTGAGGTTTTTTAGCCCATCCGGAAGCGGGTCTTTTTCGGCCCAGGCTTTCATAGCCCCCCGGCGCTGCCCCGGGGCTTCTCCGGTCTCGTCGCTCTCTGGGCAGGGTCGTAAAACCCTGTTGCCAGTGTCCGTGGTCGTCGGTTCTAAATCCTGCTAACTCCGTATCACGTCGGGCTCACCATTTAACATCGCGACGAGAGGGAACTCACAGCAGTCTCAATATGAGATATAAAGTAAGCCTCATTTTATTTCACCAAACGAGAGACTTATATACTGTTATAGAAGTTACTATTCATAGTTACACACACACCTGCAGTCTGTTCTCACACATTCAGGGATCCTCCTGTTAACTCCCTTATTCTTTTCTCATAACACTTCTGACTCCCTAATCTTTCTCATGACATTCTTCCCACAGAACATTCTCAGGTAAACAAGCCACTGTAGCTTGTTGGAATTTTACTGAGGCCTGAGAATGCTGAAGCCCTGCTCAGGTTTATTCAGTTAGCATAAGTTTTGCTGGAAAACTGCGTTTTCCAACACTTTGCTTGTTTTTACTGTCCTCTGAACTCTACCTATAGACAGTCTCCTTCCCCTCATTTTTTTAAAAACTTGTTTTATGGATATCCTAACACAACTTCAGTACCAATTTTATACATCTTTGATTAATATAAACATTCGTGAAGCCACACTGAAACAGGTCTTACTGCATAGTCTGTAAGTTAGCAGAATCCCATGGAGATTTTGGTTTCCTATGGTGACTTTGGACTTCCTGAAGGTGATACTGGCAAGGGGATACAGTGATCCTTATTTCAGATGACCCAGCATAACCATAAACATTTCAAGGCCTTTTATGTGCTAAATTGCAAAATACCTCAGGTAGCCACATAGAATAATTTAGCTCTCTGTGTGTGTGTATATATATATATAAATATATATGTATGAATGTAAAAAAAAAAAATTTTGGAAGTTTACATACTAGGAAATATTCTGTAATATTCTAGAGATCTGGGGGCAATAAATCCTCTGACCATCTCTATTAAATTATTTTGTATGGGGAAAAAGAAATAAAATTCCTTTTTGTTTTAAGTTACTTGCTGGTCTTCCTCTTTTAAGGCTTACTTTTGGAGTCACAGCCACTGCAGCTACTTCCACAGCTTCAGCTTGTTTTTCAGCCTCATTTAAAGAAAGCAATTCACGAATTAAAACCATAGACCCTCTCCCCGTAAAGCAGCTATTTCCTACTTGTTTCCTAAAATATTGCATAAAATATAATTTTAAACCACTAAAAAAACCCCTGGACTAGTTTATTAGAGTAAGGATGCATAAAAAGCCCAATAGATTCTGGATAAAAATTGATAAATATTTGTCACAAAGCACTCTGCCTATAATGGGGAAAGTAAACCTTAAATGATTGTTGCAATGGTCACTGCAAACAACCTGGAGCAATATGCTGCAATCATTCAGGTTTTATAACTCAGCAGAAGAAACCCCACTGCTAAAATCCAGAAGAAGAATGTGAAAAGTTTTTTAGCAAACCAATACTTAGTGCTGGTTGGAGTGAAAGGAAGCTAGAAGCTCGAATGAGTAGACTGCTGATGGCATGGTCCTGCAGTCAACACAAACTTCCTTTTCTTTTTCCAGCACAAAAAGAATAAAGGATTCCATCTTCTACACTTCCAAGGGCATTGAATTTGGTACTGGTACCAGTGTCAAAAACTACAGTAAAACACTGTTTGGCTTATTATTCAGGAACACCTGAATGGATTACAAATCAGATCCTGAATAACTGCAGTTCACAGCGAGGCATGTTGACTTGAGCCCAACCAGTGGGGCGAGGGGGAGGTGGGGGGGATTGTTGTAGCCCTCTCAAGAAGAGAAGCTGGCATCACTAACTGCTTCAAAGTTCATTTGCTGCTGAATGTGCATAAACACACTGAGTTTCTAGTCTTGTACCATGTCAATGAGTTTTAAAATAAGTCTTACATCTAAATTTCTTTATATGGCTATTGAAAGGCATGAGAAGGGAGTGTCTTTACAAATAAACTGTGAGTCTGATAGTAAGATAAAACTGATACTGAGAGAAGCAATGGGAAGATTTCCATAGGAATTCCCCTGATTGACTTGCCCCAGACTGTTACAAGAACAGGGACATAAGAAAAAGAAGATGGGAGGGATGTATATCAGAAGGGCATTTGCATTAGGTGTTCTGGGAAGTCTATACCTCTCAAGTACCTCAGCCAATGGGGAAAGGGAGAGGGAACTGCGGCCAGGAGATTAGGATAAAAAGAGGCTGTGTCCTCTATCAATTTGAGAGACCCCATGGGAAATGCCCATGACCTCTCCCTTTATTCATTAATAAAGTTACAGGACTCCTTTGTCTCCTTTTTGCACAAAAAACTCTGGTGTTTGAGGATTAATTTTCCTGACAAAATAGGGAATCGTCTGGGATCCTTCCACTGTCCAGGGGCGGCCTGCAGATAGCAGAGCTGAAGGCATGCCTCACCCAGTTTCGGTGATCAGCTCCTTTCGGTGGTGGTGGCCACCAGATGATTGATTGGGTACCTGCGAGGGTCCAGGAGACAGACGAGTGATGGACAAGGGGGGTCTGTGCAGGGAAGGACCACTGCAAATCTCACTGGTGAGTACAATGGGAACTTCGGGGAGTAAGCCTGGGAGGGCACCCATGGAGGGTAGCACAGGTAAAACAGGGCACCTATGGAGGGTTGCAAAGGTAAGGCTGGGAAGGGGCCCCAGCAAAAGGGATGATGATCCCATAATATACCAGAGAGTCCTTCAGGGAAGGAAAACCTGACAGGGCACCCATGGAGGGTAGCACAGGTAAACCTGGGAAGGGGTCCCAGCAGAAGGGCCTTGTTTCCTCAAGTTTTGGTACACCATCCTGATTTAGGGGGCTAGAAGTTGGATAATAATTTTCTGGAATTGATTTAGGAGGCCAGAGGTTGGATAATGATTTACTAGAAGCTGCTTGCTGAAAATGATATATCATTTACTTAATGATTGTTGTGCTTGCCAAGCAGAAAGGGAGGATACAGAAAGGAATGCCAAATAATTGATAAAAATTAGCCACTGTGACTGAATATCCTGCTCTCAGACCCCAGAACTGGCTCAAGTCAGCTCTAAGGTTTGGACTTGGACCAGGAACTCAGGGAGCATGTGCAAGGTGGAAGGGTAAAAAGTTCAAGCCCAAGGAAGACTCTTACTTCATCCCAGAAGGGGCACTGTGCAGATGCAAGCACATTTAAATGAACTTTGAGCTCATTATAATATGAAGCGGGGATAGGTAATGAATATGTATAGGGGTATTGTGCAACTTCATGCATATGTAACCTGTAACCTAATATAAACCTAGTGAAGTGCTGCTGAGGTGTGCATGCCTTTGTAGGGACTACCCCCATGCACCCTAGCTGGAATAAATGCATACCTACTTCATAACTATTTGAGTTGTGGAGTCAATCCATGCCTCACAGCAGTGGAGGTGATCTATAGCAACCTTGACAATGACCAAGGATCCAAAGCACTGGATGAAGTCCAGTGCATGTGGTCCACAGGGTGGAAGTTTGTACGGAGTGCACCAATGTCATATGCCAATACCCTGGTGATAATGGAACAGACAGACATCAAGGCAACAACTGTGGCTAGACTGGCCTGCCTTTTTCTTCTCAAGGCAAAGAGTACCGCACCTCATGCCACTCTGAGGTTCTATTTGTGTGACAACAGGGAGGACATGAGGAAGTGGGACGGCGCACCTACCTCAAACTTAGAAGATTAGCTAAGTGTCTTGTGATGAAAAACAGTAGCCAAAAAGGCTCCGTCCAGGAAGATTACTACTTTGGTTGCTGTTGAGCAGGCAGAGTAAAAGGGCTGAAACTCCCGATCCTAATGAAGGGACTTTTGGTTTGCAGTTACGAGAGTCAGCTAATGAATACTCCAACCAGGAGTAGAAGGGCCCAGCTTCCAGCCAGGTGGAAGAAAGGAACTGATGCCAGAATGATTTTTGCCATTTTTCTTTTATATATTCTCTGTATTCTTTACACATATTTGGATCTCTGTAGCTTATTATTGTATTCGTAGCTAGTTTTCCCAGTAGTTTTCCATGCCCTTTCCCTAGGCAGGAAGACAAAACAAATTCCAGAGCTCCAAGTCCCGGGGGGTACAAGGCCCCTATCCTATCTTAGTTCTTCCTGGGAACCAAGATTGAGAACAAAGTCTTTAAAACACATTTTTATAAACAAGTACAGCTAGTACCAAGGAATAGGGGGGGCCTTCAGAGAAGGGGTTAGACCTGGGGGGAATTGCATCACCACTTCTCCTCCTAATTGGTGTTTTTATCAAGTATGCTAATTTTATAAAACCTATAAAACTGTATTCACCCCTGTGGGGGTGGGCTTTTGTGGACATTCTTCCATAACTGCCCCTGGAGCTCCAATAAAGATCCACTTTTATATTACCTCCTATACTAAAATTATCTCAAGTTTCATTTCTAGGTTGAAAAAGGCATAAGAACAATTGGGTTTATTCATCTGCATGGATTCTAAGGCCTGATACATCAGACCCATGGGAGTATAAGGCTCTGGTGGGCACTAGTGCACAGCGTACCCTAATGCCATCAGGGTAAAAGGGGGCAGAACGCATTTGAATTTCTGGAGTTACAGGGGGATCCCAAAAGTTGTATGTATTGGAGGCTGGGGTGAGCCTGACTGGGGTGAGCCTAAATGGGGACAAATGGCAAAAGCATCCTATTGTGACTAGCCCAGAGTCTTTGTGCATCCTTGGCATAGACTACATCAGGAGTGGGTACTTCAGACCCAAAAGGCTACCAGTGGGCTTTTGGTATAGCTGCCATGGGTAAAGAGGTTAAACAAGTGTCTACCTTGCTCAGCCTTTTAGAGGATTCCTCCATTGTGGATTTGCTGTGGGTCAAAGAACAGCAAGTGTCAATTGCTACCACTATGGTGCCCTGGTGTTAGCGTGGAAAACACATAATCACCGAATGATTATATGCAGGTGCCTTTATTCGAGCTCGGGAAGCTGGGGTGTAACATCCACCCAAATCTGACTTCGCCATAGGTTTGAAATGAGTACAGTTTTATACCTTTCCTTACAGAACAGTGATGTAATCATATGTTAATCATCAACTTATCATTGTTCCATTGTTTCCCCCCAAGCATGACTTTAAGCCCCCCATCTCCCATAGTATTTCTGATTTATTTCACAGGTGCTAATCCGCATGATTTCACTAAAACAATCCCCATTCTCTAAGCAATCTTCGTGATCATGTCGCTGAGCCCCGTACATGTAGTGCCTACCTATCCTGTTCCTAAAGCCTATTTTTAACTAACATTTTAACCCAATGTTAACATTCCCCCCTTTGAAAGCATTTTCACTTTATAGGTGTGAATGCTTTCACTTGATATAGTCCTTTATACTGGATGCTCGTCTTCGAATCCAGGGTTGTCATGAGCGTTGTTATGGATGTTGTTGTGGACCGGAGAATCCGCAGACAATGGACGTGGATCCTTGTTTCGTGTCAGTGCCCTCATCATCTGTTGGTTCCAGGATGTCTTTCTCCGTATCTCTCTTTTCAGTATGCTGTAGATTACCCAAAGTACTAAAAACATAACTAATAAGATTATTAAGTTTTCAATGATAGATTTAATCCATGAACTCACATTCCAACCCAACCCCTTGAAGATTTTATCTACCCAACTCGTAGTCAAGTCCTTTTGTTCATCCCTTGCTTTACGCTCTATTTGTTTCAATTGACTGATGTCATGTTCTACATCTGCAGTTACATTTGGGATATGGATGCAACAATGATCAACTTGTCCTTTTAAAAACCCACACACTCCATGTTCTTTCAGGAGTAACATATCTAAAGCCAATCGATTTTGCAAAGTCATTTTAGTAGTAGCTTGTAATTGCATGTTTAGTTCTTTGAATCCTTCCCGAGTAATTCTTGCTAACCTCTCTACCTGACCTGTAAGTCTGTACATCATTTCTCTGTTTCGGTAGTTTGCTATAGGGCCAAACAGAGATTCTAGAGCCCACCCAAACTTTACTCCACTAGAGGGTTCTTGCCAAGTTTCATCCTGATTTTCATTATCTGAAACCTCTCGTCTTGTCCTTATTTGCAAAAGTTCATGTTCCCCATTGAATGGGGACTTTTTCCAAATTGGACATAGAGTAGGGAGGCCCAGAGTAAATTCCTTTACTTTTCCGTCCACAGGCAGGTGGGTTGTCCAAGTACCATCACTTGTTACCCAAACAAATTGTCCTGGGCTCTTGATCGTACCTCTACTACATCCTCTTTTTATTCCAAAACTTACCTTACCCTGTTTATGTTTGATTCTTCTGCAGGCACAGCCAATTCGCATGGCAACCGCCAGCGATGGTACTTGTTTTATTTTTACATCATCAGACGTGCAGTCATAGGTTTTATTACATGCCCACCAACTTACTTTGTCTGCCTGTTCTCTGCTGCTGGTGGCAGTGTTTATTACTGTTGGATCAGTTTCCTCTTCAGGGCCTGTCCATTTTAAGCACCAGGGGGTGTTTGCCATATATTGAAATTTTTGAAGTATGCTCAGGGACCATGCACTGTCCCAGGGCTCTATCCGATCCTTTCTATCCTTTGCTTCACATTTCCATATCAGGGTGGTCTCTGTGACATTCTCTGTGACCTCTTGATAATGTGGCAGGAAGCATTGCCGTTTGGCAAGGTTTTGATCTTCAACCCACCACTCTAGATTTTGTCCCAACTTCCCATGGCTTAAAAGACAGTCCCTTTTGCTCAGGTACTGCATCCAATCATAACCTGTTATGTTCCAAGTTACTTTAACTTTCTGCCTGTACTCGGGTACTCGTTTACATTCAATTGTTTTATTGTCCGGAATTTCAGGTAATTTGGATGTGATAATTCCCCAGTTTATTGGGTCTCCCGCTGTTTTTGGTATTGGCAGACAGGCAGTTATTCTACTGATGTTCTGCATTTTGGCGAAATCTCTAATTAACCCAATCATTACATTCTCAGCCTGAATTTCATTGGTAACCTTTATCACTTGCGTTTTTGCCTGTACCTCTCCTTTCGTTCTAGGGTGAAGAGTGGTTAGTTGATTATTCTGTATTCCATATTCCCAAGCAATATTACTCCCAATTAATATCGATAAAACGAACATTGGCACAGGTATTAAGATCATTTTAACAGTCAACATGTCTTACCTGCAATTTTGTTGGTCCCAAGGGTTGTGCGGCCCACAGTCTCGGATGAGCCTTCTTCACTCGTGTGTAGTGTATCCACGGATCCACTCCAGCTACCTTGACCGCTGTGAAGGTGGTCAGTAGCACTTTATAGGGTCCACTCCACTTCTCCTTCAAAGGTTCTTCATTCCAGGTTTTGATGTACACGTCGTCTCCAGGGAGAATGTTGTGGACTGGATTCTCAAGGGCCAGTGGCCTATTCCACACGAGGGCACTCCGGAGCCATGCTAGGGTTTTCCCAAGAGACAGAACATAATTATATATTTCCTGTTTCCCTGCAATATGTATATTCAGGTTTGGTTCAGGAGATTCGTATGGTTTCCCATATACTATTTCAAAGGGACTGACTGGCATTCCACTCCTGAGCTTTACCCTAATCCTTAAAAGTGCTACTGGTAGGGCTTGTGGCCATTGTAATTTGGCCTCCTGACATATTTTGCTGATCTGCCTTTTTAATGTTTGGTTCATCCTCTCTACCTGCCCACTGGACTGTGGTCTCCATGGTGTGTGGAGGTCCCAAGCTATTCCCAGTAGTTTGCTCATTTCCTTTACCACCGTAGCTATAAAATGTGGTCCTCTATCTGAAGATACCCCTAACGGCACTCCAAACCTGGGAATGATTTCATGTAGCAGCCACTTCACTGTCTCTTTGGCCTGGTTGGTGCGACAGGGAAGGGCTTCTGGCCATCCTGAAAATGTATCAACCCCCACCAGCAGGTATTTGTATCCTCAGGTTCTTGGTAACTCCACAAAATCTACCTGCCAGTAATCTCCTGGTTCTATCCCTACCTGAATTCTTCCTAGCTGTGCCTGCCGTCTGGCCACCGGATTGTTCCTCAGGCATATTTCACATTTTGACATGATTGATTTGGCCATTGTTAACATCCGTACCGAGACTACGCTTCGTTTTAGCCATATTACCAATGCTTCTGCACCCCAATGACATTCATTATGTTTAATTTGCATAACTTCTCTCATTATCAAGGGGGGTAGGACTATCTGTCCTTGTGCAGTGATGTACCACCCCTCTGAATTCTTTCGTGCATTCAGCAAATGTCCCAGTCTCTCATCTTCTATTGAATATTTTGGTTCTGAAGGTAAATTGAATTGAGACACCTTTAGCTTTGTAGGTATCAATGCCATTGCTATTTGCACCTCCCGAGCAACCTGTCGGGCTGTCCAGTCCACCCTCCGATTTCCCTCACAGATTTTGGAGATTCCTGATTGATGTGCTTTGCAGTGCATAATTGCCACTTGTTCAGGTTTCTGTACTGCTTTTATCAGCTGCAGAATTGCATCTTGATGCTTAATATGTGTCCCTTGAGAGGACAGCAACCCTCTTTCTTTCCATAGTGCCCCATGTACGTGCACTACGCCGAATGCATATTTTGAGTCAGTCCAAATATTTACCTTCTTTCCATCACTCAATTCTAGTGCTCTAGTTAAGGCGATCAATTCTGCCCTCTGGGCAGATGTGTTTGGTGGTAATGCTTTGGCCTCTACTACTGTGCTGATTGTTGTTACTGCATATCCAGCGTATCTAGTTCCATTCTCCACGAAGCTGCTTCCATCTGTGAATAATTCCCACTCTGGTTGCTCCAGCGGGACGTCTTTCAGGTCTTCTCTCGCTGAATGGGTGTACTCTATCACTTCCACACAGTCGTGTTCCAGCGGGCCTTCCTCGGGTGTCGTACCTGGAAACAGAGCTGGATTCGAAAGGTTAGTTGTCTTTAGTGTGACATCATCCTGCTCGGTTAGGATTGCCTGGAATTTTATCATCCTGCTTGGGGACAACCAGTGGCCCCCCTTTTGCTCTAGGACCGTGGCTACCATGTGTGGCACGTAGATATCTATGTGTTTTCCCATCGTGAGCTTCCTGGCTTCCTGTATCAATAATACAGTGGCTGCTACTGCCCGCAAACATGCAGGCCATCCGGCACTTACGTTTTCAAGCTGTTTGGAGAAGTAGCCTACCGGCCTTTTCCAGCTCCCCAAACGTTGGGTCAGGACCCCCAGTGCCAAGCGTTGCCTTTCATGCACGAACAGCTGAAAGTCTTTAGACAGATCAGGCAAACCAAGCGCCGGGGCAGTCGTCAGTGCTTCTTTCAGTTTCAGGAAAGCTTCTCTCTGTGCTTTGCCCCAGCTGAACGGCTGCGTCTTCTGAGCTTCATACAGGGGTTTGGCAATCAGCCCAAAGTGCATAATCCACAGGCGACACCATCTTGCCATGCCGAGGAAGACTCGCAGCTCGTGGAGGTTCTGGGTCTCTGGAATATCACAAATAGCTTGAATACGGTTAGTTCTTAATTTTCTCTGCCCTTGTGAGATTTCGCATCCCAGGTAAATTACAGTCTGTTGGGCAATTTGTGCCTTTTCCCTGGACACTTTGTATCCTCCTGTTGGAAAACGCAGTTTTCCAGCAAAACTTATGCTAACTAAACAGGCCTGAACAAAGCCTCAGCATAGTCAGGCCTCAGTAAAAATCCTAACAAGCTGTTATGAGAAACTAACACCTGAGAACCACAACTGTGTTTCTGAGCTGTGGGAAGAATGTCATGGGAAAGAATAGGGAGTCAGAAGTGTTATGAGAAAAGGATAAGGGAGTCACCAAGAGGATCCCTGAGTGTGTGAGAACAGACTGCAGATACGTGTGTAACTATAATTAGTAACATCTGGAACAGTATATAAGTTTCTCGTTTGGTGAAATAAAATGGAGCTTACTCTATATCTCATATTGAGACTGCCGTGAGTTCCCTCTCGTCGTTATGTCATCCTCCCATGCCCAGTGAGTTTAAAATCTCAATTGTTACCTTTATGCAGGTTTTCTTTTCTTCGGTTGCTATCAGTATATCATCTACATACTGTAGCAGGAGGTATTGATCTTTTGGTACTTGCCCCTCTTTGGTCCAAATCTCCAGCTCCTTTGCCAGTTGGTTTCCGAATAAGGTGGGGGAGTTCTCGTACCCCATGGGAAGCCGAGTCCATGTAAGCTGGGTCTTCCTTCCATTCTCTGGATTTTCCCATTCAAAGGCAAACAGCTTCCTACTTTCTTTGTCCAGGGGTATGCAGAAAAAAGCATCTTTTAAATCAATTACAGTAAACCACTTATAAATCTCTTTTACGGATGTTAACAATGTATAGGGGTTAGCCACTACTGGATAAATGTCTTTTGTTATTTCATTTATTGCCCTCAGATCCTGTACTAACCTATAATCTCCATTGGGTTTCTTTACCAGAAATATTGAAGTGTTATATTCGGATTCACACTCTTCCAGAATTTGATATTTTAGAAATTTGTCAACAGTCTTGGCAATTCCCTGCCAGGCCTCTGGTTTTATGGGATATTGTTTTACCTGCACGGTTTTTCCTTCCTCTTTCAATTCCACATGTACTGGCTGTGCCAACTTAGATTTTCCAGGTATATCCGTCTGCCACACTGAGGGAATTACAGCATTCTCCACCTCCTTTGGGATTGCAGAAACTGGTTTCTCTTTTATCATTAAGATTTTTCCTGTCTTTGACTCTGGAATTTTCATTACTAACTCACCATTCTCAAAAGTGATCACTGCTTCCAATTTGGCCAGTAAATCTCTTCCTAAAAGTGGAAGAGGACATTCTGGAACATATAAGAATTCATGAGTTAATACCTTGTCTCCAAAACACAAGTCTAAGGGTTGCAGGAATGGCCGTTTTTCCTCCTTTCCTGTGGCACCAACTATTGTGGTAGATTTATCCCCGATCCGCCCTTCTAGATCATTTAAAACTGAATATTTAGCCGCAGTATCTATCAGAAATCTCACTGCTTTCTCCCCTAACTGCAAAGTTACTAGCGGTTCCTGAGTCACAGAGTCCTCTAATACCATCTCCTTGGCAACGTCTTCCTGCTGGAACTGAGAGTCCCTGCAGAACCGGTTAGGACACTCTCTTTTCCAGTGCCCAGGTAAGTGACAAATGGCACATTCATCAAAAGCTAATGGCCTCCCCCCCCGGCCTCTTCCAAACCCCCCTTTTGCCATACTCCGACCTCTGCCCCCCCTCCCCTTGGAATTCCCTTGTACTACTGCCAAGAACTGCCACGGTTTTGTAGCCTCCTTCTCTCTATTATTATAAACTTTCCAAGCTATTTCAAGTAATTTGTCCAGATTTCTCAAATCTTCCCCTTCCAACTTCTGTAACTTTCTCCTAATATCATCCTGTGATTGGCCAAGGAATATAAGGGCAAGCTGAATTTTAGCTTGCTCTGTGTCTACTTGTAAGTCAGTATATTTCCTGGCCGCTTCTTTAAGTCTTTCTAAAAATGCAGTAGGAGATTCTTTTTATCTTGTCTAATTTCGTATAGTTTAGCCCAATTCATAGTTTTAGGTATGGCATTTTGAACTCCGATTGTGATCCACTCTTGGTATCTTTTTAACATCATCATGTCTATTCCAGATGAGTCATTAGGGTCCCACAGTGGGTCCTCCGTAGGAAAATTATAGTCCAGATTTCCTGTTACCCGTCCCTGACGAATATCTTCTCTTGCCCGCTCCCTGGCTGCTCTAAGTACCATCTCCTTCTCCGTAGAGTCCATTAAGGTATCTAATATTACTTGGATGTCATCCCAATCGGGATTTTGAGTTTTCATAATCATTTTCACTATCCTAGCAACCTTGTCAGGATTTTCCCTATAAGTTCCAGCTGACTGTTTCCATATAACCAAATCTCCTGGAGAGAAAGGGACTTTGACATACACCGGCCCATCCACCCCCACCCCTTGTCTCAAAGGAGCAATTACTGTTCTCTTTGGTTTACTTGGTCTCAGTAGACCCCTTCCCATTCCAGGCCAGATCAGTCTGGAACGGGTGCGATGAGCTATTGGTTCATCATCATCACTATCACTGCTGTCTAGTGTTTCAGCCCTCCCTCTCCCAGATCTCTGCACTGGAACTAAACTGCGGTTATTTTCAGCCGAGGGTAAGAAGGGGTTGCTATGAGCCGGTGAAGGGGTAGATGGTAGGGGAGGATAGCCCCGGGGAGGGGTAGGTGGAAAAGGTGGGTACCCCTGAGGAGGCATAGGTGGGGGAGGAGGATGAGCAGGTGTAGGCGGGGGAGGGAGATATCCTCAGGCGGGCATAGGTGGGGGAGAAGGGTGTCTTTGAACCGGGGGGGTAGAGAGATCAGTTTCAGTAGGGGGGATAGGTATATTAGATTGCATATGGTTAGGAGGAGCAGGGTTAGACCTCCTAGGAACTGTAGGAACCACTAGTAAATCACTCTCCAATATATCTTTCCGATACAAGCTCTCATTCAATGCCAAATGTTCTAAACAATTTTTCCCTTGGACACAAGCCAGACATTTTTCATCGCAAACCGCCGCAACAACTCGACCCCCCTCCGCAGCAACTAGTCCCCCCTCCAACAGCCATTCTGGGTTTTCACACAAACAGAAAAATAGATCAACATACGGAACTTCATCTAATTTTCCCTCATGCTTGCAAAACGACAACAAATG
Source organism: Lichenostomus cassidix (assembly GCF_008360975.1). Lineage (NCBI taxonomy): Eukaryota > Metazoa > Chordata > Aves > Passeriformes > Meliphagidae > Lichenostomus > Lichenostomus cassidix. The sequence goes on from NC_139510.1 coordinate 20,332,346, forward strand.
AGAAATCAGATCAGATTGCAAAGAACCATTTTCAGGCCACCTTTTTCCAGCCTGTAAAATATACGTTGGCCACCGAGAGTTACAATACTCAATGAGCGTATCTTTACGCAATCCTTGGCCAAAATTACCTTGCTTCCAATGTGCTAACAAGCACCCCAAAGGAGAATTACGAGATATGGGGGCATTGCCACCCACAATCCCTTTAAGCTTCTCCATTTCCACTTGCCGACCCTGCAATGCTTTCGCAATTGTCTTACAGGCGGCGCCCGGGCATACCACTAGGAATTCCTTAGCCCAACCAAGCGTAGCTTTCGCTGCGTCTTACTGGCAGGCAACCAAACCACCATTAAAGGCACCTTACCTTCTCCAGGGGACGTTGTGAGCGGCGGAGGGTCGCGGCACAATGGGCTCCCCGAGAATCCCTCGGTGCCGGCTGGAGCGTGATCAGGTCACAGGGTCCTCAGCAGCACTCACAGGGTCCCATCTGGGTCGCCAAAATGTTAGCGTGGAAAACACATAATCACCGAATGATTATATGCAGGTACCTTTATTCGAGCTCGGGAAGCCGGGGTGTAACATCCACCCAAATCTGACTTCGCCATAGGTTTGAAACGAGTACAGTTTTATACCTTTCCTTACAGAACAGTGATGTAATCATATGTTAATCATCAACTTATCATTGTTCCATTGTTTCCCCCCAAGCATGACTTTAAGCCCCCCATCTCCCAGAGTATTTCTGATTTATTTCACAGGTGCTAATCCGCATGATTTCACTAAAACAATCCCCATTCTCTAAGCAATCTTCGTGATCATGTCGCTGAGCCCCGTACATGTAGTGCCTACCTATCCTGTTCCTAAAGCCTATTTTTAACTAACATTTTAACCCAATGTTAACACTGGCAGTAATATAGCACCAACCAAGACTCCCTGGTTCCCATCCATGAGGGTTTTTGCCCTCGACTGAAGACTCGCTCACCCTTTAATTTTCCCATATGGCCAGTGCAAAGGACTGATAGAGGGTGGAGGCTGACAGTGTGTAAGAATAGACTCCGTGGGGTTTAGTTATGGGGATAAAATAGGGACAAGAGATCTCTAAAAATGAGTTTTAGAACATGAGGGTTTATTGCGAAATAGAGTGGGGGTGAGAGGCCTGCTGAGCCGCAAGGCGTGGCTCCAAACAGGCCAGCAGAAAGGGAGAGAGAGAGAGAGTAAAAGAGAGTAAAAGAGAGTAAAAGAGAGCGATTTGCTGTTTACAATGCAATAAATCATCTTCTCTGTTGAATATTCCAATTCCCTTTAACCAATCTAAGACAAGCTACAAACTCTACAGCATTTACATACAACCTATAAGAATCATCACATTACCATACAGGGTCATGTTTCAAACCTTAAAAAACTGCCTTTTTTGGGATTTCTACCAGGCAGGTAGGGTCTGCTCTGACCTTTGGACCTGCCTGGGCAGAGGGCATTGTTCTATCAAGAAGGGGGATTACCTTCTGTGGCCACACCATTGTTTTTTAGTTACTCTACAACTCGAACCTTGTCTGCATTTCAACCTCGCTCATATTTTCCATATTCTCAGCATCTTTTGCAAGGTAATCATATCTATAAGGCTTTCCTATTTCATCTTCCCCAACAACAGTGGACTACAGTGGCCTGAACAAAGTCACACTGTTGTTGAGTGCTGCTGTACCAGACATGCTAGAGCTCCAATATGAACTGCAGTCAAAGGTGGCCAAGGGGTATGCCTCAACTGATATTGCCAAAGCATTTTTCTCAATCCCTTTGGCAGCAGAGTGCAGGCCACAGTTTGCTTTCCTATGATAGCTGGGTGTCCAGTACACCTGGAATTGACTGCTCCAGGGGTGGAAGCACAGCCATGGACTGATCCACAGTGCAGTGGCACAGGGTGCAGCCCCTCAGCACCTGCAATACATTGATGACATCATCGTGTGGCACAACACAGCAGAGGAAGTATTTGTGTTTCCTTCTGAAAGCTGTTTTTTTCTGTTAAACAAAGCAAGGTCAAAGGACCTGGACATGAGGTCCAATTTTTAGGAATAAAATTGCAAGAAAGGTGTGGAAAAATGACTGGGGACCCTGTGGACAGGTAACTGGGGCTAGAATTAGAGGAAACCGAGGAGTTATATTAGCATCCTAACAGAAGTTATAATGGTACAGAAATGATGGGGTAAATTACAGTTGTTGCTCCCTGGATGGAATGCAGTTGGCATGATTTGAAACCTATTCTATGATGATTCCCCATACACATGCAGCTGCTAAGAAGGATGGGATGGAATGGAGGGTGGAGTAGAGTGGAGACGCTGCAGCCAAGCTCTGTGGAAATCCTTGCAGGGAGGGGAACGTGTTGGAAAATGCAGTTTTCCAGCAGAACTTGTGTTAAGTTAAGCAGACCATATACAGGCCGCAGCACTTTGCTTCCCTGAGAATGCTTCGTGGGAAGATGCCAAGAAGGTGCAGCTGTGCCTGTATGTTTGAAAGTACCGTGAGAAGTATGCTGGGAGTGAACTTGTGATTAACAAAGAATGAGGAGGAAAAACCCTGATTATGTGAGAACAGACTGCAGATACGTGTGTAACTATAATTAGTAACATCTGTAACAGTATATAAGTTTCTCGTTTGGTGAAATAAAATAGAACTTACTTATATCTCACATTGAGACTGCCGTGAGTTCCCTCTTGTCGCTTTGTCAAATGGTGACCCCGACGTGATACGGAGATACAGGTAGCAGGATTTAGGACCCTGCTCCGAGAAGCAACGACCACGGACACTGGCAGCAGAGTTTTATGACCCTGCCCCAGACAGCAGCGAGAACAGAGAGGTACCGGAGCAGCACCGGTGGGCCAAGGTCATCACCCCTGCCAGGAGGGAGGTGATCCAAGGGCCTGGGCCGAAAAAGGGCTTATAACCTCGGAAAAGCTGCACTGACCTTGGTGACCGCGTAATAAGCAGAGACGCCCCAGCGGAGCGCTCGGACGGCGGCAACCACGTTACTTTAAACCCAGCTGGACCAAAATGGAGACGGAGGTAGCCCAATTTTTATTGTTATGCTTTTTAGAAAAGCATGGACTCAGTAAAGGCACTCTATCGCAGTTAGCTGGTCTGATTGTGGTGGGACAAGCCTATGGATTTTTTACAAATCCTGTTACAGTATTCGACGTAAAAGAGTGGTTGAATTTTGGAGCTAGTTTACTTCTAGAGGGTGATAAAATTGCAAAAAAGCTTGGTAAACCATGGAGTAAAGTCATAGCCTGCTTACAGCAACATCCAGCAGAGCGAGAACTTGCTAAAGCAGCCGCAGAGAGCAGAGGAAAAGCCTGAGAGTTGCCTTTCTGTTTTTAACATGCAAAGAACTCCAGCAGCCAAGCGGCCGGGGGAGCCCCCCCTGCCAGGGGAGAGGAGGAATTGTGGCTCTCCCTCGCTGCCAGTGCTGGCAAGGGGAGGGCGCTCCGCACCGCTGCCGGGAGCTGAAAATACAAAGTTATCCGATTGGATGAAAAACTATTCCTGTGTCAATGTATCATAGAACTTAGCAACTTTACAACGAAAAACAGCTGCTTTGTTTGAGAGTGCCACTGTTAAATTTTTGCCGGAACAACTGAATATGATGCTGGGGAGGGCTCAAGTATCACAGGTAAAGCATCAAAGTAGCCAGAAATCACTCCATTGTTATCGGTGTGGCAGCAAAGAACACATACGAAAAAATTGTAACGAGAAAGTTTGGTGTTCCCGCTGCAACAGAGATACTCACAGCACAGAAGCTTGTAAAAACAAAAAAGACAAACAGAAAGCTACCGGCGGCCGCGCAGCAGCAACAGCCCTTGCGCTCCACCGCACGCCGCCTGAATGCCACACAGAGAGACCTGTGGCGGAAGTTGCTCCAACTGTGGTTTCCGGTCGAATGGCAATGAAAGCGGAAAACGCAGAGGGTACCCCGGTAGGCGGAGCCGCGAGCCATCCACGCCTCCTTCACTGCCCCAACTGTGACGACTGTGGTGAGACCCTAAACTCTACTCCTCCCCAAGGATGAGAAAATGATTGACAGCCTCAGCAGCAAACCAGAACTAACCAACAGCGTTGCCAGCAGAAACAGCAGACTGATACCCGAATCGGAGCGGCAGATGCAGATCTTTGAACACGTTCTCCAGCTGTTCTCCCCAAAACCTCTAATTATTAACTTTGCCAGATGAAACACCTATTACCAAGTGTCAGCACCTTCTACAAGCTAACACCAGCTGCATCTATGTTTTCAGAGTATCCTGTTAATTAGTGCAAACAAGTTATAGTTTGTACTTGTTTCCAGTGTTTTACTAATAAAAAAGCATTGTAACAATATATTATCCTGATAAAAAATAACACCTTAATTGCTAAAGCCTTGAACGAAAGCTGAATTTTGCTAAAGCGTTGCTTAAGATAGTGTTTGTGTGTATGTGTGAATATTGCAGGCCTGCTGAAAGTGTTAAGTGCTTTAATGTGTAGATGAAACCTGTAACTGCTAAGAGTGTGGTTTTGATTTCTTAAGAGTTTTGATGTGTGAATGAAACCTATGGGTAAAGTTCTACTGAATAGTTTAAGCTATCTGTTAAGTGCCTGTGGTTAAGTATAGATTCTGTTAAAGTTAAGTAATATTGAATTTAAATTCTATTAAGTTTTAGATTCTGTTAAAGTTAAAATTCTGTTAAGCAATATTAAGTGATATTAATTTTAAATTCCATTATAGTTAAGTCCTATTTGTTAGTTTTAAATCAAATTTATTAAGATCAAGCTTTATTCATTTTCAGTGATATTGATTTTAAGTTTTAAATTTGTTAGTTTATATTATTATTCACAAAAGCCTTTGCAGTTTTATCCTCCTTAGTTAAAGTCAAATAATAATGTCCACTGTTTTCAAATATTTCATCTCACCTTATATAGCTATCTACAAAAATAGTAACATGTTAAGACACTCTCCTTATTGATATTAATCAAAGCTTGTTTATAAGATGTTCTAAGAAAACCCTCCTACTTAGGGCCTAGGCTCTGGCCAACCCTCAGTCCTAACTAGCCGGGAAACATGCCATGAGTCCCAAGTGTTCTGCACCAAAATGTAATCAAGTAATTTTGACTTGCCAAATTGAGTTTACAAAAACTAAATCTTCTTCCAGGTAAACTTGGAGTCCTTACCCGGGAAAAGTTCTCCAAGCTTTGCCTGAGAAGTGAATGTTTTCAACAATGGCAGTTCCTGAACCGTGGCAACATAACTAAATAACTAGTGATATTTCCTTAAGTAAGTTTATAATAATTGTAGAAATAAAATAGCAAAACAAATTAATCTGATAACAGACAACGTCTGTTCTCACAAACAAAACGGGGGAACTGTTGGAAAATGCAGTTTTCCAGCAGAACTTGTGTTAAGTTAAGCAGACCATATACAGGCCGCAGCACTTTGCTTCCCTGAGAATGCTTCATGGGAAGATGCCAAGAAGGTGCAGCTGTGCCTGTATGTTTGAAAGTACCGTGAGAAGTATGCTGGGAGTGAACTTGTGATTAACAAAGAATGAGGAGGAAAAACCCTGATTATGTGAGAACAGACTGCAGATACGTGTGTAACTATAATTAGTAACATCTGTAACAGTATATAAGTTTCTCGTTTGGTGAAATAAAATGGAGCTTACTCTATATGTCACATTGAGACTGCCGTGAGTTCTCTCTTGTCGCTTTGTCAGGAACTCAATGATAATTTGCAGCTGATAAACCGCATACCAGGGGAGATAGGGGGAGATGTCTTGCTGCTGAGCCAGCAACTGTGGCAAAATCTCTCTCCTCAGATGAACTTGGTTCATTATAGCCTAATAGTAATATTAACACACCCCTTCATCCCAAAGTTACCCACCTCCAAGGTACAACCACCACCCACTGGGCATGCTCTCTATATTCTTTTTGACTGTATCTTTAAAAGCAAAGCAAGAGAATTTTACACCAATCAGTGACAAAGGTATGTATGACTAGAGTCACTCAAGCTCCACCTAAACACAAAGAAATTGTATAAAAGCAAGACAAGAATGGAGGAAATGTTAGGGAAGACTCCATTGTAACTGCTGGGATCAGTCAACAGGCTGAACCTGTCTTCTCCTCCCATAGGGACAGATGCCTGTTGGGTAAGAATCATACTCTATGCATGCTGAATATTTTATTGGGGATTAGAGCTTGTCTGTATATTGCTTTGAGTATGTTTTTGCAGTCAGATACTATCACCGACAATTCTTGAACCTTAACCTGTCACAATTTTATATTAATAAAGAGTGTTATTCCATAAAGTGTTAGTGTGAGTCCTTCCCAGGCACTGGTAGTTGCCAGCAGTACGTAACATACTCAAATAAAGGGGAAGACCTGCTGAGGGGTCTCCCTTAATTTGGGGGTCGCCCGAACTAATATACACATCCTCCCAGAGGTAAAGGGTGTAATGTCGTTTATTTTCAGGAAGCAAGCATTGTTATAGACAAAAGCACTGTTCACACGACACACTGGTACATATGATTGGATAATAGGTACTGTTCACGCGCCTAAACTAACTCGCTAATTGGTTATAAACTTTAATCACGCTCTCTAAGCATTAGCTAAAGCTCTGTCTATGCGACTGCTTTATCTTGTTTAACATTCTTTTATGATGCTCACATTTTTGGCTCTTTACATTCCATTATCTCCTGGGAAAGAGACTTCAGAGTCGGTCACACAGGTTGAATTGAGCCTAAGAAACATATTCATATGGCCTCGCTCTGCGAGCCAGGCTCCAACACCCTTATTCTGTTGGTGCATTTCCCTGACTTAGTCAAATCACCCTCTGATCCAGCAGGACTGCTCAGTGAAGGGTCTCCCTAATGGGACACTGACAGACTGGTCGGGCACAAGAGTCTCAGCTTTCCTGGGGCGCTGACAGTCAAATTAAATACTATGGGTCTAGTAAATCTCCCCACACTAAGGGTCGAGGAAGCCTCCCCTTTTCACATGACAATGGGCATTGTCATATCCCAATAGATGTGATCAATAAGATAACAGCTATATCCCCATCAGATAACAAAAAAGAAACATGAACTTTCCTAGGCATTGTGGGTTTTTGGAGAATGCATACTCCAGGTTACAGTCAAATTGTGAGCCATCTCTACCATTTTTCAGATGGGGGCCTGAGCAGGGACAAGTCTTTGAACAGATTAAACAGGAAATTGTTCATGCAGCAGCCCTTGGGATGGTCTGGACTAGACAAGCTATGAGAAATGTACATAACAGAGCAGCCAGGGAGCATGGCCCCACCTGGACCCTCTGGTGGAAAGCACCCAGAGAGACTCGAGGTCAAGTTCTAGGGTGTCTTGGTTTGAAAGACAGGTGTCTGCTAAGGAAGGTGGAAACCTCCCTTAGAATAGAGAATGTGACCCCCTCCCCTCCAAATTGTTATAACTGTGGAATCAAGGGCTTTCAGGCAAAGATATGGGAAAAAAGGAATAACAGTTCTTTACTAGTATCTATAATGAAGTAAACAAGCAACAACAGTAGCAACAACAAACAAAAACCAGAAACCTGGTGGCAGATGTCCCTGGGCTGCCAAGCACTTTCCCATTAGGAGTAGTCACGGTCAAAACCAGCAGGGGCGCTGTTGGGCTCCCAGCTGGGCAGGGTAGGTGCAATGACTCCCAAGCAGCTGCAGGGGGCACTGTGGCACAAGGTCAGGTCTGTCTCGTGGATAATGGCAGGTGGGCTGGGTGGCAGGAAGGCTAGCGGCAGGAAGGCTAGCAGCAGGAAACTCAGAGCAGCGAGCTGGAGTGGGAGGGCGGGCTCACCCAGGCTAGCCAGCAAAGGTGGCAGAGACTCCGCAGTTATGGCAGAAACCGCAGTGCGTTCCGACAGGTGGGGGGTGGGGGCAGAGACAGCCGGGCTCCTCCGCAGTTGCAAAAAACGCAGCTGGGGAGGCACGCACTCCCAGCAGGTAAAAGGGGTCGGAATCCCGAGCCCTTCCCCAAGTGAGAGTGATGCCTGATGGTTTTTGTCTTTTCTTTTTAACTCTTTTTATACCCTTTTTATACATTTTATACTCTTTCCCATTCCTTGTACCTTTCACTCCCTGTACCTAAGCCCTACATGTCTATAACCCTTGTACTCTGATATTTAGCCTAGTTTTGGGTTCTTTTGGGAAGATGAAGCATCCTTACTATCTCAGAACTAGAGGCTCCAACCTTGGAAGGGGCCTCCTCTCTGAAACATGTTTTTGTAAACTAGATTGTAGTCTCATTTTGGGGGGAGGGGGTTAATTAGAATAGGGGGACAATTACTTCATTTGTTAAGTTTCTTATTGGGGGATTTTAGGTAGATATGCTAATTTGTAAGGTCCATAAAATTGTATACGCATTGTACACGGGGGTTGTTCCTCAATGTGATTTCACCTTTGACGAGGGTGTACCTGGGATCCTATTAAAACCAAGGTAATACCCTTTTTCCCTATACTGCTCTGTCTGCCTCTTATTTTTACCAGCTTTTAAGGCATCAAGAGCTCACCCAGCCAGGAAAAGAAGGCAGTGCAGAGCCGGACTTTTCTGCGGTTGCAGCCAAAGGAAAAACCGCAGCTTCCCTCTGTCCCCTCTGGTGCCCAGCAAGCAAGTGAAGTTCCCAATGGTCAGATGCCTCCTCCCCTCACCACACCCAGCCATACCAGCCACATCCTTTGTCTCTTACAATAAGAGTTAATGGTTCTTGAGTACCTGGTCGTTGATTTCCTAATAACATGGATGGAGAAAATCCCACCCCTGCCCCAACATTCAACATAGGGTTTTAGTGTTTAGGATATAGAGGATCTGAGGCCTGCTATACCCTGACTGAAAAAGAGATACTAGCAGTATCTGACAGGTGTTCAAGCCCACGTCCCACAATGCCCATGCCCCAAAAAGAAGTCTACCAAAGAACAAATCAGCAACCACCAAGTGGACCAAGCTGTTCAGATTGCCACAATCTGCTGCTGTTTGACCGCTAGTGGAGCGAAGAGATGAGTCCTTTCAAAGTGCCCAAAAGAACTACTTTATTAAATAATTAACAGATTTATATACACATCAGAAGGCTGTTCGGATTGGCCAACAATCATCTGCCCCCCAGGGATTGATTGGCCCAGGTGTTTGACCGCCTGTATCCAAAAGGCCATTTCAATAACATGAAACTTTATATAGAAAACATAGAAGAAGAAGAGAAAAATTCCTGTCGGAAAGAATCCTTGCTGCCACAGCTCCCCCTTTTTATTTAAGAATCAGAAGGCATTGCTTGTGAACCTCTGTGAATTCAGCATGAAGGATCTGCTTGGTAGTGGCCAGTTACCAAACAGAGACTAGATGGAAAACTGATAAGGGGTTTGCCCGGCGGCGGCCAGCCACCAAACAGTGCCCAAACCAGATGCTGATTTAAGGTGAACAGAGAGACTCTCCAGCAATACCCTGGGCAAAGCATCTATAAAACTTAATTCTATAATTCAGTTAAAATATGCTTTCAAAGTCCTTGCTTTTTGACTCCATAAAAACTTAAATTTCAGTCTCTGCTTGTGGAAGGACCGTCTGCCTGATGGTCAGTGTCCGGGCCATCATCAGAAGGATTGCTTGGTTGGTGTTCTGCATTCTGGTTGTTATTTTGAGGTTGCTGGTTCTGTCTCTGGAGCCACAGGTCAGGGCAAATGCATTTTGCAGGCAGCCATCGTACCCCAGTATCTGTGGAAACGCAAGTATACCCACGACCCCAAGCAATAAGCTCAAGCGGGCCTTCCCAGGTATTAGTAACTAGGTTCCGTACCCATACCTTTACCCAGGGCAAACACAACTCGCCTGATGACTGCAATGAGACAAAATGGTTCAAAATCACAGGATTATTTGAATTTGGTGGCACTGTAAGGTGATTGATTGTGTACAAAGCTTTCTCCAATCAACTCTGTGGTGTTTCCCCATGCATTCCCCCTCTTTGCCTTTCCAAAACACGCTTCAAAGTACCATGAGTGCCTTCAACAATGGCTTGGCCAGTAGGAGAATGCAGAATACTGAATGTGTGGTCTACACCCCATAGGTGTAAAAACTGCCACGTCTTCTGTGAGACGTAGGCAGGACCATTGTCGGTTTTCACAGTGGCTGGCACCCCCAGGACCAAGAAGGCCAATTTCCAATGGGCAATGGCATCACGACTTTTTCTCCAGTATGAGCAGTTGCCCACATAGCTGAGGAGAAAGTGTCAATAGTCACATGCACATACTTGACTCGGCCAAATTCAGGGATGTGTGTCACATCCGTCTGCCACAACTGCAAGGCCTTTAGACCTCTGGGGTTTACCCCTGGTGGCAGAGGCTCAATGTGTCCCTGTTGCAGTTGCTCCTGAACCAGCTGACAAAGGGCGACTAATTTGTCTTTTGGCAGGGGCCACTGGGGTTCCCATATGGGTGTTTTGGTCAGCCATCACAGAGATTGCGTGGAATACTGTGTACCCTTGCACACAGTGACCCCTATTAAAAATTTGTCGTGATTTGCACCCTACAAGCTGCCAACATGTTCTGTCCCCAGAGGTTAATTGGAGCTGAAGTGACAAAGGGCTGGATTGAGGCCGTGTGTCCCTCTGGGTTCTTCACCAACACAGGTTGTTTACTCAGTTGGCCCTGTGTAGTTCCTCCCAGCCCCCCGATAGCGGATCCCACAGGGGCTAAAGGCCATGAAGGCGGCCATGAAGTGGAGGAAAGAATCATTGCATCGGCACCTGTATCAATCAAACCTTTGATCCGAATTTGGTGCGGATGTACTTTCGGCATGATGAGGGTACATGTCATCTGTGGTCTCTCATTACAGATGGTGATGCCTGATGGGTTTTTGGATTTTTTATTTTACTTTTATACTCTCTTTATATATATATCCTTTATATATAACCTTTTACCCTTCCCCGTTCCTGTACTTTTTACTCCCTGTATCTTAACCCTGCATTCTATCACCCTAGTACCCCTTGCCCTGCTCAGAATCCTTTGGGAAGACGAAACAAACCCTCAATCTCAAAAGCATGACGCACAACCTTGAAGAGGGCCCCCACCACTGAGACATGTTTTTTGTAAACTAAGTAGCAATCTTTTGGGGGGAGGGCAATTTTAATAAGGGGGCAGTTACTTCATGTGTTAGACTTCTTATTGGAGACTTTTAGATAGGTATTCTAATCTAAGCTGTCCATAAATTGTATACGAGGGCTGTTTAGCTGGCTTTTGGAGCTGGCTTGTTCGTCGGTGCGCATCTGGGATCCTATTAAACCAAGGTAAAACCCCTATCCCATACTGTGTGTCTGCGTCTAAAATTTTTCCTAGCAATTTAAGGCATCAATGGCAGTAGCCCAGTAGACCTGTGGAAGTCCCTGCAGTTCAGTGCTGTTACCTCCGCCAACTTGCTGGTCTACCCTGGGAACAGAAGACTCAAAAGGCAACAATTGAGTAATGTGAGACTTTTCAGGGATAGTGATGGGGGAATCTGATGTGGAAACTGTAGCATGAATCTGGCCTGTAAAATCAGCATCTATAACTTCTGGAAGAACCAGGATCCCTTGGCTGGTGGCATCAGGCCCTCCCACAAGCAGCGCGCTGAATCCCTGATCTAGGGGTCCATGCACATCTGTCGGGGATTGAGAATTTCTTCCCATTCCTGTTACTAAGCAACAAATAGTTAGATGTTTAGAGCGATCAAGTCTTGTGTAAAAGACAAAAGCTGGGCTTAGGCAGGGCAGGGTAAGGGTAGAGCCAGCCCTTGGAACTCTCTCTTGTAGTTCAGACGCTGAGGGGAAAAGCTGCTCTTTTTTACTCTTCGCCTGAGACCAGAGAGAATCCAACTGTGCCCTGTTTTTCTCTTCTCCTAGCTGAGTGAACTTTGATTCAACCTTTCTCCCCATGGGGAAGGGCACGTTTTCCCTGAGCTGCGTTCTCTCGTGGCTGCTGCCGGGAGAGTCCCGCGGCCTCTGCTGCCTGCCCCCGCCCTCTGCCGCACGAGACCGCGGCGTCTGCTGTGACTGCAGAAATCCTCTCTGCCTCGCTGGCCGGAGAGAGAGAGAGAGAGACAGAGAGAGACAGTGCCCGCCCCTGCTGCCCTGCTTTCTCACTGCTCCAGAGCTGTTTCACCGCCCTGCGTGCTTCTCAGCCTTTTCCGCCATTGCAGCTCCCGGACGCTGACCTGACCCTGCGCCACAGCGCCACCTGCAGCCGCTCAAGAGTCATCGCACCTACCCTACCCGGCCGAGAGCTCAACAGCACCCCTGCTGCTTGCAACCGTGATTACACCACATGAGAAAAGGCTTGGCAGCTCACAAGTCATCTACTATTGGTTTTCTAGTTCTAGTTGTGGTTGCTATTATTGTTATTGTTTATTTATAGATACTAGTAAAGAACTGATATTCCTTTTTTCCCATACCTTTGCCTGAAAGCCCTTAATTTACAAAATTAAATAATTCGGAGGGAGGGAAAAAAAAAAATTCACATTCTCTGTTCTAAGGGAGGGTTCAACCTCTCTTGGCAGACACCTGTCTTTCAAACCAAGACAACATCCAAGGGAATCCTGTGGGCATCACCAGATTCTAGGACGACTGTTGCTGCAGTGTAGGCGTCGACTCGGGCTGGGCCTTGGGTGCCGTCTCCACATTGACTGGATAGGCCTGTGTCGCCACCCTGTTCTGGGGGAACTGTTGTGATGGGGGGCAAATCCCCCTTTTTGCACCCCTTTTCACGTTTCCCGACAGGGGTCGACCATCTACATGGTACTGTGACCTGCAATATTCTGAACAGTGACCTGGCCTACCACACCTCTTACATTGAGGAGTCTCGGTCCCCGAATTTTCTTTCTGCTTTGATTTGACTTGTTTCCGTTTGTTCCCAGCTTTGGGCTGTTTTTGTCCCTGATAAGGGTGTTCCCAACCAGGTGATAGAAATGCAGCCAAGGCGGATTTCCTTGGACTGTCTGCCTGCACCTTAGCGCAAACTTGTACCATGTCTGTGAATGTAGGTTCCCCTGAAAGGGCATTTATGATCCTTCTACACTCGTTGTTGGCATTGTCTTCTGCCAACTGCCTGCACAATATCGTTCTCAATGTATCATCTTCCACCTGCTTTTCCAAGGCAGCTGCTAGCTTCTCTGCAAAGGTCAGGAAAAGCTCAGATTGCCCCTGATGTATTTTTAAATACCGTGTTTGTGGGGGGACCATCTCCATAGTTTTTGTGATGGCTCCCATACCGAGCCTTTGGGCTTGCTCCAGAATCCGGGGATCCAAAGTAGCTTGGACACTGGAGTTAGTGAAATGTCCTCTACCCATTAGGACATCAACCCCAATCGTACGCCTAGGGTCCTCAGGAGGCAAGTGCATATTCTGCCTCACCTGTTTTTCAACCATCATTCTCCAATTGTCCTCAAAAACTGCATATTGCACTGGGTGAAACAAGACTTTAGCCAAATATGAAATATCAAATGGAGCAAGCAGATCACTATTTATCACTTTAATAATTTGCATAACATGAGGTGAAGAGAGGCCATAATTTGCTATTTTCAAGTAAAGATCTTTCATGACTTTCCATGCAGTGATGTCATGCTTGCTTTTCTCATCCGAATTCGGGTCAAGCTTAAACACCGGAAAAGCCTGAACGTCTCCTTGCAGGAAGCTAGCATCATTTTGACCTGCCGTAGCAGCCAACAGGTTCCTTTCACGGTTCTCCCGTCTTGGCATCCCTAATCTCTTTATAAGTTCATAATGTCCTGCCTCCAGTGCGCCCTGCTTTACTGATTCCCAGAAATGGAGGGAGTCCGGTGGACATAATGGCTCCGCGCCGTTCCGGTGTTTCCAAGGGTTGCTCAGAAGCAAGTGCTTCTTTTGCCACCCTGCCAATGCGAGCTTTAGCCCAGGAGGAAGCATCCCGTCTACGTTACTGTCTGAATCGTCAGAGTAGGGCTTGCTATCTGCAAGCCCTATCACCAATGACGGGGTCTGGCTGGACGCAGTTCCCGTGCCGAGAAACAGCACGGCACAGTGGTGGGGTTGGGGGAAGGGCAAGAGGATGGCGGCAATACAGGAGGGGCATCGGGCATGCTCACCGAGTTCACTGGCACAGCATCAGTTAAAATCGCTTGCTGCATCGGCACAAAAGCGGCTGGATCGGCGGGCTGTGCTGTGGCTGCATCTGCCACTGAAACCATCAGAGGGACTGGCACTTGTCTTTGTCCCGGATTCCCCTGCGCTCCCGCTGCCATTTTAGCTGTCCCTGCAGCATGGAGCCTGGACACCTTCCGGGGTCTTGGGACAGGCACTTCTGCCCCGGTCCAGCCTCCGTGCTGGACACCCTGCGAGCAAATCTCCACCATATCTCGGCGCAATCCGGCCACCTTGGCCAGTAAATCCATTAAAAGCCGAGACGAAGGGGGCAAATGTGGCGGAGACCCAAAGTCCTGTGTACCTGGTTCGCAGAGAGTCGACATATCAATCAAGTCGCCTTGGCCGAAAGCACCGGCTGCCAGAGGCTTCCCTTCTGGTTCCCGCATGGCCCGCACCCCCCCCGCGCCGTCCAGGCAACAGCTGGGATTTCTAAGTCCACGGCTGTTCTGGACGGAACTGGGGTCTGTTGCTGTCCTGTCTTTGTAACGGCAGGTCAAGCAGTTTCTGCACTCTCAGTCCCTGCCCCTGGGGCAGCCCACGCCGTAGCTGGGAGCTCCAGTGGCAGCCCCGATGTGGGGGGAGGGATCGCCATTCCACGGAGGCAGAGGCAGAGGAACGCTCACCACTGCCAGTGTCCTGTGGTCCTCCCGATCCCCCTCTTTTTTCAGCATCTCTGCTAATTGGTCATTGGGGTGAGGGTAAGTGGGTAAGAAAAAATAATTTGGAGAGTTATACTTGCTCTTTTTGGACCCATCTGCTGCTGTGGGATCAGTCTGGGTTGGGAGTTTCTCCGTGCGGTCCTCGCCGATCGAAAGCAAGGAGTCCAGACAGAGAGAAGCGTTAAGTTCCACAGTATAAAATTCCTGTCCCCTTAACGCATCCCAGTCCGATCACCATGTCCAATGCAAATGAATGGCTTTCTTGTCTCCAAATATCATTTCTTTCCACAAAGCCTTCCCAACCATTAGCCATAAGGCACAATCCACATCTGTCTCCCACACTTCTGCAACCCCCTTTTCAGCGGCCCAATCCAGCAACACCCTGGTAAGGTGTTGTTTGCCTGTGACTGCTGGGTCACACCAGGGATCCTCCAAGAAGGATTGCAAAAGGTCGTCTTTTGGCATTGGGGGGTCCATCTCCATCCCAAAACCCGAAACACACCACATACCTTTGCGGTGCGTGTAGTAAACGTCGGTGGTCACCAGATGTCGCTGTTTGACCGTTAGCGGAGTGAAGAGATGCGTCCTTTCAGAGTGCTCAAAAGAACTACTTTATTAAATAATTAACAGATTTGTATACACATCAGAAGGCTGTTAGGATTAGCCAACAATCATCCACCCCCCAGGGATTGATTGGCCCAGGCGTTTGACTGCCTGTATCCAAAAGGCCATTTCAATAACATGAAACTTTATCTTTATTTAGAAAACATAGAAAAATTCCCATGGGAAAGAATCTGTGCTGCCACAACAATCGACAAAGGCCTGCACTGGGAACATAAAGGGGAACTATTTGTAGCTTGATGGGCTCATGAAATGTCAGGGCATATAAAATGAGATGTCACCTATAGCTGGCCAAGATACTGAGGGGTAGACTTGTCTAAAGATTCCATTATACAAATAACAAAGGACTGACATTTGTGCATTAGTGAAAAAGCTAAATAACCACCAATTTGGAGATGTATGGTAAGTAGACTACATTGGACCTTTGTGCAGGACTACTAGGGGGCATTGATAGGTCCTAGCCATGGTAGAAATGACTACAGGCTGGCTAGAGACTTACCCAGTGACCCATGTCACTGCTAAAAGCACAGTAGCAGGTCTCAAAAAAGCAAATTTTATGAAGACATGGTACACCTTAAAGAATTGAGTCTGACAATGGCTATCATTTCAAAAACGTGATTATAAAGTTAGGAGCAGGTGAAAGTGGAATTGACTGGATATACCATATTCCCTATTATTCCCAGGCCTTGGGAAAGGTAGAATGGCATATTGGACTCCTGAAAACCATGCTACGAGCCCAGGGAAAAAAGGGATATGAAAAATTGGGATGTTCACTTGGCAGAAGTCACTTGGCTTGTAAACACTGGAGAGGCATCATCCAAACCAGGCCCAGGCCAGGCTAGACCCATGTTGCCTCCCTAAGTCAGATTCTCCCCTTTTAGACTGGAGGCTTAAGACATAGCTGATCGAGATTTACTGATTAAGCCACACACTTTTAAAAAGCTAGTAATACCTTAGTTGGTTAACAAACTCCCCACTATTATTAGTAATATTGATGCCTGATGATCTTTTGTCCTTTCTTTTTATACCCTTTTTATACATTTTTATACCCTTTCCCTTTCCTTGTACCCTTCACAATCACTCCTTGTACCTTAGCCCTACATGTTTATAACTCTTGTAGTCTGATATTTAGCTTAGTTTGGGAGTTCTCTGGGGGGAAGACAAAACATCCCTACTATCTCAAAACTAGAGGCTCCAACTTTTGACAGAGCCTCCTCTCTGGAACATGTTTTTGTAAACTAGGCTGTAGTCTCACTTGGGGGGAGATAATTAGAATAGGGGGACAATTACTTCATTTGTTAAGTTTCTTATTGGGGGATTTTAGGTAGATATGCTAATTTGTAAGGTCCATAAAATTGTATACGCATTGTACACGGTGTGCTGCTCGGTGTGTTTCCACCTTTGACGAGGGTGTACCTGGGATCCTATTAAAACCAAGGTAATACCCTTTTTCCTATACTGCTGTGTCTGCCTCATATTTTTAGCAGCTTTTAAGGCATCAGTATTTGTATACAATTATATCACTGCAGGTTATATTGAGTTATGATTCTATTGCTTATTATTGATACACAGTTATATAACTATAAATAAAACTTGTAAAACACACGCATAAGTGCTATTAAGTTACAATTCCATTGCCTTTCCTCCTGCACTTAATAGTAAGGCACAAGTCTGTCGGTCCATGCAAGTTTATTCCTTCTGATACCTTAATAATTTCAGTTTTTTTCTTCTTCATGTATCTGTAACTTGGTGTAGTTCTGTGCTCTTACAAAATGCTGAAAACTTCTGTTCTCAACACATTTAACCAAAACAAAGCTCTCTGGATAGAGACTCAAGGACATATTCGTTACCCTAGGACCTGGATATATGTAAACAGTAGTGGAAAGGGGAAGCAGGGCCTGGGGCGGTCAGTATCATCACCTGACAGTGTGATTGGATGTCTTGGTTTGAAAGACAGGTGTCTGCTAAGAGAGGTTGAACTGTCCCTTAGGACAGAGAATGTGATTTCCCCTCCCTCTGAATTATTTTAATTTTGAAATCAAGGGCTTTCAGGCAAAGGTATGGGAAAAGGAATAACAGTTCTTTACTAGTATCTATAAACAAGCAATAACAATAATAGCAACCGCAAATAGAACCAGAAACCAATAGCAGATGACTTTTGAGCTGCTGAGCCCTTTCCTGTGTGGTGTAATCACGGTCGCAAGCAGCAGGGGCACTGTTTAGCTCCCGGTAGGGCAAGGCAGGTGCGATGACTTCCGAGCAGCTGCAGGTGGTGCTGTGGCACAGGGTCAGGTCAGCCTCACACAGCTGGTGATGGCGGACTGAGAAGCAGGCAGCCAGGCAGCTCAGAGCAGCAAAAAGCGGGGCGGCAGGAGCAAGGGGGCTGGCTCTCCCAGGCTAGCCAGCGAGGTAGCAAGGATTCTGCAGTCACGGCAGACGCCGCTGTCTAGTGCAGCAAAGCGGGGCAGGCGGCAGGGACAGCCGGACTCCCCGGCAGCTGCTGCGAGAAACGCAGCCGGGAGAGCATGCACTCCCAATGGGAAAGAGGTTGAATCAAAGCTCACCCAGCCAGGAGGTGAAGACAGAGCACAGTTGAATCTCCTGCAGTCACAGCCAGAAGCAAAGAGCACCCTTTCCTCCTGGTGTCCGACTCACGAGAGAGTGCT